>NC_090444.1:141494515-141797098 GCF_031143425.1 Pleurodeles waltl | reverse complement strand
GTTTGGCCATATTTCAGAGCTGCAACATCACTGGAGTGCCCAAAAGCACAAGGTGTGCAATACTCAGAGACATGGCCAAGGTAAGAAAGGCTGAAAGACGACCACCACTGAACAAGACACACAAGCTGAAACGTCAAGACTGGGCCAAGAAATATCTCAAGACTGATTTTCTAAGGTTTTATGGACTGATGAAATGAGAGTGAGTCTTGATGGGCCAGATGGATGGGCCCGTGGCTGGATTGGTAAAGGGCAGAGAGCTCCAGTCCGACTCAGACGCCAGCAAGGTGGAGTTGGAGTACTGGTTTGGGCTGGTATCATCAAAGATGAGCTTGTGGGGCCTTTTCGGGTTGAGGATGGAGTCAAGCTCAACTCCCAGTCCTACTGCCAGTTCCTGGTAGACACCTTCTTCAAGCAGTGGTACAGGAAGAAGTCTGCATCCTTCAAGAAAAACATGATTTTCATGCAGGACAATGCTCCATCACACGCGTCCAAGTACTCCACAGCGTGGCTGGCAAGAAAGGGTATAAAAGAAGGAAATCTAATGACATGGCCTCCTTGTTCACCTGATCTGAACCCCATTGAGAACCTGTGGTCCATCATCAAATGTGAGATTTACAAGGAGGGAAAACAGTACACCTCTCTGAACAGTGTCTGGGAGGCTGTGGTTGCTGCTGCACGCAATGTTGATGGTGAACAGATCAAAACACTGACAGAATCCATGGATGGCAGGCTTTTGAGTGTCCTTGCAAAGAAAGGGGGCTATATTGGTCACTGATTTGTTTTTGTTTTGTTTTTGAATGTCAGACATGTATATTTGTGAATGTTGAGATGTTATATTGGTTTCACTGGTAATAATAAATAATTGAAATGGGTATATATTTGTTTTTTGTTAAGTTGCCTAATAATTATGCACAGTAATAGTCACCTGCACACACAGATATCCCCCTAACATAGCTAAAACTAAAAACAAACTAAAAACTACTTCCAAAAATATTCAGCTTTGATATTAATGAGTTTTTTGGGTTCATTGAGAACATGGTTGTTGTTCAATAATAAAATTAATCCTCAAAAATACAACTTGCCTAATAATTCTGCACTCCCTGTAGTCTTCAGTTGAAAGAACCATTGTAAAAAATAACTAAAAGTTTCAAACAAAGAACAAGACACTGAACAACCTATTGGCAACATTCTGTCCACAAATATCTTATTATCAAATTGCATCCCTAACAATGAAAAATCCTCAGAATGAACTGGCAACAATCGAAAAGCAGACTTAGGCGGTCATTACAACATTGGCGGTAAAAGCCGCTTACCGCCGTGCAGAAGACCGCCAACACACCGCCGAGGAATTCCGCCACAGCTATTATGACCCACAGCACAGAATCCGCCAATATTCAGACACCCAAACAAGTCCGCCACACCAAAGGTCAGTGATAAACTGGCAAAAACAAAACCTCCACCGCCACGCCAACAGAAATACGCCTACACTATCACGACCCATGAATCCACGCGGCGGTCTTTCAACCGCGGTATTCCATTGGTGGTACACACTGCAGCGCTCAAAATACACACTCTTTTACAAAATACAACCACATTGGACAAATTGAAATACACACACCTGATACACATACGCACACCACTCCCTATACAATATAAAACACACACCCATATCACCCACAAACCCCTACGACCACAATTGAGAAAGAAGCACGGAGAGAGACACCACCATCAACAATACTAGCATCCACAGGCACACAACACCATCACCCACAGAACTTCCACGCACCTCACACAACACCCCACTACATATCAGCACACTTATCACCCCACACACCACCCCACACATCACCCACACCACCCCACGGCACGGCAAAGACAACCCAGGTTCTCGGAGGAGGAGCTCAGGGTCATGGTGGAGGAAATCGTCCGGGTAGAGCCACAGCTATTCGGATCACAGGTGCAGCACACTCCATTGCAAGGAAGATGGAGCTGTGGCGAAGAATAGAGGACAGGGTCAATGCAGTGGGACAGCACCCAAGAAATCGGGATGACATCAGGAAGAGGTGGAATGACCTACGGGGGAAGGTGCGTTCCGTGGTATCAAGACACCACCTTGCAGTTCAGCGGACTGGCGGCGGACCTCCACCTCCTCCCCCACAACTAACAACATGGGAGGAGCAGGTCTTGGTGATTCTGCATCCTGAGGGCCTCACAGGAGTAGCTGGAGGAATGGACTCTGGTAAGTCAAATCTAAACTATTACATCCCCCACCCTACCTGCATGCCATCACATACCCCCACCCTCACCCTCACCCCATCACTCTAACTCCTCACAAATGTCCCAACATCATAAACCACACATCCTAACACCAAGCCCTGCATGCAACAACAAAGCATAGACACCCATCCCTAAAGCATGTCCACTGCACATACCCATACACCCCCCTAAACCATCATCTCACAAGGTCCCACACAGGAATGCCAGCACTGGGGTACACAGTCACACACCCATTGCACACCATGGCACACACAGATGTAATAAGCATCCTTTTATACCCCTGCAGGACCCCTACCCAACGTCACCGGACAGGAGGGTCCACACATGTCCACACCACCAACAGAAGAGGCCCACAGTGATGACAGCAGCTCTGTCCAACTGGATCTAGAAGACCAGCCCGGCCCATCGGGGAACTCAGGACAGTCGGTTCCCATCACACAGTCACAGGCCACTACAGAGCTTCCCCCTCTGGAAACACCAGCACAGCACCCACCCAGCGGGCCCATACCTCCGTCCCCAGGACACGTCAATCAGCAGTATGTCCACCACTACAGGGAACCCAGGCTAACCCACCACCTCAACAACAACAAGGACCTGGGGGCAGTGGCAGTGGGCACACGGTCTAGGGGACGGAGGCCCAGGAACAGAGGGGAACTGGGAGGGCTGCTGTGCGACAGGGGGAGGACAGGCCGAGGGAACCCACTCTCCACGAGGCCCACTCCAACATCATGGGAGCCTACCACCACTCCCAGGAGACGATGGCAACGGTACTGGCCAAGTTTCAGGAGACCCAGTGCCTGCAGGAGGAACAGTATTTGGGCTTCAGGGAGGAACTCAGAGCCATCAATTCCACCCTGGGCACCATCGTAGGGGTGCTGAAGGAAGTACTCAACACCAGGAGGGACACTGTGTCACTACAAGGGACCCCTGACAATAGCCTGGACGATGAATTTCCCACCACCTCTGCCGGCGCTAGTGGACAGGAGGCACCGCCACAGGACCACCACACCAGCACCCCACCCCCTGCAGAGGGAGAACCACCTCGCAAACGGTCCCTGAGATCCAGGACAAAGACAGAGAACGATGCCAAGACCCCAGCCAAGAAATGAGACCACCCTCAATGTCATCCTTCTGTCCCACTTTGTCACCCTGTCCATCCTTAAACTGCCCCAGCTCCACTTCCTATGCCCATTTGGACAATGCACCTGTGAGACTAACAGACTGGACTCTGCCATGGACATTCCTCCGCCATCACCCCTCACCATTTTGATACCCCCTCCAATATTGAGCACTAAAATAAACACCCTTAAAGCACAAAACAATCTGGAGTCAGTCTGTGATTTCGGAATAGTGTATTAGCAATTACAGTGTCAAAAAGCTCTTTCATTTGTAATGTCAACATACCTATGTCACACAGCTGTAGTCCATGAGGAATCAAAGCAGAAGTCACACTGTGGGACACACATCTGTGAAATCGTAAGGGAAAGTGACAACTCAGTGACCATACACTGGGTGAAAACGACAGACAGTAGAGAGGTAGTAGTGTTAAAGTACATGTAGTAGGCAGGTTTGCATTCTTACCTGTGTCTCACTGGAAATATTGCTGGATCACTGAGTCCCTGTTGTCCATGTCTTCTTCTTCTGCTTCCTTGTCTTCACTGTCTATAGGCTCCACAGCTGCAACAACACCGCCATCTGGACCATCCTCTTGCAGAAAAGGCACCTGTTGTCGCAAAGCCAAGTTGTGAAGCATACAGCAGGCCACGATGATCTGGCACACCTTCTTTGGTGAGTAGAATAGGGATCCACCTGTCATATGGAGGCACCTGAACCTGGCCTTCAGGAGACCGAAGGTCCGCTCGATTATCCGCCGTGTACGCCCATGTGCCTCATTGTAGTGTTCCTCTGCCCTTGTCCTGGGATTCCTCACTGGGGTCAGTAGCCATGACAGGTTGGGGTAACCAGAGTCACCTGCAAATGGTGAGGGACAACTGTTAGACACACACTAACCTGTAGGGATATCCCCAGACAACCATTCCCACTGTCTTGCTTCCAGGTGCTCACCTAATAGCCACACATGGTGCCTCTGGAGTTGACCCATCACATAAGGGATGCTGCTATTCTGCAGGATGTAGGCGTCATGCACTGAGCCAGGGAACTTGGCATTAACATGGGAGATGTACTGGTCTGCCAAACATACCATCTGTAAATTCATGGAATGGTAACTGTTCCGGTTTCTGTACACCTGTCCACTCCTGCGGGGGGACCAAAGCCACATGGGTCCCATCAATGGCACCTATGATGTTGGGGATATGTTCCAGTGCATAGAAATCACCTTTCACTGCAGCCAAAACCTCCACCTGAGGGAAAACGATGTAGCTCTGCATGTGTTTCAGCAGGGCAGACAACACTCTGGACAACACGTTGGAAAGCATAGGCTGGGATATCCCTGATGCTATGGCCACAGTTGTTTGAAATGACCCACTTGCAAGGAAATGGAGCACTGACAGCACCTGTACTTGAGGGGGGATTCCTGTGGGATGGCGGATAGCTGACATCAGGTCTGGCTCCAGCTGGGTACACAGTTCCTGGATTGTGGCACGGTCAAGCCTGTAGGTGATGATCACATGTCTTTCCTCCATTGTCGACAGGTCCACCAACGGTCGGTAGACCAGAGGATGCTGCCATCTCCTCACATGTCCCAGCGAACAGTGCCTATGAAGGACAACAGCGAGCACAGAGTCAACCAACTCAGAGGTACGTACCCACAGCTTACACAGAACACAAATCATAATCCGATATATGGCCTGTATGTGTGTTGAGTCTAGGCCTAGGTATGTGTGACGCAGTTAAAAATGAAGCCATGTGGGCCCCTGAAATGGCGGCTGCCTGACCTGTAAAGTGGGACAATGGTATGTGAGGTAACTGCGCTGGCGTTGTACAGCGTCGCGGTAGGTGGTCGAAGACCGCGGCGCAATGCTGCATTGGTTAACATTGGACCCTATGGGTCCCAGGAGCCAATGATGATATACGCCGTTGGTGACAGTACACACCCCGCGGACGTGACCGCCATTTTCTATCTGTTCAATCACTCGATACCTGATCTTTGACCTACACTGCAAGTCCTGCTGTGACCATGGCTCGAGTGTCTGGGGAAAGGGCCCCTGCCATCACATCGGAGGAGTTGGAGAAACTCATGGACGGGTCCTCCCTCAGTACACGCTACTCTACGGCCCTCCAGACAAACAGTTAAGTACACTGGGAGCATGCTGTATGGGCTATGCCTGTGTGGAGTGGGGTGGATGTAAGAAGGGGGGCGGAATTGTGGCGTGCATGAAACAACGGTGAGTTCATTTGCCACATGGCAAAGGTAGGGATGGGGGCCAATGCCTGTGACGGTGCTGTTGGTAATAAGTTTCTCTTCCCCCTGTACAATTCATGTAGGTCAGCGCCCACCAGAAAAAAGATATTTGGCGTGCCATTCCCAAGGATGTCCGGACCCTGGGGATCTACCACAGACAGAGCACCCACTGCCGGAAAAGATGGGAGGACATTCACCGCTGGAGCAAGAAGACGGCGGAGGCTCAGCTGGGGATGGCCTCCCAACGTGGGAGGGGGGCCCGTCGCACCATGAACCCCCTGATGTTCAGGATCCTGGCGGTGGCGTACCCGGAGTTGGATGGGTGCTTGAGGGCATCACAGCAGCCACAAGGGGGTGAGTACATTCTCATCCTGCTGATTTTGCGCGCAGTGGAGGTGGGCGAGTTCCATAGGCAAGGTCCCTCCGTAAGGCAGGCCATGTGGCACCCCTCCCCACCTCTGTAGAGTGCCAAGTACACCTAGTCATGCCCCTATGTAATCCGTGTGTGCAGATGTCGTCCATAGCCTAGTAAGCCATTTCCCAGGAATTGAACGTGGAGCCCAAGAGCGCGGCGTAGTGCAGGGGGCTTCTGTGTCTCTCGTGTCCACCAACGGTAGCGGTAATGCATGCACTCAACATGTCTTTCTTCTGTCGTCCCCTCCCTTTTTGTAGTCTCCCTGTTTTTGTGTGCTTAAGCATCATCAGGTGGAGGAGCAGTGGCACCGGAGCACGAGGGGGCTGCATCCCACATGGCCATGGAGGGCCACACTACGGACTCGGACTTCACCAGTGGGACGGAGGGCAAGGGGAGCTCCACGGCCGGGACAGGAACTAAGAGCAGCGACTCGGACTCGTCCTCTGATGGGAGATCCCTTGTGGTGGTGGCAACATCTGTGCCCCCCCATTTACAGGTACAGCCACCACCCCCCCTACCAGCACCGCCCTCGCAGCAGCCCCTCAGCCTTTGCCCCGTGCCCGCTCACCCGGGAGGATGGGCATCACTTTGGCCCCAGGCACCTCAGGCCCTGCCCCAGTCACCCCTGCTGCTCTCAGTGAGGAGGCCATTGACCTCCTCAGGTCCCTCACTGTTGGGCAGTCTACCATTTTGAATGCCATCCAGGGTGTCGAAAGGCAGTTGCAACAAACCAATGCAGTCCTGGAGGGCATTCATTCTGGTCAGACAGCCCTTCAGCAAGCTTTTCAGACTCTGGCCTCAGCACTGATGGCAGCCATTGTCCCTGTCTCAAGCCTCCCCCCTCCAACTTCCTCCACCCAGACCCAATCCTCTGTACCCCCGCCTATCACAAGCACACCTACAGACCAGCATGCACACACGTCAACACACAAGGGAAGCTCAGGCAAACATAAGCACCACACATCCCACAGGCACTCACACAAGCATCACACAGATGCAGACACACCAACATCCACTGCCTCAACATTGTCCCCCTCCTCCTCATCTCCCTCCCAGTCTCGTCTACACTCACACCTGATGCACTACATCTCCAGCGACTACTGCATCACCAGCACACCCACCACCACACCCCGCTCATGTGCAGTCACCATCCCCACTACCATTCACATGTCCCCTGTGTCCTCTCCAAGTGTTTCTGTGACGCCACCTCCCAAGATACACAAATGCAGACACACACCCACGTAACAGCCATCCACCTCACGACAGCCTCCAGCGCATGCACCTACACCCAAAGTCAGCAAATGAACACCTCCTACAACCACAACCTCTTCCTCCACTCCCAAACCCCCCTTCCAGCTACCCGTCCCAGTGTCTCCAAAAAACTTTTCCTGTCCAACCTTGACCTCTTTCCCACACCTCCCCCACCCCGTCCGTCTCCTACGTCGCGAACTAGCACCTCAGTCACAACATCTCCGGGACCAGTGGTGCCTCTAGTCACCGGAATCTGGAGTGCACCGGCCACCAGGGCAGCCAGTGTGGCACGGAGCCACAGCACGGACAGTCCCCCACCTGTCAAGCATCAAAAGTTGGCCAGTGCCCGGCGGGAGAGGGGGAAGACTCCAGCCACCAAAGCCGCTCCCAGGGGTCCCGGAGGGAGTGTGGAGTCAGCTGCGACACCTTCCAAGGTGGGGAAGGGCCACAAGAAACCCGGAAAGTCTGAGAAGAGCAGCATGGCGGAGGAGACAGCCATCATCACCGCTGCCCAGGAGGCCACAGCCGTCATCGCCGCTGGCCATGAGGCCACAGCCATCATCCCTGCTGCCCAGGAGGCCACCGCTATTATCCCCGCTGGGCCAGAGAGGACCGCCAGCACAAACCCCACTGGGACAGAGAGGACCGCCAGCACAAGCCCCGCTGGGACAGAGAGGACCGCCAGCGCAAGCCCCACTGGGACAGAGAGGACTGCCAGCAGCTGAGTCACTGCAAAGGAGCCCGCCGCTCCAAGCACCGCTGAACAGGGTACCGCCGCCTCAAGCACCGCTGAATAGGGCACCGCCACTTCAAGCACCGCTGAACAGGGTACCGCCGACTCAAGCACCACTGAACAGGGCACCGCCGCCTCAAGCACCGCTGAACAGGGCACCGCCGCCTCAAGCACCGCTGAACAGGGTACCGCCACCCCAAGCACCGCTGAATAGGGCACCGCCCCCTCAAGCACCGCTGAACAGGGCACCGCCGCCTCAAGCACCGCTGAACAGGGCACCGCCGCCTCAAGCACCGCTGAACAGGGCACTGCCCCTCAAGCACAGATGAACAGGGCACCGCCGCCTCAAGCACCGCTGAACAGGGCACCGCCGTCCCAAGCACCGCTGAACAGGGCACCACCGCCTCAAGCACCGCTGAACAGGGCACCGCCACCTCAAGCACCACTGAACAGGTCACCGCCGCCTCAAGCACCGCTGGCCCATGAGCACCAAGGGCACTGACGCTACTGAGTCTGTCACGAGCAGGATGAAGCACTCTGGGCACAAGGTCCCCTCCAGAACCAGTGGAGAGATACATCCACTACCTCCGTCCTTAGCAGGATGAAGCACTCTGGGCACAATGCCCCCTCCAGAACCAGTGGAGAGATACATCCACTACCTCCGTCCTTAGCAGGATGAAGCACTCTGTGTCCTTAGCAGGATGAAGCACTCTGGGCACAATGCCCCCTCCAGAACCAGTGGAGAGATACATCCACTACCTCTGTCCTTAGCAGGATGAAGCACACTGGGCACAATGCCCCCTCCAGAACCAGTGGAGAAAGGCATCCACTTGAGACTGTGGCTTTGCACTCCCCAGGATTGAACAGTGGGCAACCCACCCACTGTAGAGACTTGAGAGACTGTGGCTTTGCACTCCCCAGGATAGAACAGTGGGCAACCCATCCACTGTAGAGACTTGAGAGACTGTGGCTTTGCACTCCCCAGGATTGAACAGTGGGCAACCCACCCACTGTAGAGACTTGTGAGACTGTGGCTTTGCACTCCCCAGGATTGAGCAGTGGGCATGTGGCCCTCTCGTAGATTTCGCGTCGTGCACTCAAACGGCTGAGGTCCCCCCCTCTCCCTCCCCATGAGGTGCCTGTTTTCTTGCTCTCTGATGCCCCTGCAGTGTTCTCTCCGTCATGGTCGGGGATCTTGTGTGGCCCTCGCCCATACCGTGTGGGCTCACTGTTCCACAGACTTAATTGGAGCACTACCTGGACTACTATGCTTGGTGTATATTTTGTTTATGGTGTATATATATATATTTTTGCGTACTTGATTTTAATATATTACAATGGTTACACTCATTTTCTTTTGTCTTTGCATTCTTGTGTGTGTGTTGTAGTGGGTGAGGGTGGGGGTGGGGGTGTTGCGTGTGTGTGTCCCAGTTTTTTCCCTCCCCTCCCCTGTCGTAGGTGCAGTACTCACTGTGGTCTTCGCCAACAGCGTTCGTGCTCCTGGTAGAGAAGCAGGAAGACCATCGCAGGGAGAATTTGGAGTTCCTGCCCCATGGTGTCCTGGTTCCTCGTGCGGTGTGTAGAGGTGAGCGTTTTCCCTTCGAAGTCCTTTTTCCGCCGTGTTTTTGTCCACGGTGAATCCGCCCTGGAAAAGGTGGTGGATTGGTAGGTTGTGATACTGTGGGCGGTACTTTGTCTTCCAAATGTCTATTGATGGTGACCGTCAAGCTGTTTGTTTGTACCGCCATGGTGGTCGGAGTGTTAAAGTGGCTGTCTTTGTTGGCGGTTTCCGCCACGGTCGGCATTGCAAATTTTTTACTGCCGGCCTGTTGGCGGTCTTACCGCCGCTTTAACACCAACCATCAGGGTTGTAATGACCACCTTAATTTCTAACTTTGCCATCAAGGCATTCCTCCCACACCTTCTGACTAATCTAATTGCTTCATTAACTGATGAGTAGTCAAGAATAGAATCCTCCTGTTCAATGAAATCATTGACTGACTCACACATTGACCATGATAGATGATGAATTAAACAAAATTCATCATGCTGTTTCTTCTCAACCTCACCCAAAGGCGAAATTGTCAAATTAGAAAAAGGCCAGACATCAAAAGGACCCACTATTCTCCCCGCCTTCAATTCTTTCACTATTGTCCCCCTTACAAATCCAGGTTCCTCGCATACAGACTTCACATTTTTTGCCCACATTTACGCACTCATGGCCCTTGATAACATAACCTGAAACCTTCTAAAAAAAATCCCCAATATAACAACGTCACCTCCCTTGGGATAAAACTGCAGCCAACAGAACAAAATCTCCAACTTAATAGGAGTAGGACCCTTTTCCCACCACCTGCTGAAATTGACCCCTACCACTGTCTCTTTCCCAACCACCATTTGCCTGCCAGCCCCACTGCATGCCTCCAAAGCACTGAAGCAACTGAATTTTTCCCCCACAATTGGAGCAATCATGCTTGAATATACACTGCAACCTTGTGCATGAACCTCTGTTGAATGACCAACAAGATCCATTCTTAGGGAATTGTCCTCTAACTGTATTACCTACCCCTCCTTGGGTTGAACTTCCTTTTAATGTCTTATAAGGAACAAGGAGCCCACTCGCCATGTGTAGAGTTGGAGCCATTTTGGAAGCACGCAACCTTTGCATCCAAAGCTCATTATCAATGTCACCCCACTCTTTCTCCGGAAATAATGCCATCCGCGCTCTGAAATCCTCATCATATCTAAACCACCCAAAACCACCATGGTCCATTTGAGCACGCCTCACAACATCCATGTATTTAAAAAGATAAATGGCTTAAAAACATCGACAAACTCACCTTTGCATATCTTCTCCTTCATAGCCCGGGTGAGATGCACACCCAAAGGCATTGCCATCCTCATGTACGGTAAATTCTTATTCTTCACGCTTCCCCTAACTGCCCCCACTTTACCTTGTTCCACTAAGGAGGATTCCACTCCAATACCCACCTCTTTACCATTACCATCGCCCTTGCCCCCAGATTACCCACATCTTTCGATGTCACTGCAATCGGACTGTTCCCCACTGCTACCAATATCAGTTGAATCACCCTTGTAGTATCACATTCCCACCTTGTTAATGAAATCTCTTTATTCTCACCCTTTTTTAAAGATCCAACCACAGCAACCTGCCTACCCTTTTCACACATCCGATCGCGCTGGACCGTCTGGTATGATAAACCCTGTAAGACACCAATGCTCCTCTCCTTGATAGAATTCATACCCTTCACCTGCTGTGCTCCCACTTGTAACACACCCTCCTCTTCACCACAAATTTCTCCTTCCTCTATCCCCTGGTCATCATCATAATCTAGAGTTTCGTCATGTATAGAAAATTTAACATCCCTTAAATCAGCGCTCTGGCTGGTTGACGCCATCTCCATGGCACGCCTTTGTCCCGAATCTGCCGATTCAACAGGCCACTCCCTAGAAGTTAGGTTGAGAACTTTTAACCACCCATCCCCGCGCACAGCCTTTGCCCATGTGCAGTGGGTTTGGCCACAGGGTTTGCCTATGTCAGTGGATCTGTGAGTGGATGACTGAGTGTCTGAGTGTGTCTGAAAGTGGGTGTGTGATTGCATGAGTGGGTCTGAGAGGATGCATGAGTATCTGACTGGGTGTGTGAGTGAGTACATGTGTCTCTGAGTTCATGTATGAGTGAATGAACTAGTGTATGAATGAGTCTGTGAATGTTTTTTTTTTACATGTTTTTGCATATTCTTGAATATTCTTGAATATCCTTGAATATCCTCAAATTTTCAAGGATATTTGAGGATATTGCGAATGGTGAAGAAAAATCATTTTAAACCCATAATTTGACCCCAGTACACCCCTATATCACATCTCTGCCGTGTGGCTACCTCCACCCTGACCCCTTATACCACTTATCATGTCTATTTTCAGCTCTGGGGACCCTCTCCCATAACATCAAATGGCCGTCGCAACTTTCTAGTCAGGTTGTGGCCAGCCAATTACAGCCCTTCTATTTGTGCGTGCATTCACAAAAAATTGCGATTTATTTGCAGCCAGAGACAAATTTGGATTTTCCTTAATTTCTCATAAACCACTGAACAGATTTACACCAAATAACCAAAAGCACAGTCTGCGTACTGAAATCTGGCTTTCTGCCAAACTTGGTGTAATTCCATCCAGTGGTTCGGGCTTTAGTGGCGTCTAAAGTTCCTATGGAAATTAACATGGGAAACACAACTTTGTTTGAACCCCCCCCTTTTTTCTCGGCCTCCGATTGATGGATCACCCCAAAACTTTCCATGCTGAACAAGAATCACCGGGGCACATTTTTATGGAAAACTTTGTGAAGATTCATCAATAGGAAAGTCAAAAAACACTTTCAATATGGAAAAATGGTCCTAACTATTACTACCTACTGGCAACCTCCAGTAGATAATATATACATATATATATATTAGAAATACTATAGATATATAGTATTTATATAATGTTTTGATTAGCAAAACCTATTAAAAAGGATCTGTAAAACTTGCTGCAGGATAGCTCCATTAGGTATATTTAAGTAAACTTGAATGTAACTACTTAAAGCCATATACCTTACTTCAATTCTTGATGCAAGCTAAGCTTGTAGCAGTAGATGGCACCTTCAAACCTGACATTTTTTAAGTGAATGTAGCAAAAATTCCACAGTCAATAACCATTGCAAATACTGACAAATAAAAAGTGGTCTTTGCAGCTTTTTTCTCAATGAGATTAATCACTATTATCCTTGGAGTGCTTAATCTTGGGCTCCTACTCTTGAAATTATCTTTGTATTCATCTTTGTATTCATCTTTGTATTAATCTGTGGCTGTTTTCGTCAAATTCAGAGGTAGATCTGTCTTCGCTTTTATTATTTACAGTGGGAATCCCTTCTACCCTCAGTCCTTAACCTCTTTCACATTGAACCTATAGTATTTACCTCCGTCCGCCCCGATGTGACCTTTGTATTTACCAGTGGATCCCCTGTTGCCCCTCTTCTTTTATACTAATGCATGTAGAATTGGTGTAGATGGTTTTGGGGCGGGACCTGATTTAGGATATATATATTGTTAGGGCGGGGTTTTGGGCGGCCTCTTTTGACTGTGTCACACCTCAAGAGTCAGGGCATGGTCCTTTTGGGCTGTAGGTAGGCCTTTTTGGGAGTTTCGGTTTCGTTGGTGAGATTCGGTTTTGTTGGAAAGTTTTGGTTTTGTTACTTTTCAAGTGATAATGGTGCGTAGCTATAAAGTTGTGGAGGATTTAAAAGCATTAATGGGCAAGAGTAGGAAGGATTTGTTACAGGCAGGGGTTCTGGAACAGGCTTGGGTTGGTCTCAAAGGGCCTAGAAGAGCCTCTGCAGAAAGCGTGGCGGCAGTAGTTTTAGCATGCGCTTCACCTGTTAGTGGCAGTAAAAATATAAGCAGAAAAGTATTACAGGGCGGCGGGCGTGTGGTTCACCTGATCATTTGGGCAATCATGTGCGGGGCATAATGTTGAAAAGGTGCTTTCTGTAGAGACCAGTCCGCGTGGTGGGTGTATATTACCACGCCGTTCAGGGATGTCGGGAAGGCAGTGTGTAGGGGCTAGAGGTAGAGGCCATCCTGGGAGGACTGCAGTGTGCAGAGTGAGCTGCTTGGGGGCTCGCTTTGTTGATGCGAATGCGTAATATGAAGTGTGCATCGAAATAGATGAAGACTTTGGCCGGAGTCAGGTCAGACAAAAGGCCTGCATGGCTCATTAGAGGAAAGGTTCTGGGGCGCAGCAGCAAAGATGGCCACCGTCATGAGATTAAACGAGCCGATTGTAATATCAGACTCAGAGCTAGATAATGATCTGCTTATTGAGAATTTTAGCGCTGATGTTGCCATTTATGAGCAGGAGCACTGATTTGTTGGTGCTGCACAGCAGGAGCCACAATTACTGCATAGGTGGGTCAGCCCTATTAAAAATAAAGTGCAAAGATGGCATGTTAAGGAGAGTGGGATGGTACCTGTGGGCTTGACATTGAGGTCTGAATGCAGGAGTAATCAGTTAGCAGAATGTGATGAAAGTTTTATTGATGTTCGGCAGGTGCAGGTTGAGGAGAGCAGCTCGCAAGAGGAATGTTGGCTTTCTGAGCCACAGGGCAGCTCATGTATTTGGAAAGGGGTTTGACAACACCTCAGGTCTTCATGGCTCTGAGGATATGGCTAGTCAGATTGCAGCGGGGAAGAGGCGAGCTACTTTGGCACCACTGGTGAGGGTCCGGGCACCTTCAGGACATTGGTCAGAAGAGAGGGTTGTACCCCAGGATATAGCTGTTTGCACTCACTTGGTGGAAGCTTTTACAGCTCCCGGCAAGTCAGAGCAAACACTCCGCTTTCTGCAAGTGGGAGCTGTAAATATGTGTGCAGGGAAACCGATGAAACATTGCTCCTGAAAGCAGGGAGCTGCTTTTTAAAGCTAGCATGGTGGGGGTATTGGGGATTCCCCCTGAGGTCCTGTCACTCTCTCCCTTGCTCTCACTTTATTCCATCCCATAATGGGATGAAAGAGAGCGAGAGAGATATTGTTGTTCCAATAGTCACTCCATTCAATGACTTCAAAGCGTCAAACTAGCAAGATGTTTGGAGCAAATGTTATACTTACGTTTTGATGGACAGCAGACCAAGGTCACTTCTCGCTAAAGGTAAAGCTCTTGGACTGTCAGTAGGTTGAAAGTTCAAATCCTAATATCTAATGACAGTATGCCTGTTAATTTTGTAGTGTTTTCACTGTTAAACATTCGTAGTGATGGAACATTGAGGCTCTTTTCCCCTCAAAATCTCTGCGTTGAATGCCATAGCTAAGTCTGGACACTGCACAGTAAGAAGTCACCTTTGGCCTAGTGGTCAAGGTCTCAGACATGCACACTGAAGGTTAAGGGTTCCAATCTAAGTGAGTCTGTGGTCATTTCCTGCTTTAGTTTCTTTTCAACTATAAATATTTAATTTACATACTAAAAGGTGATTTCACTCTTTTCAATTGAAAAAAAAAACATTTTTCTTTTCAATTTGTCCAGAATTGTCTCATTCTAAGTATATCATTCATCAAAGCCAAAAAACTCTCTCTCTCTCTCTTTTAAATTCTCTCTGTGAAATCTTTCTCTAAATCGCTTTCTCTCATTCAGTTTCTCACTTTCCCAGTCTCTCTCTCTCTCTCTCCCTTTCAGGGTTTGGTGGTTAGGATGGCAACCCCACCTCGCAGGTCAAAGGCCATAGTGGCACAAGGTTGGGTGGTTATGGGGTGTTGGCCGAAGGTTGTGCACAGTGCTTGTTGGATTAACATATAGGGCCTTATTACGAGTTCAGTGGACGATTTAGGCTTTCCACCGAACGTCCGAGGGTGAGGTTGCAACCATATTGGCTACCTCACCGCAAGGCTCATTAAGACTTACTCGCTAGGTCAGCGGGTGGAAACCTGAGTTTCCACCCTCTGGCCTAGTAGGAAACACCCTAAAGCATTGTCTCTGGCTCGATATCGAGTCGGCAGCAGTGCTGTGGGATGCAGGGAGCACCAGCACCCTTGCAATGTTCACTGTCTGCAATGTAGACAGTGAACATGGCGAGGGTGCTGGACAGGGGGCCCCTGCACTGCCCGTGCCAAGTGCAAGCAGCGCTGAAGTACTGCCCTGGCGGATTAGGATCCCGCAACTGCCAGACCACTGGGATCTCTGATCTTGGCGGTGCTGACAGTCAGACCGTGGCACGACCACCGTGGTCATCAAATGGCACTCGGACTGCCGCATTGGTGGCAGTGCGACCATCACCGTGAGTCTGGTGGTCTAGTGACCGCCAGAATCATAATCAGGCCCATAGTAATGAAAATTACTTTATGTTAAAAATACATAGAAATTCACTTAAAAAATACAAAAGGTTACAGGGATGTTATAGTTAGGTAATAGAATTTGTTTTTAAAACATAGAAATTCTCATTTAAAAAAACAAAGGTTACAGGGACGTTATAGTGAGGCTCACATTTTTAAATTTAGAAAACCATAAAAATTCACCCATTATAGTTAGAGTTATCTAAAGTAACTATAATTCCTGCCCTAGGGTAACTATAACTCGTGCCCTTGCTATGTACTGCTGATTGCCCCACAAATTATGGCACTCATGACATCTTTGATAACATTATTGATAATATCAATGTAATATTTGCAGTAAACTTTTTGATGAAAAAACTGTGCATGACCAGAGTGCAGGGCAAAATGTATAGTTACTTGAGAAAACTCTAACTAGAACAGGTGAATTTCTATGGTTTTGTACGTTTAAAATGTGAGCCTAAATATAACATTCCTGTAACCTTTGCGTTTTTTAAGTCCAATATAGCTATATATATATATCTATATATATCTATATATAAAAATATAGATATATAGATATATAGATATATATATATATATAAACAAGCATTTGCAATGCAACTGGTCTTGCATTTCTCCGAGTTAGAGCTAATAGCAGTTGTAAACTCCCAACCAGACTTTTCTTGCCTCATTAAATGGAAAAGAAAAGAGTGCGATCACGCTGCTACAGTTCACTCGTAGTGAAACCTATCGGCAAAAGTGCAATTATCTATGTAAACGGCAAAAGTGCAATTAACTATGTAATAGCGTCAATGTCATGCAAAGCGCTCGACTTCTGCCAAGCGAGATTGCGCTGCGAAAAAAGAAGTCCACAAACCGGACGGAAAACAGAGAGCCTTGTATGTTTTCAGTACTTGGTTGTTGCGCTCGAGGAGGTCTAACCACCGGAAAAGGCATGATGTGTGCATGCCTTCCACTAATGAAAGCAAGCTGATTTTAAAAGTCAAGCCCACGAACCAATGTAAGACACTGACGTGACATGGATGGGGCTCCGAGCCATTTTCTAACTACTACAGCGTCTTGCAAGCGATACGCATGCACGAGCGCATGCTAGCGCATGCTCGACCCTAGAAAGGAGGTGCAAACACTTTGTTAATCCATCTGATATGGTGCAGAGGTCTGATTTACTGTGAATCCAACTGATCTCGTGCAGAGCTCTGATTGACTGCCAAAACTGCAACCAGGGAGCATTGGCAGCCATTTTGGGTCTGTGACTCAGCCGAGTCCCAAACAAAATAAGAAAAAATAAGAAAAGGGGGCAAGGTAGGGATACTTGACCCTCTTGGTCT
Organism: Pleurodeles waltl; assembly: GCF_031143425.1. NCBI lineage: Eukaryota > Metazoa > Chordata > Amphibia > Caudata > Salamandridae > Pleurodeles > Pleurodeles waltl. The sequence continues at coordinate 141,779,855 of NC_090444.1, read as the reverse complement.
TGTGATAGGGTCCCTCAGGGACCTTGGCTGGGCTAAAAAGCATTTATTTAGATGTTTTGTGGCAAAAATTGTGTCAGATTCATATATTCAGGAGAACATTTTTAAAAAGCCAAGTGCGGTCTCCTGTGCTTGTTAGCAAGTTAGCTTCTGGGAGGGCCAGGTCGCGGGTGCATGTACTAAAATAAAAGAAGGAGGGGGGCACATCGGCCCACCTCCCTGACTCTTTTGAGCCTCGGGGACCACCACCTCCCTGGGGCGTTATTAAAATATTGGAGGGAGCTATGTTGCCCCCCCCCTATAGGGCTCATATGAGCCCCGAGGACCACTACCTTCTTGGAGCCAGGAACATAATTAAAACCAGTGTGTGCCCCACTCCCAGGCCATATACGGCCCCGGGGACCACCACCTCCCTGCGGCCGGCCTGTGAAAATTAAAGTGGGGGACCACACAACCCCCCACCTGGAGCCAAGAATTGCCCTGGGCACCCACACTCCCCAAGATTTGCTCCTGCTATCTCCTGAGTTGGCCATCATCGGGAGACAGCAGTTTGCAGAGTCTGCTCACAGCAAGCGGGAGCAGAGTTTGCTGGGAGCATAGTTTTCATCTGTTGCCCTACCTTTTGTCATGCCGACAGGGAAACAGATGAAAGGATTGGTCCTGCATGCAGGGAGCTGCAGTTCATGCAGTTCCCTGCATGCAGAAACAATGCCAGCTCCCGCAGGAGGCAGGAAGCTGGCTGGGACTGCAGGGGGAATTCAGGCTCTCCTGCGGTCCCCATCAATGCATAATGGTTTCCAGGTACAAGTACCTGGGCCCGTGGGAATGTGGTTCCCAGGGCCAAAATTGGCCCTGGGAGGGGGGACCTTCCAATAATTGGTCAGGCTCTGCGAGATGGGGTCACCGGGGCCAAATTTGGCCACATTGCCCCACCCCCTTTTCATTATTGGCTTGTCCTCAGGAATGGGGTCCCTGCCGCCAAAATTGGCCCAGGGAGGTAGGCGTTCCATTAATTTTCTGGCCACGCTGATGTGGTGCCCAGGGACAAATTCAGCCCAGGGAAGGGGAAGGCCACATGGCCCCCACCCCCTTTAATAATTGGCTGGGCCCCAGGGGATGGGGTCTCTGGGGTCAAAATCAGCCCAGGGATGGGAGCCACACAGCCCCCCTCTCCTAATAATCATTCTCTGGGCTCCCAGGATGAGGTTCCCGGGGCCAAAATCGGCCCAGGGAGGGGCTTTGCATGGCCCCTCTCCCCTTATATTCATTTGCCGGGCCCTGAGGGATGGGGTCCCCGTGGCCACAATCAGCCCAGGCAGGGGGATTACACAGCCCCTTCATTCTAATAATTAGCCGGGCCTCAGGGGATGTGGTTCCAGGGGCTCAAATCGGTCAGGGAGGGTGGCCCTAAGGGTGGTCGGCCCGAGAGCTTGGCTGCAGGCCAGGCCGTGCACAATAGTGACTGAATTAACATAAAGTAATTAAATATTACTTCACGGTAAAAAAACATAGACATACACACAAAAAAAAAAAATGTTACCGTGAAGTTATAGTTAGGAAATGGAATTTAAAAAACCATAGCAATTCACTTAAAAACCCAAAGGTTACAGGGATGTTCTAGTTTGGTTCAGATTTTACACACACAAAACCATAGAAATCGAGCTGTTATGGTTAGAGTTAATGCAACTAACTATAGCTCGTGCCCTAATGTATCTATAAGACTCTCTCTCGCCATGCACTCCTAATTACCCTAAATTTTACATCACTCATGACATCTTCAATAACATCATTAATAATATCAATATAACATTTGCAGTAAAATTATTGATGAGATAACTGTGCATGCCAGGGGCGCGAGTTACAGACCACCTATAACATACAGCCTTTTGAATGTCTTATTTGCCCATAAATCTGACCCAAAACAAGTCCATAGACAATCATCAGTTATCTGACAAGAGAGCACACTACTCCATCCAATCACACCACTGCCCTGTAGGGGCGTAACAGACAATCCTGCGGGCCCTCTGCCATCCAATCCGGAAAGGAGTCTATCAACACAAGTGAGCTATGAATGATTAATTTAATAACAAGTCTTAAACACAGCTGCTGTATTCTCTGTTTAGCAGGAAACCAAGACCTTTGAGAGATATGAAAAACAAACTTAGTTTCTCCTTCAGTAGGGTGGGTAGGTGAAGTCCTTTTTAAGTCAAGCGTACCAGACAGCTTTTGCTGAAAACACCTTGGAGACATTCAGAAAAGCATCTCTAGGAATACATTCGGCCTTTGCACATCGTTGGTTTTGTAATTTGTAACTTACATTTGCTAGTTTTCTATTTGTTGGCTTTATTTGTTAATGTTAAATGTGCCATGTAATAATGGAATCTTGTCTCCAAGATTCCACTCACCATCAAAGTGCCCTGGTGACAGTTGGAGGCTGCTGAATGGGAACGAGAGATGGCTCTTTATTGTACTCTGCTCCTGTGAATAAACCTCCACCTAGTGTACATCACCTTTCTCATAGTGTGGTGATCACAACATCCTTTTAGGCAACGAGGGACAGAGCCATCTCTGGAAGCTGTGAACCCACAAATGCAATAAGCTGTGAACCCACAAATGTGGAGATTACAACAGTTAGTCTATCTAGTGGAGCATACCCTGTTTACTTTAGCCTTCTACAAACTTGCTTTCCGTAAATAGACCTTTACATTTTGTTCTTATCTTATCATATTTGATTTGCAGTCAAAGACAGAGGTCAAACATCAGGCTCTATATTCCAAGGAAACTTGCTTTTTACTTTTTTTTCTCTGAGTTCAAAGTGAGAGAATTTATATGATAGTCTTGCTGAGTACCAATCTGAGACAAAAGGTTGTAGGATGTTATTTTGTTTAGCACACAACAAAACTTAAATGTCTGTAACTGAAACATTTTCAGAATATATACCAGAATTCTGAAGTGTGGAGGAATCAAATATTTTAAAATGATCAATACAAATCAAAACACTTGGAGATTCCATTTCCACACATTATTGTTTGCGATCTGTGTAATTTCTTTCAGTAAAAGGGTATGTCTGTGCATATGTATTGGCCATTGATTGAAAATGTGTTGTCTGCAGTGGCAGTATGCTATCACACCATACATACTCCACTCTATGCAACTCCACTATACAACACTCAACTCCACTCTATGCCAGCCCACTCTAAAACACTTTGACACACTATGACAATCTAGTCCCCTCTCTGCTATGCCACTCTACTGCATGCCACTCTACGCCACTTCACTCTATGCCACTCCAGTTTACAGCACTCCACTGTATGACACTGTACGCCACTTTACTCCACACTACGCCACTGCCCTCTATGACCTATGATACTTTATTCCATTCTGCACTATACCCGTCCACTCTGCAGTACTCTGCTGTATGACAATTGACTACACTTCTTAACACTCTACACCCCTCCACCATGTGAAACAACACTATATTCCACTGTATGCCACTCCACTCTATGTCCCTGTACTCTACACCCCTCCACTTTATGTTCCTCCAAACTATTACCCTCTACTCTATGACCCTGCACTCTATGAATTTCCACTACAACAAAAGACTCTTTGCAACATTCTACTTTATGACACTTTACAACACTCTATTCTACTCTATTTAATTATATGGCACTTCAATCTAGAACACTCTATGCCATTTTACTGCACTCTATGCCTCTCCAATCTACAATGTTCTATGACACTTTACTTCACTCTACGCCACTCTATGTTCTGCCTCTCCTCTCTATGACAATTTTCTCCACACCACTCTGCACCAGTCCACACCACTATACGGCACTACACTCTACTCCACTCCACTCTACAACACCTTTTTCCCACTTCACAACACTTTACTCCACTCTGTGCTATGCCACTCTACCCCCTCCACTCTATGTCACTCCACTCTACGAAACTCTACTCCACTCTATGCCATTAAATGCCACTCAACTCCAATCCACTTTATGACACTCAACTCCACTCTACTCCACTCTATGCCCCTCCACCTTTGCCCTCCACTCTATGACACAACAGTCCATTCCACTACACTCCACTCTACAACACTCTACTCCATTCCACTCTTTGCTCCACCCTATGCCATTCTGCGCTACTATAGAACACTCTATGACCCGCCACTCTACAACTTTCCACAACACTCTACAACCCTCCATGATACTCTGACACCCTACTCTATGCCACTCCACTCTATGGCATTCTACAACATGTTGAGTCCCTCTATGGCACTTTATTTCCCTCTACAACACTTTACTCCGCTACATTGTACTCCACTGTATGATAAATTACTCCACTCCATGAGGCACCACTCTACGTCCCTCCACAACACTCTACTCCACTCTACAACACTCTACTCCTCTTTAGGCCATGACACTATATGCCTGTCTATTCCACTCTACGCACCTCTATGCTAGGCCCCTATATGCTATGCCTCTCCACTGTATGCCACTGCACTCTATGCCACTTTACATCACTCCAGTTTACACCACTCCATGACACTCCACTCCAATCCATGATACTCCACTTTAATCCACAACAGTGCACTCTAACCCAAAACACTCAACTCTACAAAATTCCACTCTACGACACTCCACTGTACAAGTCTATGCCACTCTCCAACACTGTATGACACTCCAATTTATGGCACTCCACCCTACTTCACTCTCCACCTCTCCACTCTACTCTATTGACCACTCTCCTCTAGGCCACAAACTTTTCCATGCTGAACATCAGCCACGCTGGTGTACAACATAGCTAAAAAACATTGACAAAGCCAATAGCTCTTGCGTAGACAAGACTTATTGGCTTTGCTAATACTTTTTATAGAGAATGGAGGATCCCTTGAGGGGTGATCATTTTATAGCAGTATAAAATTGATCAATTTAAGAAATGAGGGATGGTGTGTTTACTCTACAGCACGTTATCAGCCTCTACAGAAGAAAAACAAGGTTAGGAGACTCCTGCAACAGAAAATGTGAAAGTAAACACAATTGGGAGGCAGTGTATAAAGGGGTGCTACTGTTTGAATGTCTGTTTAGCAAGCCATGGGAGTAACACAGGACCCTGCAGTCCCTTTGGTGCCGGAGCCCCCAACACTTTAGGGACTCCCAAACCTTTAGGGGCTCCCCACTGATCCCAAGACCAACGAATACCTGCGAAATATGGGAAACTCAGGGGCCTCTTGTCACATTCTGCAGGTAGGCACCATCATCTTGTGTTATGCTACTGGTGCCATGGTCAGTCAGAAGAACTGAAAGAAAAGCAAGTATCTCTACAAACTTTAAACCTCCAGTTCCAACAGTGATTCAATCTTCACGCAACTGGCCTGAACATTCTAAGGACCTTAGCCCCTGGAAGGTGCTTCTTGTTGCTTCCATCTACTCTCCTATACAGGCCACAAAGACAACATCAGTAAAGCAAGCTCCATCAGCCCTAATCACTGGTTGACTGATTGCACCTAAACAGAAAAACTAATTTACAATAACTGAGAAATCATGTCTATGAAAAACTGAAGTGGTGCAATAGCTCCACATTAACCCTCCATTCTGTTCACTTGCCTTTGTGGTATGGAAACTGTGACGCAATGTTGTTATCTATATCGATGATCAAAATGTAGAACTATATTGGGGAGTTTCATTATGCCCCGCCTGCACCATTTATTCCATATTAGGCTTTCCGCAGAATTCAATGATTTTCCTTGCCATTTCTAACCTTTTGTCTAACAAAATTGAACCTGAAAATACTTCCCTCAGAGGTCACACATTGGTGTCTCAGACCCAGGTCTTTTGCCCTCTGCATGGGCTCCTCATCACCACATACGAATCAAGATCAGTGTAATTGCCCAAATGTCAAATATGCCACAAATCGCAAGATTTACTGGAGAAAGGATTGACAGAATTCAACAGATGATAATAATGACCATGCATGGTGAGAACCTCAGTGAGGCTAATGAAAGGATAATGGCTAGAAATGTGGGTGGGCAGGACCATTGAGAATGGTGGTCCGAGCCAGGTATTAGATTCTCACGGAGTGATGAGGAAGGACAGAGAACAGGAACCTCTGTATGTGGGACTTTGCCTTATATAACACACCCTTGATGGCTCTAGATGCCATGGTTTGGGAGGGATATTTGTTTTTTCAGTTTTCCTATTGGGAGGCCCACTTTCACTAGTTGTTACTGGGTTAGAATCAGTCGTGAGGTTGGTGGAGGGAGGTGGAGCTTTTGACTTCCTTGCGTCAACCTCATGTAAAAGGCGTCGGCACACCAAATCAGTCTCTTTCGTGCCAGGATCTTTCCTCTTGGGGTTTCTAGAAGGCTCCTATGGCCTCTGTAGAGAGTAACTCATTTCTATAGATAGACACCGCTCTGCCAAGGATATTTCTTTATCCAACACCCCCACTGCTTGTATCAGGACAGAGTCAAGTGTAGCACTGCCTGAAACTTTAGTGACAACTTCTTTATCCCCCTGCAATTTCAGTTTACCCATTTTAGCTCATTGTATTGCTATTCTCCAGGCAAAGGGCACTCACCATCAAGTGTTGTGAGTACACGAGCCAAGGGGGCTGGGCCAGCCCAGGCTATTCCAGGTTATGACAGGCATAGACAGGCCTGCTTTTGGCCTGTTTTTTTCCCAGGCACACACCTGGGTGCCTCCCACTTTATGGTGCATCAGCGGTGCAGTGGTTAGGGCAGCGCCTCCTCTCTGTGCACAGTGTATTATGGATCTGCGAGTCCCTTGCATCACCCAGTGCCTCCAGGTAACAACAGAACGTCCATAATATTGAAGCCCTTCATAGACATCATGCAAGAATGTATAATTCGGACCGCATATTTTTCAGTCATGACTAAAAGTACGACCTCAACAAACTATGGGCCTGAGTTAAAGTTTGGCAGATGGGTTAGTCCATCTGTTAGACTTGGCATCCTTGGTATGGTCTCCCCTAACTTTTTGCCTCTGTTTCCCAGGTTGTTGATGTGTTCTGGACTCTGTTTCTGCTGGTTTTGATACTCTGGGCACTTTACCACTGCTGTCCAGTGCTAAAGTGCAAGTGCTCCTATGTAAAATGTATGTGTAATTGGCTTTCCATGATTGGCATATTTGATTTACTAGTAAGTCCTTAGTACAGTGCACTAGAGGTGACCAGGGCCTGTAAATCAAATGCTTCTAGTAGGCCTGCAGCACTGGTTGTGCCACCCACATGAATAGCCCTGTAAACATGGCTCAGCCCTGCCACTGCAGTGTCTGTGTATGCAGTTTTAAACTGTAAATTCAACTTGGCAAGTGTACCCACTTGCCAGGCCTTGCATGCAAGGCACCCCTAAGGTAGGCCCTCGGTAGTCCCATGGGCAGGGTGCAGTGTATGTTTAAGGTAGGACATATACTAATGTGTTTTATATGTCCTAACAGTGAAATATTGCCAAATTTGGTTTTCACTGTGCAAGGCCTATCTGTCAAGGAGACCAGATCCTCGGGGCTTGCGCATGTTCCCAACATGTCCACCTCTTGGCAGATCCAAACGCCACTAGTAATATAGCACAGAGTTAAAGAATGGCCAAGTGGGGGAATGGGTTTTCGGTTGGGAATAGCGAGGAAGGAGACCTGTGGAAGCAAGAGTTAAACACAATTGCAAGATTAATCACAATGACTTTCAATAAGTTTTGTTTCAAATAAACACTTATACTGAAAAAGTGAATGGCCTAAAGCTTCACTATAACTAGGCCTCAAGAATCTAGGTACCTGGAAATCAAGAAAGGTTATGCTAGGTTTGAAACGTAAACGCTCTCCAAATAGTTCTTAGAATAATCACTGCATTATAACAAGAATCAAAAAGCACATGGTTTTTCTCCGCATGAATGAACTGTACTAGAACCATGAATAACATGGCTACGTCACTCTCTGATTAAGAGTTCCAAGACTCAACTGTTCAGGAAATATTATGCAGCTTAATCAAACTGCAAATTAAGATTTCAATGTCTAGAAATGATCGCGCACTCTGCCGATCTGTATTTCAAAAGTTAAACGCCTGGAATGAATCGTGCACACTGTTGCCGATTAGAACATCTAGAGTCAAATGCAATGAAACGATTGCGCACACTGCCGATCTGTAATTCAAGATTTGAATGCCTAGAATGAATTGCGCACACTGTTGCTGTTTCGGAATTCACAAAACAAATGCCATGAAATGATCACGTGCACTGCCGATCTGAATGCCAAGAAGTAAATGCCAGGATTGAATCGCGCACACTGTTGCCAATTCGGAGTTCACAATACAAATGGCACGAAATGATCGCGCTCACTGCTGATCTGAATGCCAAGAAGTAAATGCCAGGAATGAATCGCGCACACTGTTGCAGATTCGGAATTCATGATACAAATGCCATGAAATGATCATGTGCACTGCCTATCTGAATACCAAGAATTAAATACCAGGAATGAATTGCGCACACTGTTGCCGATTCGGATTTCACAATTCAAATGCCATGAAAACAATCGCACATGCGATTTCAAATTTAGGCCGAAAACTCGAGTGTCACTGGAAACGGAGTCGGGGGCCTAACCCGACCTCCGCCTTACCGCCCTGCTTGAGGATCACCAAATAAATGAGGGCAGGCCTGTAAATTGCTGGATAGGCCTCCGGGACAGTAGCTCTGGAAAATGCTGCTGCTCTGCACCGGGACCTCTGAATAGTGAGCATGTGGAGCTGGGCTGGCTCCCTTATATAGAGCCAAGCCCCACCCACGAGCCACACCCAACCATGCTGCAAGAAAGGCTTCTAGAAAGTCTTAGAATAAAGGACCACACCCTGTAGTCCTGCAAACAAGCCTTGCAAATGAACAATGAATTGCAAACCGCATTAATGACTTTTCAAGGTAAAAGCTCTGCAATGCAAAAGGTTAACATACTGCATAGAAACACAATGCATGAAATATGCCTTTGAATAAGAACTGGGTTTTTGCATTTACGTCGCCTGTAGGGCGCACACTGTCCTGATGTTGACACTATCTCTCTCGTAGGTTAACATGGGGCTGCCTTTAAGTATTATTAAAGTGCAGATTCCCTTTGGGAGCATATAGAAATATGGAGTTTAGGGTCTCTGAACTCACAATTTAAAATTTAAATAGATGTTACCTATTTTTCTAAGCTGGTGTGGTGTTTATTTTGTAGTGTTTTCATTGTGTTACTGTGTATATTGGTACAAATACTTTACACATTGCTTCTGAAGTTAAGCCTGTCTATTCATGTCAAGCTACCAAGGGGGTGAGCGGGGGTTAACTGAGGGTGATTCTCCTTTACCCTGACCAGAGTGAGGGTTGCTTGGACAGGGGGTAACCTGCCTGCCTACCAAAAACCCCATTTCTAACACGATCACAAACGTGATGGAAGTCCCGACCTCTGTATTAGGATTACTCTAGAATATTATAGGATCATAATACGGCGCACAGGATACCTGTCACATTTGTGATTGAATAACTCCATCCAGCAAACTCTAAATCAGGCCCTATGTATCACATAAGCATAAATTCATTGTTTTATGACCATCTGTCCTAAATGAGATAAGGGCAACTTTCTGTTATTATTTTGCTTCACTGCTACAAGTATTACTTGCTATGATTTTCAGGATCTTTACTGGATCTTTTCTTTGTGCGCAAGGAAGAGACTAATCTAACAGCACCTAAAATTAGATACAGGACTAATTTCCCAATCACTGTTGTGTCTTATACCTTTGAGAAAGCTTCCAGCGTGAACATTTGTGTCTGAATGAAGGAAAACCATATTACTTCAACATTATGGATATCTGGTTGATAGAAAACAATACAAAAGTGACATTTGTAATGCCATCAGTAGAAGCAACAGTGATAAATAACAAAACAGCCAGTGGGGCTGATTCAGTAGTATTTACCAGGACAGGAATTAGTACTCCTGTAGAACTCTTGTACATACTCTAATTTATCTTTGTGAATTGGGTAGAAATCTTGAGCTCCCTAAAAGTGCAAAGAGAGTTCATTCCCTCATATTCGTATTAATGGTAGATGATTGAAGATTCCCATTGTAATCCCTTTTTAGACATTTTGGTACCAATAGTCATATAAGAGTACACAAAAGGGTAGTAAAGGAGTACTACTGTATGTACCCAAAACTGTTTTTTGTGAGATTAGCAGTCTACGTAGTAAACCTTTAGGAAAAGTGAAACTTCACTGTGACTGTTCCATAATACTGCAACAGAGCCACCACAATAACATTCCACAAATGCTTATGGAATATTAAGTGTGTCTGTGTGAAGAGCATGGCCTGTGGTCTTGAGCTTCACAGAGCACAGTGACCAACCACATACCATACCATACCATTGGGCGTATGTTATTCTGCACATAGATTGAATAAGGCATACGGAAATGTTGTCAAGAAACTAAAATGCAAATACACACATCATTAATCAAAACTATGTGGTGCTTGACAGACATAGAGTAATATGTTAATTTAGTTCCCTAAAGTTTTGTGGTTCTGGTTGTATACAGGCATTGTACAGCATGCATGCCAGCATACATTTTCAAATTTCCAATTTCCTGCAACAATAGAGAAGTTCTTTGCAGAACAAATTTATGCACATCATAAGCACATTACATACCCTGAAGTGGAAGATTCCTGCATATTTGTGATTAAATCCTTGGTTTGTAGGAATCACATTCTCCAGAAAGTGGGGGCGAATTGTCATAGCACCTATTACGGACAAAACCCAGCAATCTCCTGTGAGAAGAAAAAGACATAGCGTGTGATTATCATGACAAAATAATTTTTATGCGTTTATAGCACTGACATTTCCCACTTAAGTCTTAAATATCTGGATTACACAATGATGTTAGTTTATTTGAGAGTGATTTGAAATAACACCAGGAGTTGGCTCCTTCGCTATGGAGGAGCGTTGCCTCCCCGGCCAAGAGCCAGGAGATGAAAAATGAAATGATAGTTCCACTATTGTTTCATTTTTCATCTGCTGGCTCAGCCAGCAGTACATGGGAGAGGTAGGGCTGGACCATGGAGGTGTTAGCTCATCAGACCTTAATAATTAAAATTATAAGAGAGATGCGAATAGGCCAATGAACTGTTTGACTCACTTTGAGGTTTTCCCACTGTTAGACTTTTCATCCTTGGCGTGGTCTCCCTTAACTTTTTGCCTCTGTTCCCCAGGTTGTTGATGTGTGCTGGACTCTGATTTTACTCTTTTTGTTACTCTGGGCACTTTACCACTGCTAACCAGTGCTAAAGTGCAAGTGCTCCTGTTTAAAATGTGTACGTAATTGGTTCTCCATGATTTGCATATTTGTTTTACTGTTAGGTCCCTAGTAAAGTGCACTAGAGGTGCCCAGGGCCTGTAAATAAAATGTTACTAGTGGGCTTGCAGCACTGGTTGTGCCACCCACACAAGTAACCCTGTAATCATGTCTCAGACAAGCCGCTGCAGTGTCTGTAAGTGTATTTTTACACTGTAAATGCGACTTGGCAAGTGTACCCACTTGCCAGGCCTAAACCTTCCCTTTTCTTACATGTAAGGCACCCCTAAGGTAGGCCCTAGGTAGCCCCAAGGGCAGGGTGCAGTGTATGGATAAGGTAGGACATATAGTAATGTGGTTTATATGTCCTGACAATGAAATACTGCCAATTTCGTTTTTCACTGTTGCAAGGCCTGTCTCTCTCATAGGATAATGTGGGGGCTACCTTTAAATATGATTAAAGTGTAGATTCCCCTAGAGAGTAGATGGACATGTGGAGTTTGGGGTCCCTGAACTCACAATTAAAAAATACATCTTTTAGTAAAGTTGATTTTAAGATTGTGCGTTTGAAAATGCCACTTTTAGAAAGTGAGCATTTTCTTGCTTAAACCATTCTGTGACTCTGCCTTGTTTGTGGATTCCCTGTCTGGGTCAGTTTGACAGTTGGGTTGTTTTTCACCTCGCACTAGACAGTGACACAAAGGGGGTTGGGGTGTAACCTGCATTTCCTGATTAGCCATCTCTGCTAGGAGGCTTCACTCTCATCTGAAAGGACTGTGCCTGCCTCTGACAATGCCGGCTCCAACCCCCTGCTGTGTGTCTGATGCCTTGCCTGGGCAAGGCAGGATTTCACAAGTAGGTGTGAGTCCCCTTTGAAGAAAGGTGACTTCAAAGACTAAAATGGGTATAAGAAGGACACCCAAATCTACAGACTTTAGAAACACTTCTGGAACCAAGAGGAACCTCTGCCTGGAGAAGAGCTGATAGCTGAGGAAGAAGTGCTGCCCTGCCTGTGACTGTGCTTTGTGGAGCTTTCCTGCAGTGCTGCTTCTGCCAGAGTAAGAGGGCAAAGACTGGACTTTTTGTGCCTTCCATCTTGTGAAGAAATCTCCAAGGGCTTGATTTAGAGCTTGCCTCCTGTTGTTTGAAGTCTCAGGGACAGCAAAGACTTCTCTCTGCCAGCACCTAGAGTCTCGGGAGAGACTCCTGCTCTGACAAGTGGTGCCCTATCCAGTCCCTGGGCCCTTGAAAGGAAAGCTGGTGGAAATACAAGGAAATCGACTTCGGACGACTCCGGACCGACGCCGCTGCTGATTTCGGTAACGCCGCCTGCACCTGACGCTGTGACCCTCGCTGGAACGCGACGCTCTTCGCAGGCCCGACGCCGCTGCAGCCCCGCTGAAGTCCACGACTCCGTGGAAGTCGCCGCACCACGTCGTGACCGACGCCGCTCGAAGTGCACGGATTCAACGCTTCACACAGATGCCGCGATTCCCGACTTCGCGCATCGGCTTGTTTTCACTCTTCACCAAAGGTACTGTACTTGGGGGTCTACACGACTCCGTGTCCGGCGCCGCTGGTGTCGGCTTGTTGGGAACGACTCCGTCACTACGCCGTGTTAACATCTCATCGAAGCATTTTTGTTTCTAAGCGCTATTTTTGAGTTTAATCTCTAAAATTCATAACTTGACTTGTGTATGTCGGATGTTTGTCGTTTTGGTCTTGTTTTGTTTAGATAAATATTTCCTATTTTTCTAAACTGGTGTTGTGTCATTTTGTAGTGTTTTCATTAAGTTACTGTGTGTGTTGGTACAAATACTTTACACCTAGCGCTCTGAAGTTAAGCCTACTGCTCTGCCAAGCTAACAAGGGGGTAAGCAGGGGTTAGCTGAGGGTGATTCTCTTTTACCCTGACTAGAGTGAGGGTCCTTGCTTGAACAGGGGGTAACCTGACTGTCAACCAAAGACCCCATTTCTAACACCCACCATATATCCCGTACATGCACAGATCAATATTCAATAACAATCCATAGCATTAGTAATCAATGGAAGTCAATAGAAGTCAATAATAATTGGCATCACACACCAGGACCTTGCAGTCATGAATAACCACACCTTTATGTAAAAGTTTGAATATTTATTTCCGTATATATTAACAAAGCTAAAGTTACGTAGGATAATCTCAAAATCAATTGATAAACATACAGAAACACTGGCTGTCCGAAGCGACAAAAGAAATGCAATCTAATCAAGGCTTGTGCTACTACACATTCTAAGGTTACAGTACAAATTAATAACAAGAACAACTGCACAAACGATAATACATACATTTAGATTCAGCAAAGAAAAGACACCAGTTGTTATTACATGTAGCAAACGTCTTCAGTGAGCTCCCTAACTACCATCAGATTAGAACTAGCACGTTGGGCTTCATGCAAAACAATTTAGTCAACACAAATTTGGAAAACATCTAATTATGGCTCTATCAAAATTAGCGCGGTTGGTACCTAGAAACAAAAGCAAATAGACATAGCAAACAATATCATAGTCACTATAGATATCCTCATTTTGGATCAGCGAGCAGTGACAGTCTTCGTCATCAGGACATCAGTCTGGTCAGCAAGGCATCAGGATTCAGCATCAAAGTTCAGAAATGGAAAAGACTTTAAGCAGTAAAGTTAAGCACCTCTCTTCTCAAGACGCTCAAGAAAATAGTGGTGGCCTTAAATGGCAAGATAGAAAATGGGCAAATGGTGTCTTCTTCTCTGTGCAGTCTGGCTAAGTTAGATTTCCTAAATCTACTTCCCAAGTCCCTATTGGTCAAGGGATTGCATGTTCACACTTTGTCCAATAAAACTAGGGCCCTCATTATGACGCTGGCGGTAAATCCGGCTTACCGCTACGTTGACAGCCACCAACTTACAGCTGTGGCAGTGGATATTCGTTCACCATATTATGACACACACACCAATCCGACAGAATACAGCCAGAGACACAAATCCGCCAGCCCAAAGGTCAGTGATAAAGTGGCGGTATCAAAACCCACACCGTTACGCCAACAGAACGACGCCCACCAAATCATGACCCATGAATCACCACAGCGGACATTCAATGGCGGTAAACCATTGGCGGTACATACCGCCGCCCTCACAATGGACACCCACAGACAAAACACCACCACATTGGACAATTCAAACAATACACACCTGACACCCATACACATACCACACCCACACACCCACATTACCCACAACCCTTTACGATTACAAATCATTGGCATGAGACTGGCACCAAGACCACTGCCACAACTACATACACACACAATATACACCCATACACCCCTCACACACCCCACTTCACAAACTCCAACACATTTCCAAACACACCATCACCAACACACATCACAGAACACCCATGGCACCACAAAGGCACCCCGTTTCACTGACGAGGAGTTAAGGGTCATGGTGGAGGAAATTGTCAGGGTAAAGGCACAGCTATTTGGAGCACAGGTGCAGCAGATATCAATAGCCAGGAAGAAGGAGCTATGGCGGAGAATCGTGGACAGGGTCAGCGCCGTGGGACAGCACCCCTGAACAAGGGACGACATCAGGAAGAGGTGGAACGAACTACGGGGCAAGGTATGTTCCATAGCAATAAGACACCTGCTTGCTATCCGGAGGACTGGCGGTGGACCCCCACAATTCACAACATGGGAGGAGCAAGTCTTGGCAATACTGCATCCTGAGGGCATGGCCGGAGTCGGAGGAGGACTGGACTCCGGTAGGTCAACTTTCAATAATTATCACCCCCCTACCTGCATGCCATCACATACCCTCACCATCACTCCCATCACTTCACTATATCCCACACACTCCACCATCACATCTCACTAATCCCAATGCCAAGCCCTGCATGCTGTACCAATGCATGGACAACCCTCACAGCCCTGCATGGACACTCATCACAAAACATGCACAGCATAGGAACTAACAATCCCACCATACACTAACATACACAAATAAAAGCTGGCAAGGCAACACCAACCAAAGAGGGGAAGCCACAGATGTCCAATATGTCATACAGATGAGGCATAATACATCATTTACATCACCACAGGTACCGCAGCCAATGTCAACGGAGATGAGGTGCCAGCACTATCCAGTCCCCCAACTGAAGAGGCCCACAGTGATGACAGTTAACTCTTGTCTTCAGGATCTAGATGATCTACCTGGCCCATCAGGGACCACTGGACGGTCGGTTACCCAAGCCCAGTCACAGACCACCACAGAACCTCCCCCATCAGGAAACAACACCACAGCACCCACCCAGCATACCCAAACCTCTGTCCCCAGGACATATCAATCAGCAGTGTGCCCACCTGTACAGAGACCCCAGGCTGCACAAATCAGCAGTGTGCCCACCTGTACAGAGACCCCAGGCCACACCTCACACACAAGACAATCAGGGACCTTGGGTCAGTAGCAGTGGGCACACGGTTCAGGGGACCGAGGCACAGGCCAACAGGCACACTGGGAGGACTTCTGTGTGCCACGGGGAGGACAGGACCAGGGAACCAACTCTCCAGGAGGCGCTCTCTGACATTCTGGGACCCTATCAACATTCCCAGGACACGATGGGCTAGATCCTAGACAACGTGCAGGAGAACAGGCGGCTGCAGGAGGGACAGTATCAGGGTATCAGGGAGGACTTGCAGGCCATTAACAAAACCCTGATCTCCATAGCAGGAGTGCTGCCAGACAGGCCAACATTATGAGGGAGGCAGTGTCACACCAGCTGGCCCCTGCCACTAGCCAGACATCTGAACAGCCTTCGACTTCCGCTGCCGCTAGTGGCCAGGAGGCCCCGCCACAGGACTCACAGGCCACAAGCACCCCTCCCCCTGCAGAAGGTGAACCACCCCGCAAACGTTCTCTGCGATCCAGACAGAAGCCAGAGACACTTGCAAAGACCCCTGCCAGGAAATGAGACTCTCCTGATTTTCCCCCTTGTGTCCCACTCAGTCACCCTGTCCACCTTGAACTGCCATTGCTCCTCTTCCTATGTCCCCTTGGACAATGCACCTGTGCTACGAACAGACTGGAACAATACCCTGGACTTTCCTCCATCATCACCCCATCCAATTGCACTTCCCCCTCTAAATATTAGCACTCCAAGAAACACCCTTTGATATAAATCAATCTTGAGTATGTCACATTTCAAATATGTATTGATTGAAACAGTTACAACCAGTGCAAATGAACTGTAGATAGAATGAGCATAGAATCAATGACCTGTAGCTGGCTGTTGTGATCACACCAGCATTATTTGTCAAATCACCAACATCTGCAAAATAAATAGCCAGAGGTAACAGTAAAAGGACATAGAAGTGGAAATACCAGCATGCCAATGCCACATAGAATACAACCAAAGTCATTGAAATGTAAAGTCGCACTGTCTCACCTGTGTCATTGGAAGTACTGACGAATTACAGGTGTTCTGTTGTCCACATCCTCATCCTCTGCCTCCTCATACTCACTGTCCACAGGGTCCACTGCTACTACAGGGGATCTCCAGTCTCCTACTCCTGCAGAAAAGGGACATGGCGTCTGAGGGCCAGGTTGTGCAACATGCAGCATGCCACCACTATCGGACAGACCTTCTTGGGTGAGTAGCACAGGGATCCACCTGTCAGATGGAGGCACAGGGAACCTGGCCTTCAGGAGGCCAAAGGTCCTTTCAATGATCCTTCTGGTTCACCCATGTGCCTCATTATAACATTTGTCTGCCCTTGTCCTATCACTCCTCACAGGGGTCAGCTGCCATGATAGGTTTGGGTAACCAGAGTCACCTGCAAATATTGAGGGACAACATTTAGCCACACACTATCCTATATGGCCTACACCACAGGCATACACCAACATATACTGGGTGTGAACCAGGGCTCACCTATTTGCCACACCCTGTGCCTCTGTAGTTGGGCCAACACATTTGGGATGCTGCTATTCCTCAGGAGAAAGGCATCATGCACTGACCCTGGATACTTAGCATTGACGTGGGAGATATACTGGTCCGCCAAGTACACCGTCTGCACATTCATGGAGTGGAAACGTATAATTCCTGAACACCTGTTAATTCTGGCGGGGGGACAAATGCTATATGTGTTCCGTCAATTGCCCCAATTATATTGGGGATATGTCCCATTGTATAAAACCCACTTCAAATGCGTGCGTTATTTTTCCCTATGTTATTACATTTTCTATGCAAATTCAACTCTCAGAATACATGAATATTCATTAGTAATTTCATTAATAAAATCAGTGTTAACAGAGGTGTTAGGGAGGAGGAGGAGAGAGAGCACTAAGTGTTCATGTGTATTTGGCCGGCTGTCTGAGGCCGCCCAAACACACATGCGCACATAGGTTTCTCCAACCCAGCTGTAAACACAGTCGGGTTGCAGAAACTGACCAGACCCCAGGCTTGTGTATGAGTGGCAGTGACTGCTGCTCAGACCAATCCTGATGCTGCTTACATGCTATGTTTAGCATGTAAGCAGCTCTAGGATTGCTGGGAAGCCTGAGTATTCACTGTGACACCACATGGAGGGAAGAGCAATGTGAGGAGGCAGGAGGCGACAATAAGGTGTTTTGTTTTTTTCCTCCTCCATCTCTGTCCACTACCTTCCCACCCCTCCCCTTGAGATTTGCGGCAGCCGCGGCTGAATAACACTTGAATTTAGATAGTCTGTTGTACCCACTGTCTTGTGTTAAGGGTGAGATGAGATGTGCAGCACTGCATTTTTTTCTAAAACTAGGTTTAGAAAAGTAATTAAGCACAAATGACTAACCATGGGAAATTACATGGTATTATAACATCAAATAAACAATCATATATGCAGCAGAAAATATCAAGTATAGTTATAATATTACAATAAATCAAAATACAGTTAACTGGCAACGCATATTGTATTAACCCCTTCCCCGCCAGGGACGTAATGGTTACGTCCATGGCAGCGCCCGTGTGGCGCCATGGACGTAACCATTACGTCCTGGGACTGGCAGTCGGGGGAAGCGCTAACGCTTCCCCCGAGGGCCGCCCCCCAACACCCCCAGGCCAGGGCTGAAAGGGGAATCCCCCCGCCCCCCCCCATGACGTCAGCGCGCGATCATGGAAAGGGGGAAAGACGCGCTGGAAGCCATTTGCTTCCAGCGCGTCTAAGGGAGAAGGTGAGTTTTTCACCTTTGTGCGGGGTGGGGGTGCTCTGAGAGAGGCATCGAGGGAAAGGAAAGGGTTTTCCTTTCCCTCGATGTCTCTTTGAGCATTCCTGCTGCCCGATCGCGATGCGATCGGGCAGCAGGAATGCCCACTAGACACCAGGGATTTCAGTATGTGTGTGTGTGTGTGTTATATTAGTGTGGGGGAGCGACCCCTTGGGCAAGGGTCGCTCCCCTTTGATGGCACATGTATTTTACGTCGTTTCTGCCCCCCCTGGGGGCAGATTGGCCCTATTTTTAGGCCGATCTGCCCCCAAGGGGGGCAGAAAGCCACTAGACACCAGGGATTTTATTGTTGATTTGTATTTTTTGTGTTGGGGGGCGGCCCCTTGGGCAAGGGTCGCTCCCCTTTGGGGGCACATGTATTTTACGTCGTTTCTGCCCCCCCTGGGGGAAGATTGGCCCTATTTTTAGGCCAATCTGCCCCCAAGGGGGGCAGAAAGCCACTAGACACCAGGGATTTTATTGTTGATTTGTATTTTTTGTGTTGGGGGGCGGCCCCTTGGGCAAGGGTCGCTCCCCTTTGGGGGCAAATGTATTTTACGTCGTTTCTGCCCCCCCTGGGGGCAGATTGGCCCTATTTTTAGGCCGGCAGAAAGCCACTAGACACCAGGGATTTTATTGTTGATTTGTATTTTTTGTGTTGGGGGGCGGCCCCTTGGGCAAGGGTGGCCCCCCCCAGGGGCGCAATGTATTTATTGTCGTTTCTGCCCCCCTTGGGGGCAGATTGGCCCTATTTTTAGGCCGATCTGCCCCCAAGGGGGGCAGAAAGCCACTAGACACCAGGGATTTTATTGTTGATTTTTATTTTTTGTGTTGGGGGGTGGCCCCTTGGGCAAGGGTCGCCCCCATTGGCCCATATGTATTTTTGGGCAGTTCTGCCCCCCTTGGGGGCAGAGAGGCCTATTTTTTTTAGGCCTTTCTGCCCCCAAGGGGGGCAGAATCCCAATAGCGCCAGAAAGATATGTTTGTATGTGTGCTTTGTGTTGGGGGGTGGCCCCTTGGGCAAGGGTCGCTCCCCCCAGGGGCGCAATGTATTTATTGTTGTTTCTGCCCCCCTTGGGGGCAGATTGGCCCTATTTTTAGGCCGATCTGCCCCCAAGGGGGGCAGAAAGCCACTAGACACCAGGGATTTTATTGTTGATTTTTATTTTTTGTGTTGGGGGTTGGCCCCTTGGGCAAGGGTCGCCCCCATGGGCCCATATGTATTTTTGGGCAGTTCTGCCCCCCTTGGGGGCAGAGAGGCCTATTTTTTTTAGGCCTTTCTGCCCCCAAGGGGGGCAGAATCCCAATAGCGCCAGAAATATATGTTTGTATGTGTGCTTTGTGTTGGGGGGTGGCCCCTTGGGCAAGGGTCGCTCCCCCCGGGGGCGCAATGTATTTATCGTCGTTTCTGCCCCCCTTGGGGGCAGATTGGCCCTATTTTTACGCCGATCTGCCCCCAAGGGGGGCAGAAAGCCACTAGACACCAGGGATTTTATTGTTGGTTTTTATTTTTTGTGTTGGGGGGCGGCCCCTTGGGCAAGGGTCGCCCCCAGGGGCCCACATGTATTTTTGGGCAGTTCTGCCCCCCTTGGGGGCAGATATGCCTATTTTTTAGGCCTTTCTGTCCCCAAGGGGGGCAGAATCCCCATAGCGCCAGGGATACTATGTGTGTGTGTGTGCTTTGTGTGGGGGTGTGGCCCCTTGGGCAAGGGTCGCCCCCCCCCCCAAAGGGTGCAATGTAATCTGGGCGATTTCTGCCCCCTCCCCTTGGGGGTAGATTGGCCTATTTTTTTTTAGGCCCATCTTCCCCCAAGCAGAGAAGACTAGACACAAGGGAAAATGAAAAAATGGTTAGTGGCGGAGTGTTTGTCAACTGGCGAAGTATTTGCTTTTATGATAATAACAGTTTTTCTCCTTTTTGTTTTAGTTCAAAGCTTTTGCTGACTTTGCTGTGGCTTGTTGCAGTTTTGGCAGTAGTTGTCCTGCGGTTTGCGTAGTTGCATGTTTTAGGTAAGTAAATAAATTTACTCCAAGTGAGTATTGTTGCAATGCATGAATGACATGTTTGTAGGTGGTGTACTGAATGCAGGATTGTGTGTGAAATTGTCCTTAGAGTTATGCACAATGATTATTGTGTTGTCTTATGTCTAATTTGCTTTTTTTTTTCTCTTTTTAGTGGGATATCGTTGGTGATTGCTGTGGCTGTGCAGAGTAGTTGCTGGTGAGTCAAGCTTTTTCAGGCAAGTGAGCAGTATAGTTTTTGAGTTTATAATTCTTAGTGATAAACCTATACTTTGTTACTTATCTTACACAGTGCTGGTTGTTGGTGGTGTATTTGTCCAGTTAATTTTTGTAGGAAGGATCATGACCAGCCGTAGGATGACCGCTCAGCAGGTTGTTAGTGTGCTTTTTGAGTCATCTTCTGACCATGAATATGAGACTGACTCTGCATCTGAGGCAGAGGAGGAAGTGCAGGATTCTGGAAGTGAATTTTCTGTCAGAGATGAATCATCTGATGATGAAGCCACTCTCAGTGCTGATGAAGGGCCTGTTTTAGAGGAGGACAGTGATGTGCCAATGGTGCAGGAGCCAGCGGCTGAAAGGCTTCCCATTGGAAGACCTGACGCATGGGTTGCACCAAACATGGAGCAGCCACAGTTGCCTGCGTTTACTGGTTTTCCAGGGTGTCGAGTTAATACGGAAAACTTTTTGCCCGTCAACTTTTTTGAGTTGTTTATGGACGATATATTTTTGGAAGAGATTGTTGAGCAGAATAATTTGTATGCAGAGCAGTTTTTGAGGGACAACGCTGCCAGACTTAGGCCACACTCTAGAGCTAGCCGGTGGATTCCCACAAATCTGGAAGAGTTGAAAAAGTTCTTGGGTTTAACTTTTTTGATGGGGCTGATAAGGAAGCCGTCGCTGTCTTCATATTGGTCTACTAGTCCCTTGATGGCAACTGCTATATTTCCTGCCATCATGAGTCGTAACCGGTATGAGCTTCTTCTTCGGATGTTGCATTTTGTAGATAATGCTTTAGCCTTGCCACGAGATCATCCTGATTCTGACCGTCTTTTTAAGATTAGACCTGTCCTTGATCATTTGGTAGATCGGTTTTCAGAGATCTATGTTCCAGGGAAAGAAATATCTGTAGATGAGTCTTTGGTCCTGTTCAAGGGTCGTTTGGTTTTTAGGCAGTACATTCCTAGCAAGAGGGCACGGTATGGAATTAAATTGTATATGCTGTCAGAAAGTAGTACAGGATATGTTTATAATTTCCGGGTCTACACTGGTAGGGATTCCAATATTACCCCCCTGGTTGTCCTCCCACTTTTGGAGTTAGTGAGAAAATTGTGTGGGAACTTGGTAGACGACTGTTGTGTGTATTGTCTGGCGGTGTGTGTGGGGTGGCGCTTGGCTGGTGGTGTGGGTGGGGTGGCGCTTGGCTGGTGGTGTGGCGCTTGGCTGGCAGTGCCGGCCAAACGCCAGTCCACACACTCATCAGCTGGTGTGATTGCTGTATCAGGCATGTGGGCGTATGAAAGTGATGGGCCCTTGACTGGCGCTGTCTGTGGATACGAGTCTTGTAATGTGCTGGGCCCGTGGCTGGCGGCGTGAATGGTCTAGTGCATGTCATGTATGAAAGGTGTGTGAATGGACTGTAAAGCGGTTGGTGCCTTGTCGTAGCTTTACAGCTCACGAGCTGTGAGTCATTGGTTCAGTTTTTTGGCCTTTCAGTTATTACCAGTGCATTTCACTTTTGTGAAATCTCTTGTTAATAAAATTTGATCTACTGAACCATCACTCACCCTCGTGCCAAATCCAACCAGTATGTGTGGTACAAATGACAAAACCTGCTCCGCTGTAATCAGGCGTCGCAGCACACATGAGACACGCTAGGTGCCTCGGGTGGGACCCCGATGATGAAGCATGCCACCAACTTGGTTGGTGGGTGAGGGGTCTTCTTCACATAACCTAAGTGTGTTTCTTTTCACAATTTTAGTGTTTGGCACATCACAGACGTATGTGCACACATCAAAGTGATATATTCCAAAAATACCTGTGTTTGGGGGGGAGGGCCCACCTATGTTTTTGGTCCTGGGTGCGGCCGTCATGTAGGGAAACCTACAAAACCCAGAAACTTTTTAAAACTAGGCACCCCAAGGAGTCTAGGGAGGTGTGGCTTGTGTGGCTCCCCCAACATTTTCTTACCCAGACTCCTCTGTAAACCTCAAAATTTGCATAAAAAAGCATATTTTCCTGATTTTTCTTAGTAGGATCACCGCTCCAGCACAAAATTCCTACTCCCCAGTTTTCCCCTCAGTCTCCCAAGTAAAATGACACCTCACTTATGTGGGTCCCCAAAGCAGAGTCCGTCTAAAGATGTATAAAAGAATATGCCCTTATAAACTTGCTGTGCTATCCCTTCAGGTTTTGGGCCTTATTCTGTTGCAGGCACCTGGCCCACCCACACAAGTGAGGTATCATTTTTATCGGGAGACTTGGGGGAACGCTGGGTGGAAGGAAATTTGTGGCTCCTATCAGATTCCAGAACTTTCTGCCACAGAAATGTGAGGAACATGTGTTTTTTTAGCCAAATTTTGAGGTTTGCAAAGGATTCTGGGTAACAGAACCTGGTCCGAGCCCCGCAAGTCACCCCTCCTTGGATTCCCCTAGGTCTCTAGTTTTCAGAAATGCACAATTTTGGTAGGTTTCCCTAGGCGCCGGGTGAGCTACAGGCCAAAATCCACAGGTAGGCACTGTTTTCTCCCAATATTTTGGATGTGTCCGCGTTGCGCTTTGGGGTGTTTCCTGTCGCCGGCGCTAGGCCTACCCACGCAAGTGAGGTATCATTTGTATCGGGAGACTTGGGGGAACGCTGGGTGGAAGGAAATTTGTAGCTCCTCTCAGATTCCAGAACTTTCTGCCACAGAAATGTGAGGAACATGTGTTTTTTTAGCCAAATTTTGAGGTTTGCAAAGGATTCTGGGTAACAGAACCTGGTCCGAGCCCCGCAAGTCACCCCTCCTTGGATTCCCCTAGGTCTCTAGTTTTCAGAAATGCACAGGTTTGGTAGGTTTCCCTAGGTGCCGGCTGAGCTAGAGGCCAAAATCTACAGGTAGGCACTTCGCAAAAAACACCTCTGTTTTTTTCCAAAATTTAGGATGTGTCCACGTTGCGCTTTGGGGTGTTTCCTGTCGCCGGCGCTAGGCCTACCCACGCAAGTGAGGTATCATTTTTATCGGGAGACTTGGGGGAACGCTGGGTGGAAGGAAATTTGTAGCTCCTCTCAGATTCCAGAACTTTCTGCCACAGAAATGTGAGGAACATGTGTTTTTTTAGCCAAATTTTGAGGTTTGCAAAGGATTCTGGGTAACAGACCTGGTCCGAGCCCCGCAAGTCACCCCTCCTTGGATTCCCCTAGGTCTCTAGTTTTCAGAAATGCACAGGTTTGGTAGGTTTCCCTAGGTGCCGGCTGAGCTAGAGGCCAAAATCTACAGGTAGGCACTTCGCAAAAAACACCTCTGTTTTTTTCCAAAATTTAGGATGTGTCCACGTTGCGCTTTGGGGTGTTTCCTGTCGCCGGCGCTAGGCCTACCCACGCAAGTGAGGTATCATTTTTATCGGGAGACTTGGGGGAACGCTGGGTGGAAGGAAATTTGTAGCTCCTCTCAGATTCCAGAACTTTCTGCCACAGAAATGTGAGGAACATGTGTTTTTTTAGCCAAATTTTGAGGTTTGCAAAGGATTCTGGGTAACAGAACCTGGTCCGAGCCCCGCAAGTCACCCCTCCTTGGATTCCCCTAGGTCTCTAGTTTTCAGAAATGCACAGGTTTGGTAGGTTTCCCTAGGTGCCGGCTGAGCTAGAGGCCAAAATCTACAGGTAGGCACTTCGCAAAAAACACCTCAGTTTTTTTCCAAAATTTAGGATGTGTCCACGTTGCGCTTTGGGGTGTTTCCTGTCGCCGGCGCTAGGCCTACCCACGCAAGTGAGGTATCATTTTTATCGGGAGACTTGGGGGAACGCTGGGTGGAAGGAAATTTGTAGATCCTCTCAGATTCCAGAACTTTCTGCCACAGAAATGTGAGGAACATGTGTTTTTTTAGCCAAATTTTGAGGTTTGCAAAGGATTCTGGGTAACAGAACCTGGTCCGAGCCCCACAAGTCACCCCTCCTTGGATTCCCCTAGGTCTCTAGTTTTCAGAAATGCACAGGTTTGGTAGGTTTCCCTAGGTGCCGGCTGAGCTAGAGGCCAAAATCTACAGGTAGGCACTTCGCAAAAAACACCTCTGTTTTTTTCCAAAATTTAGGATGTGTCTGCGTTGCGCTTTGGGGTGTTTCCTGTCGCCGGCGCTAGGCCTACCCACGCAAGTGAGGTATCATTTTTATCGGGAGACTTGGGGGAACGCTGGGTGGAAGGGAATTTGTAGCTCCTCTCAGATTCCAGAACTTTCTGCCACAGAAATATGAGGAACATGTGTTTTTTTAGCCAAATTTTGAGGTTTGCAAAGGATTCTGGGTAACAGAACCTGGTCCGAGCCCCGCAAGTCACCCCTCCTTGGATTCCCCTAGGTCTCTAGTTTTCAGAAATGCACAGGTTTGGTAGGTTTCCCTAGGTGCCGGCTGAGCTAGAGGCCAAAATCTACAGGTAGGCACTTCGCAAAAAACACCTCTGTTTTTTTCCAAAATTTAGGATGTGTCCGCGTTGCGCTTTGGGGTGTTTCCTGTCGCCGGCTCTAGGCCTACCCACGCAAGTGAGGTATCATTTTTATCGGGAGACTTGGGGGAACGCTGGGTGGAAGGAAATTTGTAGCTCCTCTCAGATTCCAGAAGTTTCTGCCACAGAAATGTTAGGAACATGTGTTTTTTTAGCCAAATTTTGAGGTTTGCAAAGGATTCTGGGTAACAGAACCTGGTCCGAGCCCCGCAAGTCACCCCTCCTTGGATTCCCCTAGGTCTCTAGTTTTCAGACATGCACAGGTTTGGTAGATTTCCCTAGGTGCCGGCTGAGCTAGAGGCCAAAATCTACAGGTAGGCACTTCGCAAAAAACACCTCTGTTTTTTTCCAAAATGTAGGATGTGTCCACGTTGCGCTTTGGGGTGTTTCCTGTCGCCGGCGCTAGGCCTACCCACGCAAGTGAGGTATCATTTTTATCGGGAGACTTGGGGGAACGCTGGGTGGAAGGAAATTTGTAGCTCCTCTCAGATTCCAGAACTTTCTGCCACAGAAATGTGAGGAACATGTGTTTTTTTAGCCAAATTTTGAGGTTTGCAAAGGATTCTGGGTAACAGAACCTGGTCCGAGCCCCGCAAGTCACCCCTCCTTGGATTCCCCTAGGTCTCTAGTTTTCAGAAATGCACAGGTTTGGTAGGTTTCTCTAGGTGCCGGCTGAGCTAGAGGCCAAAATCTACAGGTAGGCACTTCGCAAAAAACACCTCTGTTTTTTTCCAAAATTTAGGATGTGTCCACGTTGAGCTTTGGGGTGTTTCCTGTCGCCGGCGCTAGGCCTACCCACGCAAGTGAGGGATCATTTTTATCGGGAGACTTGGGGGAACGCTGGGTGGAAGGAAATTTGTAGCTTCTCTCAGATTCCAGAACTTTCTGCAACAGAAATTTGAGGAACATGTGTTTTTTTAGCCAAATTTTGAGGTTTGCAAAGGATTCTGGGTAACAGAACCTGGTCCGAGCCCCGCAAGTCACCCCTCCTTGGATTCCCCTAGGTCTCTAGTTTTCAGAAATGCACAGGTTTGGTAGGTTTCCCTAGGTGCCGGCTGAGCTAGAGGCCAAAATCTACAGGTAGGCACTTCGCAAAAAACACCTCAGTTTTTTTCCAAAATTTAGGATGTGTCCACGTTGCGCTTTGGGGTGTTTCCTGTCGCCGGCGCTAGGCCTACCCACACAAGTGAGGTATCATTTTTATCGGTAGACTTGGGGGAACATAGATTAGCAAAACAAGTGCTATTGCCCCTTGTCTTTCTCTACATTTTTTCCTTCCAAATATAGGAGAGTGTGTAAAAAAGACATCTATTTGAGAAATTCCCTATAATTCACATGCTTGTATGGTCACCCCGGAATTCAGAGATGTGCAAATAACCACTGCTCCTCAGCACCTTATCTTGTGCCCTTTTTGGAAATGCAAAGGTTTTCTTGATAGCAATTTTTTACTCTTTATATTTCAGCAAATGAATTGCTGTATACCCGGTATAGAATAAAAACGCACTGCAGGGTGCAGCTCATTTATTGGCTCTGGGTTCCTCGGGTTCTTGATGAACCTACAAGCCCTATATATCCCCGCAACCAGAGGAGTCCACCAGACGTAACGGTATATTGCTTTCCATAATCTGACATTGCAGGGAAAAGTTACAGAGTAAAACGTAGAGAAAAATTTATGTTTTTTTCACCTCAATTTCAATATTTTTCTCTTTCAGCTGTTATTTTCTGTAGGAAACCCTTGTAGGATCTACACAAATGACCCCTTGCTGAATTCAGAATTTTCTCTACTTTTCAGAAATGGTTAGGTTTCTGGGATCCAGCATTGGTTTCATGCCCATTCCTGTCACTGACTGGAAGGAGGCTGAAAGCACAAAAAATTGCAAAAATGGGGTATGCCCCAGTAAAATGCCAAAATTGTGTTGAAAAATTGGGTTTTCTGATTCAAGTCTGCCTGTTCCTGAAAGCTAGGAAGCTGCTGAGTTTAGCACTACAAACCCTTTGTTGATGCTATTTTCAGGTGGAAATCCACAAGCCTTCTTCTGCAGCCACTTTTTCCATTTTTTTTAAAAAAAACGAAATTTTCACTGTATTTTGGCCAATTTCTTGGCCTCCTTCAAGGGAACCCACAAAGTCTGGGTACCTCTAGAATCCCTAGGATGTTGGAAAAAAAGGACGCAAATTTGGCTTGGTTAGCTTATGTGGACAAAAAGTTATGAGGGCCTAAGCGCGAACTGCCCCAAATAGGCAAAAAAAGGCCTGGCACAGGAGGGGGAAAAGGCCTGGCAGCGAAGGGGTTAAAATACAGACAAGGAAAAGCAAGCATTAAGGGCAGGTGAGGACAAACCACATAGCAAGCAATCTTTAAAAATAGCACTATCGGGACCATCACAGGTGATTTGTTTAAGGAAAGTGTTTTTACTGATGAATGGTATGACTACAGATTATCAGAAACAAAAATATTGTGTGGAGAGAATATTATGTCACAAATATGGAGGACCAAAATATTGAGAAGGTAAGTGCAAATAGGTAAGTATAGATTGACTATTCTTAACTCCAGATCTATGCACCTTGCAGATAAGTATATCTTGGTGGTACTTATACGAGGAGTTATATATAGGAAAACTTTGCTTACTTATAAAAAACTTACAATATTTTTGTCCTTGATATTCTTGATGCAATATTTTGTCCCACAATATTTTTGTTTCCAATATTCTGTGTAAACACCCATACATTCACTGTACATCTTGAGTATTTTGGAAGACCCCCAAAAAATCAGGTCATGTATAGGATCCAGAAGCTCTATCATACATATACTGTAAGTCACAGAGGAGTCCCTTTATATGGTCATAGGCCTCCTAGGTGCCATGCAATATATGTTTTACATAGAGTAAGGCATATCTTATTCCTTATAATACATTATCATAGTATCTACCTCCCACAAACCCAATAAAAAGCCTTGCACTTTATATGGTGAATAAATGTGACATTTCGATTGTTAAAACAAACACACTAGAATACATGTATAATTGATTGTAAATATATTTAATGCAGTTTATTGTAACTCACTTTTAAATTCAACTGGAAATTGGAAAGTTGGGACATAAAAAAGATTTCCTATTCATGTAGTGAGCTTTAGAAATGCAAAAAATAAACAAAACCATAAATGTCACCACACATTGAGCCATCAAAGTCACATTATCAGCTAATGACTGAATGTCTATGGAAATAAGTGTCCCTTTCACAGTGTAGTGCTTAGGAACCTCCATTTTGCACTGTTTGCTGGCTCTGGCAGAGGCGTTGTGAATCCCATGCCAACTGTAAAAGCGTATTACAATAGAGGCAGCTATCTCCAATTTTACTGCAGGTGAGTATTAAAGTAAGAAAATAGAGTTTATAAAAAGCAAACAATGCTTTGTAGAGCTAACGTTTGCCTGGATAAACATACAAGCTTTTACAAGGCTCAGTGATACTGTAGTTTTGTCAACTGGTCATAGTCCTCATGTTTTGTGATTTAACAGTAATCATATTTTAAATGACAGGTTTCACAAATAGTGTTACTGTAAGGTCTCCTGTAGGATTCCATGAGTCCACTGAACACAAGAAGGTTTAACCAAGACATTTTCAAAATTCAACCACTGCAGTTTTTCATCTGATGGATGAGAGACAAACCATAATAGCTATTGTTTGAGTGCAGTGTATAGAAATGTAATCCCTTGTACTGCTTGGAATTCTGAAGCTATGCTTATCCTCAACAAATTGGCCAACATTTTGTATTTAGCTTAATATTCCATACCCTTTACCAGGAAATTGAACAGAACTGAAACTTAAATAAATAATGCAATGATAATAGCGTAAACATGATTTTGATTATCGTTAGAATGCAGCACATGTAGAAAGGGGAAATCAAGAAGAGAAATAAAGATATTTCTCCTCCTTATGCCTCTGTTGGGCAGGCATATAATTTTGAAGCATTCCCTGGTTTATAAATCTTTGTAAATATGGGAATGCACAAAAACCCATGGGTAGATGCAAGGGAATGCCCATGCTTTCACCCATGGAATGCCTTCCCAACACAGAGTAAAGCAAGGCAACGATTTGCGCTATCTTGCGTTACTCTAGATGTTTTAAGCCATGCCTGGTGGCTTTGCGTGACTTAGTAAATCTCACTTAAGCCCTGGCATTTGCTTGTGTCACCTTGCATGAAGCAAGGGCTTTTTAAATCTGGCCCTATATCTTAGCAGTGAGAATCTCTTCTAGAGACATTCCCCTGCTAAGATACAGCTTTTCCTGTCTTACTCTACGTGGGCATCCGAGCAACCACTGCACAGAGGCTGTACACCCTTGTTATCAGGTGTTCACACGGCATGCTGTGGTTGCTGATAATGCCTCCCGCCCTAAATGCGGAATCTGAGCTACACAGCAAGCTTTTGAGTAAATCGGTGCCTGCTATAGCAGGATGGCATAACACAGTAAGAGCTAGTAAAACAAACTTAATTGAAAGTGTTCCACATCCTGACAGAGAATGAGCTCGAAGTGACAGTAGGAGGGAGGGGTTTCATGGTACAACGGATAAATATTCATAAAAATAAAGGAAGGACTTACAATTCTTAAAGGATTGCATTTTAAGAGTATGGCCTGTCCTGCAAAGGTAGAGCCTTGTGATGCAAATTACTGTGACAAGACAGACAGACACTATATTAAAGTACTGAACTATTCCTCCTCTGCTGGATCAAGTTAAGATATTAGGGTCTGGTTCTTTGCGCTACTGTAATCCTACTGATGGACAAATGGAAGTTCACACCCAGCTCATCATAAGGGGTTGTGTAGTAGAACACACTTATAATATAATATCCCCCAGTGAAATCTTACTAGAAGAAACCTGGTGAAAATGTGAAGGGGAAAACTGGTCAGAAAGGGGGCAAAACATGCTGAACTTAAATTGCTTTAAATCCAATACTGCATCATTTGCCTCTTTCCAAGCAGGAAAATTCAGAATGGTTAAGTAATGTTGCACCCAATGTATACTACAACCCGCACTTGTGGGGTTTCTCAAGGACAGTCTTTCCACAGCAATTGATGATGTAATTTGAATGACTTTCTAGTTATTAATTACTGTCCTACAAAGAAAATACTCACCATTGAAAATAATCTTTGAGAAATCAAGCCTTTTAGGAAGGCAGCACAATGATGGTTACATTCTCTGTACCTAAGCAAAGGATATACAGCATTATTACGAGTCAGTCAGATTTAGCTATGGGGATACCAGAAGTGGAATAACTATGAGAACAGATGAATGCTGGGTTAAATTCCACTTATCTATCCTAATTCGAGGGACACTCCTGCTCACATTATCACCTGCTCTCAGCCAGGGTAGTGCAGATCAGGGTGTTTTGGGGTTAGGGAAGTCTAGTGGAGTGTTTTTAGACCTGACATCATTGGTGTAGTATTCCCCAAACTTTTAGACTTGACTCCTCCTGTTTTGCTGAACTCATTGCTGGCATTAAGACTCTGTGCTACCTTACAACATTCTACTTCATTCTACACAATTTCCTTTATGCCACTCCATGCCCCTTTACTCCACTGTATGCCTCACCGCTCTACTCCACTTCACAACACTTTACAACGCCTTACTCCGCTCTATGCCACTCCACCCAATAACATTCTACTGCACTCAACTCTACTACTCCTCTCTACACCACTAAACTGCATGGCACTCTATGCCACTCCCATCTATGACACTCTATAGCACTCTACTCCACTCTGTGTCCCTCCACTCTACTTCTGTCTTCTCTACAACACTCCTCTCTACAACACTCCAATCTATGACCCTCCACTCTACAATACTCTACTCCACAGCTCTCTGTGTCAATCCACTCTATTCCACTCTGTGACCCTGCATACTGTACCCCTCCACTCTACACCATTCCACAACCACTTTTTCCACTCCACGCCACGGCACTCTATGCTGCTCCATTCCACTCTGACACTTTACTGCACTCTACGCTACACCACTCCATTATATAAAACACTTCCTTCCATGCCACTTCACTCAAGGACACTCTACCCTACGACACTCCACTCTACGACACTCCACTCTACTGTTGCGCTACGGCGCACGGGCGAACATTCAGCTCAGGCCGCGGCGCGTGGCACAGAGACACGCCGCGCACCCAGCCTCTTGTGCAGCACACGAGGCCCCAAATTGGGCATGGGGCCTCGTTTCTTCCTAGCGTGGCGCACATTCGGGCATATTTAACCCTTCCCCACTTACCTGCTATCGTTGTCTTTTTCTTTCTGTCGCCCTCATTTGTGCCTCCCTTTATGTTTTTCCTCCTTTTCCTCCTTTCCCATTATAACCCTCTCTTCCCAGCATGCTTTGGTTCCCTTCTTTCTATGGACCCACGTCCGTTACTTTCTATGTGTTTTTCCCTATCTAATATGGTGTCCTTGCACTTTCTGTGGGTCGCTTCTTGTTTCTGGGTATTTAAGGGCTGTGATTCTTTCCCTCCTTGCGCTGCAACACTTTCTGTTTGGATGGTGTCTTCGCTCCTTCTTCCTTTGTGTCAGATTCTGGTTCCCGTCAGTTCCAGTGTTTTTCCTGTTCTTTTTTGATCTTGTTGACTTTTGCTCCTGTTCCAGGAAATTTTCCTTTTTGGAGATTTTTTCCCCTTTTTAGTTTTTTTTTCCCTTTGGCACTAATTCTGTAGGACACGGCCAGCCCTTGGCGTTCCTATCGCCTTCAGCACCGTGGCTACCAGAAAGAGTCGCCCCTACCTGGGCCAAGGCCGAACATTCAGGAACAAGAACCTCATCACTCGTTCAGCGGACTCCAGGTTTAAGCAGTGCGTAAGTCGTGACATCTACGACACTCCACTTTAAGAAACTCTACTCTAAGACACTCTACTCCACTCTATGTCACTTCACTCTACTTCACTCTTTGCCATGGTATGATATGCTACACCACCCCATGACACTCAACAACACTTTACACAACTCCCTCTATGCCACTTTACTCTGCTCAACTACACTCTACGACACACTACACTACTCCACTGTACCCACTCCATGCAAATCCATTCAATGCCACTCTACTCTACTGCACTCTGCACCACTCCATTGTATGCCACCCCATTCTACAACACTCTACTCCACTCTGTGCCCCTCCACTTCACACCTCTTTACTCTAAACTGCTCCACTCTACACCCCTCCACTCTACACCACTCTACCCCTCTCCACTCTTCACCACTCTACTCCACTCCACTCTTCTCCACAACACTGCACTCCACAACACTCCACTCCACGAAGCTCCATATTACGACACACCACTCTACTCTTCGCCACCCCACTCTATGCTACCCCACTCCATGCTACTCTCCTCTATGCCATTAACATTTAGCCATGCTGAAAAGAATCCACACTGGTGTACAACATGGGTAAAACACATAGGCAAAGCCAATAGCTTCTGCATAGGTGAGACCTATTGACTTTGCCAGCGCTTGCTTATCTCGCTTGGAATTGCCATGTTCAGCGTGGACATAAAGACTAACAAAGTTTCCTATGTGTCGAGAGAAACGTCTCAGCACATCAGAGGCATTGCCGCTGTCGGAAAAATATCTCCACCAAACCAGTGTAATACTCAAGTGTGAGGGAGGTAGTGGACGCAGTCGCCCCAACAAAAAAGGGTACTGTTTGAAGCAATGATATAAAGTTAATTACAGTAAACAACTCTTCACATGTGATGTCGGTTACAAAGATAGACTATTCAGTTACGGTCAAAATGAATTTCTATACTTTCATTGTGTTTACACCAACACTGCAATTTAAACAAGCATTTACAATGCGACGGGTCTCGCGTTTGCTCATGTTAGAGCTGATCGCGTTGTAAACTCATAACCCGACTTTTCACCTATCGGGCAAAAGTGTATTTATGTACACAACCCGAAAAAGTGAATTCAAGTATGTAAAGCGCTCGACTTCTGCCAAGCGAGATCGCGCTCTAAATTAGAGGAAAAAAAAGTCCACGAGCCCGTGGAAAACAGCGAGCCTCGCATGTTTTCTGTACTCGGTTGCTGCGCTCGAGGAGGGCTAGCCACCGGAAAAGGCATGCCATATGCGTGCCTTCGACTAATGAAAGCAAGAAGATTTTATTAGGGAAGCCCACGAACCAATAAAAAGCACTGACGTGAAGTTGACAGGGCTCGGAGCCCTTTTCTAAATACTAAAGAGTCTCCCTGCGTTATGCATGCGCGAGCGCATGCAACGCAGGCTCGACCCTAAAAAATGCTCAACATATATATGCGGACTATGACATTTTAAATATTAGATTACCATAAAAGGACACCGGAAATGGTGTAAGAGCTCAATCATCAGATTCTTTTCAGCATATGGTTATTTCTTTAAACTGCTAGGAAAGCAGATCCGGGCAGAAAAGGAGGACAGCATGGAAATACAGAATAAAAACAATATGATTCTGATTGCTGCTTTCTGACATTTTCTCATTATTCCAAAATAAGAGGTAGAAAAAGAAAAAGAACGTACCTAACTCTCCTTGACGAATGTCAAATATGCTAGCACCATCCACTAGCAAATGGGGATCTCTCTGTATTTCCTTAAGAAAATAAAATGACATTTTATAGTTTAAATACAGTTTAGCAGCACATTGAAGCAGTATATTGTTTTATTTACACGAATTACATCTTTAACAACTAACATCAGAAGAAAATCTAAATTTAGGGAAAAAAAGAAATTGTCGTAAAGTTACAGCCCCTGCACAGTCATTCAAAGAACATTTTAATTCACTGATGAGGCTTTTTAAGCCGTTTTTGAAACAACCTGTGCTAATTTAAATTTGCACAGAGCTTATTGAGCTTAGATCAAAACATATTTCCAATGTGTCACACATAGAAGCCAATTTTACTTATCTACAAGACATAATTCATACTGGCCCTAGTTCTGAACGAAAATTTGAGGATCACTTTTTGCATCTGTAGACAGACAAAACAAATCGAGAAAGTATTTTACAGCCTGTTACTAATGTCATGGACTGTTTGTGACATGATGGCCCTGTAGTGACAGTGCCATTCTGAATGACTAAATCTAAGCCAATCAGTAAAGTCTAAACACTATTCTTATTGTTGCACATCAGCGAATCAACATTGTTGCTAGACAGCCAATCAGAATGGTGACACGCTGCTATCTCCGAGAGAGACTCAGACAGTCATAATTATTGTTAGGACAGACTTTTTTTGGTTCCTCTGTGGCACAGATTGTACTCATTTCTGAAATCAAGGTCTTAAAAAAAAGAAGAAAAAAAAAACAGATTTCACTCTTTGTATATTTTGATGAACTTGGTCTGCCATCACTGGTTACAAAACGGTAACTCTATGGCCAGCTTCATAGGAGATTGAAACGAAACAAAAATGATACAATAAAATACAATAATACTTGTTTCATATAGGTTCTCATTGCACAATGAATCTCTCTGCCCAGGTGAGCTCAATCTATTTATATGAGTGCTTCGAAGCATGGACAGCTATTCCAAAGATTAATCCCCATCCACTTGCACTGGCGGGAAAAGGCATGTGTTTCTGCTTCTGTCTTTTTTTAATGATCTCTGCTGCATAGTTTGAAGAAAATGACTTCATTGGTCAGATGGAGGTTGTGCGATATTTCACTCTTAAAAGCAGACCTCAGCCCTCAGCAGTCACCTCACAGTGGTGTGCATTGACACCCAGAACCACCTCAAATCCTCGATATGCTAGAGTCAGCCACCAGAGCACCCACAAGCACAACACTAAGATGTTGACAAGTAAAATTCTAGCTTCTTTCCATCAGCTTCTGCACAACACCAAGATCTTGACAAGCAGAATTCTGGCACATTTCCACTGCTAGCTCGGTAATGTCAATATGACTTTAAACTCTGAAAGTGGAAATTGGGATACATTTTCATGGGGCCCACAACCATTTAATAAGCCAACTCCACAGAATAACACCACCTGTAAACACTTGAGGCCTGATTTAGAACTCAGTAGATGGGTTACTTTGTCACAGGCATACAGTCAGTCGAAATCTAAATACCGTTCTATCCTATGGGATTTAGGTTTCAGTGAACAGGATATCTGTCACTGAGTTCTAAATCAGGCCCTTGGTTTACGATTTGTGTGGTTGAATACCACCTTTTGTGTATTGAAGCCTTTGGTCTCTTATATATATTAGATGGGTGTTAGAGCTTTCAGCTTTATGGTGATCATCCCCCAAACCCTTTGCCTTACGCTTCCATTTTTGCTAGTCTCGTTTTCTTTGGCCTTAG
Source organism: Pleurodeles waltl (assembly GCF_031143425.1). Lineage (NCBI taxonomy): Eukaryota > Metazoa > Chordata > Amphibia > Caudata > Salamandridae > Pleurodeles > Pleurodeles waltl. Next base: position 141,744,259 of record NC_090444.1, on the reverse strand, counting down.
GAGTCTGACACTTTACCAGTCCTAAAGTGCTTTAAACATGGTCAAATTGGATTATACTTAATTGGCATATTTAATTTACTTGTAATTCCCTAGTAAATTGTACTACCTAAGCCCAAGGCTTGTAAATTAAATGCTATTAGTGGGCCTGAAGCACTCATTGGGCCACTCACTTAAGTAGTTTTTTCAACATGTCTCAGACATGCCATTGCAGTCTGTATGTGCACTTTTAAACTGCAATTTCAACCCAGCAAAATAAACGTTTTACATTTAATAATTTGGTGTCTACAGAAATGTAATTTAGAGCTCTTTTTAATGGTAAAGTTGCATTTTAATTCACAATTTAAAAAATGCTACTTTTAGAAAGTTGGCATTTTCTTGTCCCAACCATTTGATGCCTGCTGCCCAAATTCTGGACCACATGACTAGGTGTAGCTGGCTGTTGGTCATTGTGCATTGCTCCCAGACAGTGAGACAAAGAAAAATAGGTGTTGGCAGGATGGGGAATCTCTGATTTCATGAGGTGGAGAAGTTGTCACCTACCACACTTGCACATCACAAAAGGTTTTGACACTAGTCTTTTGTGACCCCAGAAAAGATAGGGTTAAGGGAGGGATGCAGGAAATCCCAAGCACCTCTGAAGGTGTAAAACTCCAGAACTTTCACCTACTTCAAATTTGGCACTGGGTATAAATGATGGACTCTCACACCTAACTCTTCAGTACACCTTTGGACCTGTGAAAGACTCAGAAGGTCTGCTGTGCCGCTGTGCCAGAAGGACTCCTGCTCTGCTGCCCTGCTACCTGAGAGAGAGAGAGAGAGAGAGAGAAGGACTGGACCTGCATCTTGAATCCAGGACCAATAGAGTCTCTCCAAGAGGCTAGTTGGTTGGCCTGCTGAACAGAGCCTTATGAACAGCAAAGGCTCCAAACACCTTGAACCCAGCACCTGGACTCTATCTGCTGTGAGACCTGCCCTCCAAGTGGTCGCACACCAGTCCTGGACCCTTGGAAGTGGGCCTAAAGGTGCTCTGCCAGCCCAGCTGTGGTCCTGTCAGTAGAATCGACACAGTGTGACGCATTTCCTTGCAACTCCATTTCAAAAACACTGGAGAGCAACACATCCCGATGGCAGATCTCGTATTGCAGCCCGCAGTCTCCTTGAAAACACCACTGCAAGATGCATCCTTGATGCAGGCCTTGGCGCCACAAGCCTCTCATCGATGGCATCCTTGATGATGACGCAGGAATTCGTATCACAGCCCACCACATCTTCATCACCGTTGGTGTGCTATGCATGTTCGATATAGGACTTCGCATCACAAGCCCCTTACTGACAGCATCGTCAACGACAATGCTGGACTATGCAGTCCCACAGCTTCCTCGGGACCGCCACTGCTTATTTGTTAGTGGATACCTCCAATTAAACTCAGAAATACACAAGAAAGGGCTTTCAGCACTCTCTTTAGTTCCACTGGCCTGTCGTCATACCCATATAGTGCCTGCTGGAGGTGCAGGAATGCTGTTGAAATGGATTGAACTGAACTGGTTGATAGAGGGTCGAGTTGGAATGGTAGCAATAGATTCCTAGCTACAAAGATGCCCTCTTCCTTCTAAGGATTTAGCAAACAAAGGAATATGGGTGATTTGTTTGTCCCAAGGTACAGGAGCTTCAAATGTATGTAGTTAAAATGGGATTGACTAATGTGGAAACTCTCTACTTAGTGCACTAATTTACCTACCAATGGCATATTAGTTTTTTTTTTTTTAATCCACTTCTAAATCTTCTGACACCTCAGAATTAGTTTGGATCCATAAGAAGGAAGCTCTCCTGGCTGTTAAAAAGGACACTGCAGCTGATAGATGGAAACTGAAAGAATTAGTTTCACTGATTGTTAGACCTGACAGCCTTAGGGTGGTCACCCCTAACTTTTGCCTACCTCCCTCCACTTTTTTGACACTGTTTTTAAGACTCTGCACACTTTACCACTGTTAACCAGTGCTAAAGTGCATATCCTCTCTCCCTATAAACATGTTAACATTGGATCATACCCAATTGGACTATTTAACTTACTTATAAGTCCCTAGTAGAGTGCACTATGTGTGCCCAGGGCCTGTAGATTAAATGCTACTAGTGGGCCTGCAGCACTGATTGTGCCACCCACTTAAGTAGCCCCTGAACCTTGTCTCAGGCCTGCCATTGCAAGGCTTGTATGTCTTGGCATCCGACTTGGCATTTAAAAGTACTTGCCAAGCCTAAAACTCCCATTTGTTTTACATATAAGACACCCCTAAAGTATGCCCTAGGTAACCCATAGGGCAGGGTGCTGTGTAGGCAAAAGGCAGGACATGTACCGATGTAGTTTACATGTGCTGGTAGTGTAAAACTCTTAAATTCGTTTTTACACTGCTGTGAGGCTTGCTCCCTTCATAGGCTAACTTTGGGGCTGCCCTCATACATAGTTTGAGTGGTAGCTGCTGATCTGAAAGGAGTAGGAAGGTCATATTTAGTATGGCCAGAATGGTGACATTAAATCTTGCTGACTGGTGAAGTTGGATTTAATGTTACTATTTTAGAAATGCCACTTTTAGAAAGTGAGCATTTCTCTGCACTTAATATTTCTGTGCCTTATAATCCACATCTGGCTGGGTTTAGTTGCCAGCTCCTTGTGCATTCACTCAGACACACCCCAAACACAGGATTCTCAGCCTCACTTACATACATCTGCATTTTGAATGGGTCTTCCTGGGCTGGGAGGGTGGAGGGCCTGCTCTCACACAAAGGACTGCCACACCCCTTACTGGGACCCTGGCATTCAGGATTGAACTGAAAGGGGATCTGGTGCACTTCTAAGCCACTCTTTGAAGTCCCCCCACTTCAAAGGCACATTTGGGTATATAAAGAGGGTCTCTGCCCCTACCAACTCAGACACTTCCAGGAGAAGAAACTTGAACCAGAACCTGCATCATGCCAAGAAGAACTGCCTGGCTACCCAAAGAACTCACCTGTCTGCTTTCTGTGAAGCACTGCTGCCTTGCTGTTGCCCTGCTGCCTTGCTGCTGTCTGACTTAGGTGAAGAAGTGCTCTCCAAGGGCTTGGATAGAGCTTGCCCCCTGTTCCCTGAAGTCTCAGGACCAAAAAGACTTCATCTCTTCAAGAAGGACTGCTTGTGCGGCTAAATTCGACACACAGCCTGCCAGAAATGACGCACAGTGGTGAAAATTTCACGCCGAACCGGAAAAATGCAGCAACGAGACAAAGCGCCAGCGTAGCGACTGGAAATTCGATGCATGGCCCACTGGATCGACGCATAGCCAAGCCAGAACGACACGGCCCGACTTCCAGAGAGGACTCGACGCAGTGCCTGCTGTGTAGTACAAAATTCGACACAACGCCCACCAGTTCGACGCAGCTCCTGTGACTTCGTCCTGCCAGCTCAGAAAATCCACACACTGTCCCCAGGTCGTCTGAAAACCCGTAACCTGCAGAAGACCCATGACCGAGCACCGGAAATCGACGCACAGCCATTCCTGCATGGAAACTAAACAACGCATCGCCGTGTGCGGCCCAAGAAATCGACGAACACCCCTTTATTTCCACGCTTCTCCTCCTCTGCGGCCCTTTGCGGAGATTTTCCATGCGAACCAGGTACTTTGTGCTTGAAAGAGACTTTGCTTTAAAAAAAACTTACGACACTTTGGGCCTGATTACAACTTTGGAGGAAGGTGTTAATCCGTCCCAAATGTGACGGATATACCACCAGCCGTATTAGGAGTCCATTATATCCTATGGAACTCGTAATACGGCTGGTGGTATATCCGTCACATTTAGGACGGATTAACACCTCCTCCAAAGTTGTAATCAGGCCCTTTATATCACTTTTCAGTGATCTCTCTACATTTACTTATTGCATCTTTGATCGTTTTGACCTGCATTTATCCAGATAAACATTATATATTTTTCTAAACACTGTGTGGTGTATTCTTGTGGTGATATATGATGGTATTGTATGATTTATTGCACAAATACTTTACACATTACCTTCTAAGTTAAGCCGGACTGCTCAGTGCCAAGCTACCAAAGGGTGGGCACAGAAGCTACCAACTCCCATCATAATTACTGCAATATTCTCTACACTGTTCTTCATGGATATCAAATTGCACATTTCGGAGGGCCCAGAACTTTAACCCATTTCATGGATAGACTTGATACACATCGCATCACCACCTATATTAGGTTTAAATAATGAAGAATTTGGCACTAATCTAGCTTAGAAAGAAAATCCATTCCTCCGGTTCATCCAGAATCTCAGAAGTACAGGACATAACCCAGTCAAGACTCTTCTCCAGAGGGCAGGTCTTTCTACACACATGTTCTAAAGTTCAAGGAACCATTGCGATCTGATGTTTAACAATCCTCCTCAATTATACTATTCCAGTTCGAAAAGGCACTGAAGACTATTTATTCCAAAGTAACTCGGGAACGATGTGTACCAGAGACTTCTTCGGAGAGTGTACAAGTAATGACTGCAGTAACACTGAGTCAACTGCCCTAATACTTTGCAATGGTTGACAAACGTGTGCCAAAACCCATATCATATAAGAGACTATTTCAAAATGACTACCATCAAACCAGGATTTAATGCTGCCACAGGAAGCTGCTTAGCCAAGTGTGAATGTCCCATCACTTTTGCATCATCATTATTTCTCATCACTATAGACACAATACTATGTATTATGTGATTTCTGACATGTAATTACTCATGAATGTCCTGGGGGTATTTGGTGGCTGACTCCTTTTGCTGCATATATATTAGGATTGTCACATGAACGTGATAAAGCATCTTCTTTTTATATCAACTAGTATAGTACAATGTTTTAGACGATGGACTGTTTTTGATAGTTAAGGGTGTATTATACTGCATACATTCATATGCTGTTCTCCTTGTGCAAAAACAGATGTCATGCTCTGTTTGAATCTGTTTAAGGCAGAGAGGGCATTACCTAGCTCCAGGAAGGATCAGTTCTCCTAAGACATTTGGCCAACTTGACCCGCCGCAGAGAGTGGGCTGAACTAGCTGAGGGCAGTTTGTCCTGGTTATTAGGTATGCAATTCTTGTTACTCCACCTCTCAAAAGAATAGACATTCTAGCTGCTAGCAGTCCAGATGACATGCCTCTTACTCTGTTTAGTCTTCCCCCAGAGCATGGACCAAGTTCTTGTTTCCATCCACTGCTCATGTTTTAGGAGCTACTTTTTTGTGTTTGAGCACTCCACACAAGTGCTCATCTTTTCGCTTGCTCTGTCCTCCATCTCATGTTGACTCTTCCCCCCTCCCAGCAACCCCATCCCATCCCCATCCCAAACCCGTCTATATTGCCCTCAAATCTGAACACCTTATGTTTCCCTGCTTTTATTCGTCAGCCAGCTTTGCTTTTTTCGTTTCTCCTTCATTGTTGCTTCTTCCTGCCCTCCCCCATCGTTTTTTGCACGTCTCCCCGTCCCCTCCTGCATCCCTGCTTGACCCGTCCACCACCAACTCCGTCGTTGCTGCTGCTTTAATTTTTTTAATTTTGCTTCGCAGTTTTCCATAGCAGAACACAGTCTGAAGGTACTGGTGTACTTTACATGCCCACCAGTTACATTACACAATGACACATTCATTTTCGTAGGAAGGGGGAGGAGTAAGTGATTTGCCCAGAATCACAGGATGTTGAGCCAATACTGAGTCTCGAACCTGGCTCCCCAACTCCAAAGTCAGCATTTTTGGCTGTTACACCACAACCTCTCCCCTTACTACTGCTTCAGAAGACCGCCCCCTTTATTATGCTGACAGTAAAGGCAAAACAATGTTATGTTTTTAAACTATTGTTACCTCTAACATACCTCCCCCCTAACCATTGTTTCAGAAGATCGCTGCTTTTTTGTTTCCTCATCATTGTTGCTTCTTCCCGCCCTCTCCTCGTCGTTGTGTCCTTATCTCTGCATCCCCTCCCACTTCACCCATTCCCCAACGACCTCCCTCTTTGCTGCTGCTTTTTTTTCTTTTTTTTTCTAATATATATATATATTTTTTTTGCTTTGCAGTTTGCCATAGAGCGAACATGGTCCAGTGGTATTGAAGAATTTTAAGTGCTCACCAGTTTCATTACAGAATGACACATTTGTTTTTGACCTGCCCTTCCTGTCACAAAAAAAGCACTATGACGTGGCCTGCTCTAGCTTCACTTTTTCAGTGACACGCTGAACAACTGATGTTATGCTAGAAAACATGGCTAAAAGACAATGACCATATTAAAAGCTCGGGCATTGCCAAGACCTATTGGCTTTGCCAATGCATTTTTAGTTAAGTCATGGGATGTGGTCCATGGAACTCCTATCCATTTTACATGCTCCGTTTGGAAGGTTGGAATATCTGTAGTACCTGGGGACCAACACAAACGTTCTGTGTGTGGCCAAGATTCCTTTGTAATGTGACACATTCCCATTTTCAATCTGTAAATTAGACAGTTAAATGCTAAAACTACAAAGTTAGCTCATTCACCCTGATTTGACAGCCAACTCACCTAAAAGGGCATCACCTCATGAAAACACTGAACACACAACTGTTTCAACACAGCAGCAGCTGCCTCTAGGGGGTGCCAGGGTGTCGATTGACTGCCTGCCTCAGTTACTACTGCTTGGCATATTACAGACTTTATATGAAAGCAAACAATTTGTATTTTTTGCATGTAAAAGTTGGCAAGCAGAACAGGGCTTCGTTATATGTAAGGTGCACGTGTCGGGCGTAATCTGTTACAACCCAGCCTCATACATACTCAATACATATCTGAGGCTGCACTAACACCATGCAGTGTAGCATGTCAGAAAATGGAACTTCAGGGCTTGTCAATCACACATCCTCTTGCCCATTCAGAAGCTGGAAACAGAAAAAAAGGTCCAACTCAGCACCTTTAGCTCTATTCCAGCTTGTGAGTGGGTGGAAGCTCATAGGTGTCCCTCTGGCTGCTGCAGACCGATGGGAGTTGTGAATCATGGGCCTGCTCAGGTAAGTTTTTGTGTTCAAAAGTATGTGTGTGTGTTTGTGTGCTGGGGAGTGCATGTGTACGTATGTGTGAATGCCTTTGTGTTTGCACCTGCAACAGTGTGTGTATGCATGTCTGCTTGTATGCGATGTTAAAATCTGGCCCGGAGGTTGGCAACCTAGGCCCGAGGCAGAGTGCTGGATAATGATTTTGGACCCCATCACTTTACTAATCCATCCACCTCCGCTGCTTCAACGTCTTCCTACCAGAAGCCTCAACAGAATATTGTTGTTTCATTGTCACAGTGCTTAATTTGTGCTTGTTGTTTCCTGTGCTGAGCACCGGCACTTATTTTTGAGGGCCGGCGCTTGTTCTTATGCCTCAAGCATTTGCTGCGAGCAAAAGACACATATGGGAAAGACGGAGGACGAGAACAACGAAAAAGCTTCACAATGGGAGAAAGCAGAAAGCTGCAAGAGTGAGCTGAAGGGGCAGAGAGTGGTTTTAAATGGATTGAAGTGGCCCGAGATAGCTTCAGGATTACGCTGCCTCAGTATTCAGGGCCCGCACATTTAATTGCAGAAGCCACATGTTTAAGAGGAGGGCTTTGGGCACCGGTACGTTTTTATTTACAAATTAAACACTGCTTGTGACCCAAACCATCTCATGCGCTCTCTATAAGGACAGGTTTGCTGCTCTGCCTTAGTTACCAAAAGTGACAGAGAGAGACATTATGGTAAAACCTTTACCACTGTGGAACCGATCCGGCTGATAACTCGACTACTGGAAACGCTGTTTGTTTTCGAGAAGAAGGTGAAATCCTAAATTTAAAATCTCTATAATGAGTCCTAAAATAAAATAATTTTAGAGCACTCTGTTAATGCTGGAATACTGCACGTTTTCATAACCACTTGCTAGAATGTGTGTGTGTTTGTCCTTTGGTTGAATTGGCTGCAAAGTATGTTATGCTCTAAACAATTCTGAATATTCAATGCTGGACCAGATTGATGAAAAAAAAAACATTTCACAAAAAATGCAAGCACATATAAATAAACAGCAAAGAGTAAAAAATAATATAAATAACATATTAAAATAAGCATTTCCATTTCTGGAAAATTAGAATTTCGAGGCAAATTTCTTTTTAAGTAAGGCATAGCTGAAACAGACATTTCAGACTTGTGTGTGAAATGTATGTTTTGGACTACTCCCCTCTCGAATTTTTGATTTATTAGACTGGGTCATATACTATTTTTAACTGGAGCTATTTCAAATTCTTGGTGGTAAGTTAAGACAGTGCTGTTAAGGAAAGAGCATTCTGGAGGTGATAGTTTGTGAAATGGACGTTTGCACATATTCGTTGTGTGGTATTTTGTACTGGTGATGTGTTCTGGTGTTGTTTGTGCTGCTGTGCTGCTTTAACGCAATGTGATTTTCTTGTACTACAGTTCTTGTTCTTGTTTTGTTGGTATGCTCCCACTTTAGCTGTAATAGTGCTGTTATGATGCTTTGTTTATGATGTGTTATGTTCTGTCGGTTACTTTACATATGTCAGCAAATAATGCACCATTTCCAGCAAAGAGCAGCACATGCCTTAAAGTTCCGATGACAAGGAATTATTTACCCATGGCTAAGGTGGTAAAATAGCGCTATTCTAGCTCTTTAACTACTTATGATACCAGTCAGCCCAAACCTATGTCAGAAACATAGGGCCGGATTCTGGCTTAGGTGGTCTCACCGCCAGTGTGCGGAGCCGGTGGGTCCAAGTACTCCACTGAGATGCCGGCCTCCCCGCCATCTGTATTATGAGTTTCCCGCTGTGCTGCTGGTCTGGTGGCAGGGGCATCATGACAGCGGTATGTGTTCTGCTACGAAGGACCCAGAAGCAGCAGTCACAGTGCACTTCGACAATAATGGGAACTGTGATGCTGCATGTTATGGGGTGGGGTCAGTTAACGTGGGTGCAGTGTCATATTGGTTTCCTTTGACCCTGAGTCATGTCATATATATGCCACACTCACTGTCTGGCCTTATTCTAAATACAATATTTGATGTCAGCTTTGGGACTTTGGGATTCTGCAAAACTGTGCGCTGGGCCACTCAACAATTTACTTACATGATCCATCAACGTTGTGGCTCTCTTGAATGATCCTTGTCAAGCAGCAACGCAGATGGAGGCCTGAGATGCACTTAACTTTTTCGGTGATGCAGAAAGGAGGAGTAGCATTTTTAGGGTTGAGCCTGTGTCCATGCGCTTGCGCATGCATTTTGCTAGTGAGACGCTTTAGGGATTAATAAGGGCTCAGAGCCTCGCCCACGTGATGTCAGTGTCTTTCATTGGTTCGTGGGCCTACCTGTTAGAATCTGCTTGATTTCATTAGTGGAAGGCACACATACCTCATGCCTTTTCAGGTGGTTAGCCCTCCTCAACCGCATTGACCAAGTACATAAAACATGCAAGGTTCGCTGTTTTCCATTCGGTTTGTTGACTACTTTTTCTCTATTTTCGCAACGCGATCTCGCTTGGCAGAAGTCGATCACTTTGCATAATATTGACCCTGTTACACAGTTAATTGCACTTTTTCCGGTTCTGTACATGGTTTATGTCGCAAGAAAAGTCCGGTTAGGAGTATACAACGCTATTAGCTCTAACACGAGCAAACGCGAGACCTGTTGCATTGCAAATGCTTGATTTTCAAGTTGTCATTGAGAATCCTTTCAATCCATTGTTTGCTTCACCCTAATTATCAATACAATACTGCCTTTCTGTCGACTCACAGATGGCATTGTGGCCTTTACTAGGGACTTCGAAGTAAATTAAATATGGGTAGAAGCCAATTTTGAGAAGAATGTGCAACAAATGCATTGCAAAAATCCTAAAATTATCTGAATTGCCCTGGTGTGATTTAAATACCACCTGGGCCTAATTTTCCTAGTCTATAAATGCAATTTGATGTGTAGCTTGCAATCGAGAGACAGTGTTTTTTGTTTTTGATTAATTTACTTTGCAGACAATGTAACATTTAATATAGGGGACTTATGGATTACTTGCTTCGGCATTGCATGCCCTCCTGCATTCATATTTTAATTTGCTGTCATGATAATAAGTGGTTGGCTTTATGGCTTTTTTCCACAAAGGAAAGACATTGGCGAATGTATGATTTCTTAAAAATACAGTAAAGATGCTAACACTGTCAAAGGTATCTACTATGAAATATGTTGCTGTAAATGTAACTAGCATCAGGTCTTCTAATACTATACACATGAGCGTAGAGAGGCTGCGTTCGATTTAAGATACTAGTGCTTCTGGCATTTTTCAGGCGCTGGGGAGTGAAAATATCAATGCTCTTGTCTATGGTTCTTCATCTTCCACTTGTCTAATGAAGGTGATGTATAATTGATAAGTTCTTTTTACGTGCAACCTCACTGTTTAAGGGTGGTTGGTGGAAGATGTTTTCGATATCGTGAGATATAGTTAGGCACTGTCTGTGAATTGATGCTTTTATGCAAGATTATAGGCCAGAGCTGTAGGCATATTAAAAGGTAAAGGAATTTTAACAACTGATATCGTCCGAGGCCATATTGCTACAAAGCTATTAAACATTCTACAAACTGAGGGTAGAATGTTCTAAATTAGAAAAGGAGAGACAGAAAGACAAACATTAGAATGTTGGAGCCATTGTCGTCAATGGAGCTCCTGACATTTCAATGTTCCAAGGGTTGTTGTGTAACAGATAGAATTGGGAGTAAAGCGATTTTTGCTGAAATAATGTTAGGTTAAGTTGCCTGGGAAAATACATAGTGACTTTTCATCCAGTACTACAGCACCTTTCTGATCATCCTCAGAAATTACACAAAACCAAGAATCTGCCTAAACACTCAGAAACGGATTCAGACTATTAACAAGCCACACTGTAACAAGAGCAAGTGTTAGGGTTCCTATGTTGTACTGTAGCTCTAACATGAATGACCTAGTTACACTTCACTACTGAAATTATTCTACAGTAAGAGTGAAGTTCTGCATCCTTAAGTATCACAGTACTAGTGTCTAGCTCTTTTTTCCTGACCAAGTGGCACGTTTATCAAGGCTACCAAGGGCAGTGTGCAGTAGTCACTGGCGACATATGGAATTTCCTTCCGTGTCTAATGTAGGACGTTTCACAAGATTAGAGGTTGTATAGCAGATGTTGTCCTAGACACTCGTCTCTCTGAATTACTCTTCTGCTGTAGAAGGGTAACTATGCTTCAGAAGGATGTTGTTGACCCATTGACACATCTTGGGAAGAGTAGCCTGTTATTCATTTAAATAGTCTGTTTTATGCTGGATCCTAAAGCACATCACGAATAACATTGGCTTCACTCAAGCCCATTCTTTTCGAATATTCTCTTGCCAAGCATGTTTGGACCTGCAGGTTTTCCTTGTAATACCAAATTGTAATGCTTGCAATTCCTGTGGCTGAGTTTGGCTGGCTGCATGTGAATACCAATAGTACATTTCAGAGCTCTTTGATCCCTACAGTTACTTAATATGCACAGTTATGCTGGTAATTAAGGTATTACCTTACTAATCACTGCAGTGTTGGGTTACTCTTGTTCTACCCTTGAAGGTACATTCTGACTTACTCTTTGCTTACCTGGGGAAGTTTGGAGATTGTGTGAGCTAAAGGGGAACCCAGCTCTCCAGTGATACTGATAAGGTAGAATGTAATCGTTAGTATGCTGTGTCAAAAGGGTTCAGTAATTTTTGAGCTGCTTCAGAGGAGCAACTCCTTGCAGCCACAAGCACGTTTCTCCAGCATACCTTGATGCTGTCCCTTTCTGAAATACAATCTCTTCAAGACCAGCAATAATCTATGTTATCAGAAATGCAGAATGAACTTCAATCTTCTGAGATGCATATAGATTTAGGGGCTCACTAGCAGCTAAGCAGTAACAGAACGTCTGTCATAAATTGATGCATGCTTCATCTGCCAAGTATTCTGGGACCTCCTCATTGACAGGCAGAGGCTACGTTTCCCACTGAAAATCCACAGCTGGCTCTGTCAAAGCAGAAGCGCCCGCTGTCATTTCAAAAGGGCAAGTTAAATAGGGAAAAAGCTGACCCATTATGGAGCGTAAGACGGACGGGTACAGCGGGGCCTGCAACAGTGCGCATGCTCTCAGTTATGAGCGTGCAGTACACCACTATATCTGATTATTGGCCACCAGCGGAGGAGATTGGACAAGCCTTGCCCTGTGACCTCTGCTCTCAGACAAAAGGGAGATGACACATGGCTCAGCCTCACTACTCGACAAGAGGACAGAGGAGGTCAGAACCTCAGTTATGAAAGAAGAGGACCACAGAGCACTGTAAATGGGAAATGTTCTATGTAAAGAGTGTGGATGGTGTGCCTTATGCTGGAAGAGTTGATTAAAGCAGTACCTAGGGTAGATTGGCTGCAAAATATTAATATTGATTATTCCAGACATCACCACTTTGACTCAGATCAGTGAGGGAAGCATCTGCTTCCACCTCCTCTGGTGTGTCTGTCATGGCTTGAGTGTATTAGAGAGAAGCATGTCAGGGGCGACTGCGACAGAAAGTAGGCCCGGGCACCAAAATAATGTGCCCCCATTACTGAAATAGATAGCAAAAAGTGGCCCATGTTGGCAAACTAGGGTAGTTTTGAACATGTAAAGACACGCTGTATGTTTTGGAAAGTATGGAATACTGCATGGGTTTGAGATTGCTGTAGCCAATGTTTGTTTTAATGAGAGGGAAATCAATAGCAACACGCATTTGCAATGCAATGGGTCTTGCATTTGCTGGAGTTAGAGCTATTAGCATGGTAACTCATAACTGGCCTTTTCTTGCCACATAAATTGAAAATGAAAAGTAATACAGTTTCACATAAGCGAGCCGATTTAAAGCACCACAGCATCAGCATGAAGCAGCACACAAAAGAAAAAAGAAGTTCGCTCCCAGTCAAAAGTATTGGCAAAAGTGCAATTAGCCATGTAACAGGGGCGATGTCCAAGGCGGTAACTAAACCTCCCCAAGAAGGGACAAACATAAAGCATTTACCAACGAAATAAAGGATTTTTGAAGGGCAAGCCCATGAACGAGTGATAGTGATGGGCGTGAGGTGGACGTGGTTAAAAGCCCAGATAAATACCAACACATCAGAAAAGCAGCGCTTGCGCACTGCTATGCTCAGCCTAATAAGGAGCTGGAACAGACCATTAACCAAGCCTGCAAGTGGTCAAAAAACAGCCCCCAAACTGACAGACCAGCCCACCGGGCCCTGCCTAATTGCCCTGCAGGCCAGCCCGACTCTGATATACTACTGTGGCTTATGACTTATCTGTACTGTGAATTTTATTTTGATAATGTCCACCTTGTTCTTTCTATATGGGAATCTTACCCTTCCTGGTCATGTTCTGGTCTATACAGCGCCCGCCTATACTCTATTTTGTGTCTGGAGTAAGTCATATGATTCAACATTTTCAAAGTGGGAGACTTTGAACAAATATCAGGGGAATGTATTTTCTCCTTTGGCTTCTTTTAAAGAAGAGGTATTTTTAGGTGGGAGACATTTGGCTCAAAAAACTTGAGTCACAACATGACAGGGCGCCAGCCTGCTCTGCCTCTAGGCTTGTTGCCACACACGTTGTGTGCATGTGCTTTTGTAAACACACACAGGTGTTGCTGATGCTGGCCCTGTTTTCTGTCGGTGAATTAAGTTCCTGCTGCTTCTGCACCTATGGTGGTTTCCGCGTGAATCATGCCTGCCCTTTGGCTGCTCTATGCTTTACCTGTTCTTTTAAGGACAACTAGCTGTGGTGATGCCCAGAGATGCACGTGTTGCATCGCTGAGGGAAGCTTGCAGGTCTGCTGCTGGCCGTGCTGTACCTGCGCATGCCCTGTATGTGCTACCAAGAATGCTCGCAGCGCTGCCTCTGCTCTTAGTCAGAACACCCGTTCACTCATTGCACTGATAGAGCGGTCCGTAATAATAATTTACCTGTATTCGGACGCTCTTTAGGCCGATGAATCTTTTGACTAAGTGGGAACTCTCTGTACTCTTAATCAATCAATTTCATTAAAATCAATAATCAATAACGAACATAAGCAATACCTTGGTCGACATAACACTTAACAATTAATCCAGAATACATTTCGGCGAACCCTGACCTTTCAGTCAGGAATAACCACACCAGTTTATTCAAAGTTAGTGAATTTATTTCCCTATATTAACAAAGCTAGCACAATATAGATGTGTCTCAACACCAAATGATAAACATAAATGAACATTAATAGCTGTCCATAGCGGCGAAACAAGTGTAATCTATGTAGCATTTGAATCACAAGGCATTCGATAATAGCAATGCAAATCACTAATACGATAATCTGTAATGAACTAATCGCATACATTTAGTCAGCATAACAAGATCACAAATTGCATCGTGCAATATATGGAATCCTCGTCTAACCTCAAATTAGCATCGGCATGTGGGACTTCATGCGAAAACAATTTAGCAACATTAATTTAGAAAAACTCCTAACTAGGGCTCTTATCAAAATCAGCAGATGGTTACCTAAAGGAAACACAATGCAATTTTACAATTTCCTTTCATATTTACCAATTACGATCAGCAATCAAGGAAGTCTTCGTCTCACAGGTACCGTTCTTCGGTCAGCATGGGTACCGTTTCGATCGGCATAGGACGGGGCAAAGGGGCAGGGGTGGACTGGGCAATTGCCTCACGGCGGCAAGGTAAAACTACTACTTCATGCAAAGGGATAAATCAAAGTTAAAGTCTCTAGGGCCAGAATCATCCAAAGTCTCTTTCTCTCGATTAGAGAAAGCATCAAAGTCTCTCAAAATGGCGTCGCAGCAAAGTGGGCCATAATAGCTACGAAGTCTGCAAAATGGCGTAGTGTCTGGGTAATGGCCTCAATGATCTTTTGATCTCCTCGTGCACCTGGTTTTTATAGACAACAGTTCGAATCCAGTAGGGTCTCCATTGGAGGGTTCATAGGTTAGCTTCAAATTGACCAATCAAAAACGACAGTTCTCAAGCTTTTACTTAAGCATACATTATCCTTGGAGATGGGTACGCAAGTTGCAACATTGTCTACCAATTAGCTCACTTTCAGAGCCTCCATTGTCCGCACCTGCAAATCGACCTTGAAGTAAAGAGAAAATATGCCAGGCTGGCACGAAACCTTAAGATAAGCATGTGAACGGTTTCTGTGGAAAAGTACAGCTTCAAGCAAAAATACACGTTTATTAGCACAGTGGAAAAATACGAGCATCTAAACCGTGAGACCAGGCAACTAGGCCAAAGCCTCCACTAAAGTAATGCTAAGCTAAAACATTTCAAACAAGCAAATCGTAGCACACGTTTATGATTATGTCGGATTAGTGCAATTCTAATACACCACGTTATATAAAGCTCGCGTATAAATGATGGCAAACTACCCTGAGGGCACATTTTGTCCCCGTACAATCTTTATTAGTTCGGTTAAAGTCACACATGATTATTTCAGCACTACGTTTAAGCGTTAATAAATCAAAACCTTCATTTTCTGCTTCATCAATCCCTCCTCTGATGACTACTTGTCATCACACCAAATCATGCCCACAAATTTTATTCCATTAAAATTCTGTCTGTTCCCTTCTTCTTTTAGTTCCCCTAGTTTGCGCTTTGTATTCTTCTGCCATTCTTTTCATAATTTTCTCTTCTTTTCTTCTTTTAATTCTTTCCATAATCATTATTATTCCCCTTTTTATTCCCCAAATTCCAAATACACAAATTATTACTATTAATATTCCTTCTATTATTTTCAATAGTATCCCATTCCAAATTCCCCCAATCCAATGTCCCACTGAAGCAAGTCCCTTTCCAACCTTCTCCCACACTCCTGGTTCTTTCAATTCCTTCAAATCTGCACTTTCTTTTGTTAGATTAGCAAGCATAGTTTTAATCTTCACACTATTGTCGGGTATATAGGTACAACAGTGTCGTGCACCAAGCATTTTGCAAACGCCTCCATCCTTTGCTAAAAGAATGTCTAAAGCAAGCCTATTTTGAAGAGTCATAGCTCTTTCCGCTGCAAGTTCAGCATCTATCAGGATTATAGCACCTGAAAACTTTGTCAACATGTTATCCACTATAGTAGACAACTTTCTTATTTTGATGGAATTCAACACAACTCCCAATGAAGGAATCATGGCTCCAAATATATCTCCTACCACAGCAGCTGCGGTCTCTCTTTTCTGGATACGATGGGATCCAGATGTCTTTTGAATCATCGATACGTCATCCAGTTGATAAACCTTTGGGAATACTATACCCAAATAACATCTCCCCCACCATCCCTTTGGAAGACGATAATAGGCATTATACCCACAAATGTAATATACCCCTGGAATGACAGGGTCAAGTCCGTTCATCATGAATGTCCATTTGGCCTTAAAGATAAACGTATGTTTACACTCACTCGCTCCTACAAAAATATTGTCACAATAAGATTCACCTCGATATATACAAAATTTCCCTACATGCCAAGCATCTAAAGCTATTTTCCCTTGTGTCTTTATAGCAGCAAAATCATAATTATCTACTGAAGTCCTCTTATGTAGCTCTTTTTCTAATTTCGCCTTCATTTGTGCCCTTCTATCATCTGTGCGATCTAAAAAGCTTATTTCTACTGCAGAGACTGAGCAAGTAAGGTTCTCCCTATGAGCATGAGCCGTTTCAAAAGGTTGCATTGGCTCGAAAAATTCCCTCATTATCTTAGCATCCCAATTTTTAGCAATCTGGCTTAGCTGCGCTATTATAGGAACATAAGCAAAGGTAACATCATAATTCGAGTAAAAATACTGTATGTTAGTTTGACCATAAAACCTAGACATTACTATACTACATGTAATCCGGTATGTAAGAGGCATGTGGTGATAAGTCACCCCTTCCTTTACTGATGTCGGTATCTGTGTACACACATAACAATCCTTCGCATCCATAGTCTCAACATACTCTGTTAGCAAGCGATAGAAAACGTTATACGAAAGCTCTTTCTTATCATGCAAGAGTCTCTCATCCAATGGCAGTCTTTTCAATGGGGTTAGTTCAGTGACAGTAACAGGAGCAAAAGTAGAAGCCTCAATATTCTCATTCTCACCCTTTCCATGCATTCCAAGCACAATTGCCATTATTATTAGTACACATGTAATTACCAAGCCTATACACACATATTTACAATATTTCTTTCTATTATTTTGCGTAGCGTACCTAGTCATGATCTGTATAGAATCAGAGAGCTAGAAGCACCTATAAATGAAACTATTTAGCAATTCAGTTACAAAGCTGAACGAGCGCAATGTTCACACCGTCTTCTTCAAGAGGCCGGTCACTTATCGGTTAGCAGCATTTGTCTCAATTCGGCAATAAAACAGTCTTTATCGGTTTAGCAAATGTCTCAGCTGGTTGTTTTGTTTCACGTTAGATTGTAGCAAGCAATATCATTTATTACTCTTTCAATCGACAGAGTCTATGGAACTTTTCTTTTCTATTGGTATCTCTTCTTCTTCTTCGTTCTCGATGCTTAGAGATACAAACTCGTCAGTCCAATCGTCATTGACTGCATATGCCCATTCAGGACCGGAATATCTCCTGTTTGGTATCCTTTTCCTTTTCAATTTTGCTTCTCTTTTCGATTCTGCTTCGCTGGTACTTTCCTCTTTTGTCAAGTCTTTTTCTTCACTTGACGATTGTTCCACGACAGTCACTTCCTTTCTTTTCTCTTTCACCTTCGGCCTTCCTCCCTCGTTCAAACTTTCTTTACCCTTTTCTTTTATTGGTGAAATACTTAGCCTTCTCTTTGCACCGTGTCCATTTGATGGACCTGCAATCTTTTCTGTGGAAGCTTGAACCTTTTCGTTCTGTTCTGCCTTGTCCCCTCCTTCTGGGGAATCAATCACGTTCTCTTTTTCTTTCTCTGTATCGTCTGCTTCTGGGAAAGCCCTCCTCTGATCAGGCTCTCCTGCTTTTTCACCTTCTCCGAGCCCTTCGCCACCGTTACTTTCGTCAGGCTCTTTATCACTTTCAGTTGCTTCAGGTTCCTTGTCACCTTCAGCTGCTTCAGGCTTTTTGCTACCCTCAGCTGCTTCAGGTTGTTTGTCACCTTCAGCATCTTCGTCGCTGTCTGAACTTTCTCCTTGGTCTTCCCCAAGCGAGTTGGTGTCTTCGTCCTCGGAGAATATCTCTTTCTCTCCCGTTTCTGCCTGTTTGTTTTCTGTTCGGTTCTGCTCTGTCTCAGCACTCAGCACTGTTTTATCAGGCACTGGCAGTTTCAGCGCTTCAACTTCCTCATCTGTGGGACACAACACCTTCTTTGTGTGACTGGCGTGAATCCAGTTGGGAACCCCCGCACACTTCACAGCGGTAGTTGTCGTCAGGATCACTTGGAAAGGGCCTTTCCAACGGGGTTCCAGACACGACTTTCTCACGTGCTTCTTTACCACGACCCAGTCACCTGCTTTCAGTGCGTGTCCTGGACCTTGTATCGGTGGCAAGGTGGTCGCTTCCACCTGGTGAGAGAAAGAGCGAACCACGTCAGCCAGACCTTTGCAGTAGTCTAACACCATATCATCTGTAATATTCAAAAGCGCGTTTGCGGGAACTGCAGGAAGTCTCATAGCCCTGCCCATGAGAATTTCATGCGGAGACAATCCAGTCTTTCTATCGGGAGTATTTCTCATTGACATTAGTACTAAGGGCAATGCGTCAGGCCATTTCAAATTTGTCGATGCACATATTTTCGCCATTCTCGATTTCAGCGTACCATTCATCTGCTCCACCAGTCCTGAGGCTTCAGGGCGATAGCTACAGTGCAGTTTTTGCTCAATATTCAGCGCTTCGCAAAGTAACTTTATCACCTCGTTATTGAAGTGACTTCCCCTATCTGATTCTAAAGAGATCGGGAATCCGAAACGTGGTATCAACTCCCTCAACAATAGCTTCGCAACTGTAAGGCTGTCATTTCTACGTGTGGGGTATGCCTCAATCCAGTGACTAAAAATGCACACAATCACCAACACATATTTCAGACCTCCATGCACAGGCATCTCAATGAAGTCCATCTGCATTCGACTAAAAGGCCCGCTTGCCCTACCAATGTGGCTCGCGTTCACAACTGTTCCCTTTCCTGGGTTCATCTGCTGGCAAGTGACACATCGATGGCAAACTGCTTCTGCAGCTTGACGAAATCTGGGGTTAAACCAATCAGTTTTGAACAATCTTATCATGGCATCTCTCCCTAGGTGAGCCTGCCCATGATAGAACCGCGCAAGCTGTGATAAGAGACTGTTTGGCAAAACAAATTTTCCCTCATGTGAAACCCATAACTCGTCTTGTCTCTTTATACATTGTGATTTAATCCAGGAATCTCTTTCATCCTCCCTGACATTATTTTGTAATGCTTTTAGTTCATCTATTGTATCTACGACCTTCAAGGCAAATGCTTCAGCTGGTTCGAGTTCTGGTTCATTTATCGAATTCCATTCGTCCCTGAGTAATATACAGTTCAAGGCACAAAATCTTGCGACTTGATCCGCATATGCGTTTCCCAGAGAAACATAGTCCTGTCCTTTCGTGTGAGCACTGCACTTTACTACTGCAACTTCGGCTGGCACTTGAATGGCGTGTAACAATTCCCTTATCCTCTCCCCGTTCTTCACTGAGGATCCTGAAGAAGTCAGGAACCCTCTCTGTGACCATAGTTGTCCAAAGTCATGCACAATCCCAAACCCGTATTGACTATCAGTGTAAATGGTGACTTTCATCAATGCAGACAGTTGACATGCTCTTGTAAGGGCTACAAGTTCTGCCACTTGTGCAGAATAGACTCCTTGAAGCCATCCCGCTTCCAAGACCCCTGTTACAGTACATACAGCATATCCTGCTTTCAAAATCCCCATCCCGTCTCTTAGACATGAACCATCAACAAAAAGAATTTGGTCATTTTCATCAAGCTTAGTATCCTTGATGTCCGGTCGAGGTTTTGTGCAAAATTCAGTCACCTGAAGGCAGTCATGCTCGACGTCTTCAGCGTTCTCAATTTCGGCATTTTCTCCAGGGAGCAAGGTTGCTGGATTCAACGTAGTGCACCTTTTCAGCTGCACATTCGGTGAGCCCAGAATTATCGTTTCATACCTTGTGAGTCTTGCTCCAGTCATGTGCTGCGTTCGGGAGCGGGTCAAAAGTATCTCGACTGAGTGAGGGACCATGACTGTTACTGGGTGTCCCATCACTATTCCTTCACTCTGAGTGAGGCTGATACCAACTGCTGCTACGGCGCGCAAACACCCTGGAAGTGCTGCTGCGACCGGATCCAAGGTAGCTGAAAAATATGCTACTGGTCGGTTTACGCCACCATGGGCTTGAGTCAAGACAGACAGAGAACATGCATCACGTTCATGACAAAACAATGTGAAAGGCTTTGTGTAATCAGGCATACCTAAAGCTGGAGCCCTGCACATGCATTCTTTCAGTTCAACAAAAGCATCTATCTCATCTCCTTTCAACTCAATTTGATCCAAAGCATCCTTCTGGGTCAGTTTCAGTAGAGGCTTTGCTAGAGTCGAGAAGTTGGGAATCCACTGGCGACAGTAGCCCACCATTCCCAAAAACTTCCTCACCTCCCTCCTTGTCTTGGGTGGACTCATTTGAAGTACGCTTGTTATTCTTTCCTTCATTATTCTCCGTGACCCTTTCTCTATCTGGTGACCCAAGTATTTCACTTTCTTCTGACAGAACTGCAATTTGGAAGGAGACACCTTATGTCCATTCCTCCCCAAATGATTCAACAGAGCAATGGTATCGGCTGTGCAGCCACTTTCCGTCTTCGATGCAACCAGTAAGTCATCAATGTACTGTACTAGGGTTGACTCGAATGGCAATTCTAATGCTTCCAAATCTTTCTTTAGAATCTGATTGAATATTGACGGTGACTCAGAAAACCCTTGAGGAATTCGACACCAACTGTATACTCTGTCCAGGAATTTGAAACAAAAGAGGAATTGGCTATCCTCATGAAGAGGCACAGAAAAGAATGCTTGTGACAAATCGATGACTGAAAACCATTCGGCATCGCAAGGAATTTGAAACATTATCACAGCTGGATTCGGTACGACAGGGCAGCATTTGACTATGATGTCATTTATTTTCCTCAAGTCCTGCACAAGTCGGACCTTTCCGCTTGGCTTTATTAATCCCATTATTGGTGAATTACATGGACTGCTTAACACTTCTTTCAGTACTCCCTGTTTTACAAATTCATCAATAAGTTGAGCAACTTTCATGAGGGTATCTTGTGGCATGTGGTATTGTGGGGTCTGGGGAAAGATTGCATTGGGCTTTACAGCCACTTTCACTGGTTCCACTCCTTTCATCAATCCCACCTCTTTCCCAGTCATGTCCCACACTTCCTTTCCGACTGTCTCTCGTAATTCAGCTGGAATATCTTCTTCAGTTATCATCGGGAAAAGACAAATCAGAGGATACTTTTCATCTACAGTTTCCATCTCGTCCCCCTCTACACTGTCCTCTTCTTCCCCATCACTGCTCATCTGGATTGTTATTCCTTCGTTCGAACACATGATTGAACAACCCAATTTGCACAATAGGTCTCTCCCTAACAGTGCTATCGGGCTTGAGTCACATACCACAAACTGATGTACCCCTTGATAGTTACCGATGCTGACTGGTACCGGATCTGTTATTGGGTTCGTCAGGTGCCTGTTTGCTACTCCCACCACTTGAACTGTCCTCCCTGAGAGTGGCAAATTTGGTACTTCACTGCTCTTAACAGTTGAACGTGTTGCTCCCGTGTCAACCAAGAACGAGACACGATGACCCATTACTCTTCCCTCTACATACGGACCCTTTTGATCAACTTCCAAGGATGCTGCAAGCACACAATCTCCTTCTTCTTCTGAACTTTCACTCTCCCATACATTGTTTATTCCACTCTCACTGTGTAATGGGAACTGTTGTACTGTGCCATTTGTACTCATTACCTGACCCGAGACCTGTGGAGGAACCATCACTTGCTGCTGACTCATTGGTGCCAATGGTATTTGCATTTGCTGATTAGGTACCATAGGTAACTGCTGTTGCATCGGCTGCATTTGCGTCATCTGCATACGAGGCATTTGCATCTGCTGCGGCTGCATAGGTTGCAATCCCTGCAATTGATTTATGGTCTGAAAATGTGGGTGTGGACCTCTCATTTTCTGTCCCCTCATTGTCTGAAATGCATTGACATCATTGTTTTGCTGACCAACACCTGCACCTGCACCTACCTGCACCTGCACCTTCCTGCACCACCATCGGGCACTCGCGTTTCCAATGACCTACAATTCCGCACACGTGACACGGCATCACCTTCTTCATTGCCTGCACACCCGTCACAACGGTGTTCAAATCCGGACCATTATTCACAAAACCTTCTCTGCCTCTGGCCTGTGGCTGAAACGCCATGTTTCCCTGCAACTGCGGCTGCGGTTGTGGTACCTGTTGTTGGAACCCTTGCATCCCTTGCAAACCCTGCAAACCTTGTAAACCTGTTTGAGCTGCCTTAAGCTGCATCATCATCACCTTCTCTTTCAACTTTTTCAGTTTCACTTCGATTTCGTCGCTACGGTATTTCGCATAATTCAACACCTCATCAATCGGTTTCGATTGCCAACAAATCAAATGCGACTTTATCATCTGACTTATCTCTGGCCTCAGCCCTTCCACAAATCTGAAGACAAAATGGAGCATGTCCTTCGCCTCTATTGTTTCCGTGCCACTGTAATTCTTGAACGCCTTCAACAACCTCTCATAGTAACTATGAATCGATTCTTTAGTCTCTTGGGCAGTTCGATCAATCTTCTGCCAATCCACGTTTTTCGCGGGTACCTTTGTTTTCAAATGCTCAATCACCTTATAGTACAAGCCCATCACCATAATGATGGTGCGCCCGTCTCCCTGTCTCTCTCTGGTTCACTTGTCGGCCAACCTACCGCTCTTTTGCAATCCTCCCACAAATCTGCCGGAACCACAATCTCAAAGAGAGTGTTCAGGTCCTCCCAGAGACATTTTACAAGCTTCACAAACCTATCAGTCTGTTGATACCATTCAATCGGCTTCTCTCTCAGTTTGGGAAAATCGTCCGTAAAAGACTGAATGTCACTCCTGTGCCATGGTACATGTACTAATTTTCCCCCTGCTGTCTCCCTCATTGGTAACATTGTTACTGTATCACTACTCTGCGGTCTTTTCTCATTGTGCTCTGTAGCACTGTCCCTCCTCTTTTCCTTTCTCTTTACCCACCTGCTTTCCCATTTGTCTAAGCACCTCCACACCTGTGCACTCTGCAGCAATTCTCTAAGGTGTGTCTTCATGCCTGCTGACCTCATGTGTTCAAAATCTGTGGTCCCAAAATCTAACCTGTAGCTCCTGCTCAAATGTTTCATCTTGTCTATGTCAACCCCGTTTCTGTCAGCTGCTTCTTGCAGACTCTTATGTACCTTGTTCACTTCCTTCGTAATCCTGGGACATAGATACCTCAGCTCTTCTTCTGTGTAGGACTCTAACCTGTTCACACCCATGGTCCCTTCCACCAATTCTTGTGCTTCCATGTTCAACCTGACCCTATTCATATAGTCTTCTCCTTTCCCACTGGCTGAACTTTGTGTGGAATTTAGACTGTTGAACCATTGTGTCAACTGTTGCGCATTCACCCCCATCAGCGTGGCATTCACATCGACTGCCATTGATGGTTGCGGCAACTTTTCAGTGCTCGATGTTAAAGGTATTATCAGTGGGGGGCTCGACCTCACCAACGTTGACTGAGCACACATGGGACTAAACTCCATCAAGGATCCGGGTCCATTTGGCTGAGCCGCTATCGGAGTTATCCCTGAAGTGTTCTCTATGCACCTTCTTTCTGTCCCATTCTGCAGCATTGGTCCCTGACCGCTCATACCTAAGTTAGGCTGACTATACAAAGGTACCGGTGGACCTACAGTAATGGGTAGTGATATCGCGTCTGGGTTCTGTCCATTTCCCATGTTCTGTGGCATGTTCATGCCCACACCATGGGTCATCATTGCCGGCATGCCCATCTGACTCCCCGTCATCTGAGCATGTGCGTTTCCCCCCTTCGTCTGCTTTTGAGGCATCAAAAACTGAGTTGATTCAGCTTGTCCCATTGTTTGGTTGTAACCATTCTGTACTCCCCTTACGGTTGGTTCTAGAATTGTTCCTCCACTATTGTCACTGCTGTAGTACCCTGGCATCTGCGGCTGATAATTTTCTGCTGGTTTCAACATGGGCACATCTGGATATATTCTCCTAACCTGCGGTATCTGCGGGGTAAACAATAAACTCGGGTCCTTAGATCCCGATGACGCTCCTGAACTCTGGGTTTCACTGTTCTGTACCGATGCCGGAGGGGCAGAACTGGTACTTGGACCCTGTCCATCCTCCGCATAAGGTGGTGGACGGTCGTTCAGCAATTGCATTATTAGCTCCTCATCCTCTAACTCCTCTTCTCTTCTCAACTTTTCCTCTTCCTCTCTATCCTTGGAACACTTCCTGTCTGTCTTACAGGTAGCTTTCTTACCTGTCTCCTCTTCTTCCTTAGTAATTGCTGGAAACAATTTTATCCCCTGCAATACATCTGACCTCCACACCTTCTGTGCATTATCCCATCTAGCATCCGCTAGTGTCTTTTCTACCTTTCTCATCCTGGTCTCAAACTTCTTTTGCTGTTGCTGTCTGGCCATTAGTTCCCAAATCGCTAAAGCCTCAAACTGTGCTGGCCTTGGAGGCACCTTCATGTCGTACATCGTGAATCTCAAATTCTCTAGGATCCTTATATTGAATGTCCCATGAATCGGGAACGCTACGCTCCCATGTTTCTCTGTCAGTTTGTGCCATTGCTTTAGCCAAAGACACGGAGCTACCCCCTTCTCTTCCATTACAATGTAAGCTGGTGTACCCTCGGGCGGCGTCTCCTCTCCTACGCTCGCTTTAATGTAAGACTCCCCCTTCATCGCACTCCTAAATGCTTTAAAGAATTTCATTTTCTCGTCTTTTATTCCACAAAGTTTGTAATCAATAGGTGACTTTAATTCCCGGAATACTCTTCGCTTGCCTTTCCCCTTCCAATCGGGCCCCACGGACTGCGTCCAATCCGTGCGCGACCCTTCTCTGCAACCAACCTATCCCAGCGCGACTCTTAGTGACGTCACACTCACACACACTGCGGCTGACAAAGCCTCGCGGCTAGTCCTCCTTCACTCACCTCTTTTCGTAACGACTTTTTGCATATATCGCGAGCTACCAAAAATAAAACAGATCTGTCGGTTTACTACAGGAAGGGTAACACAGTCGCTTCAGGACCTTAGGGACCTTTCACTAGCCTCGGCCGCTATTCCGTCTTTCTCGGTCCCCACGTTCGCAAGCAAATCTGACCCGCAGATCTACTCTCAACTTGTCAATGATCTATTCTAGTGCACTTAGAATCTTGTCAAAGCCCGAAGTCGAAGTTTCTTTCACTCCCTAACACACGTACCGACTCGTTGACCACGCCCGATCAACCTACTAAACCGCCCAGACCACAACATGGATCAACATACTCCGGAGTCTCTTGACCTCGCAGGGCCCGTCTCAACAACAACAACCACGTGGACCTTTTTATGCACAAAGCGCCACACGCACATGAAGTTCGACGACTTCCCTACTCTCACACTCGGAGCCGCACCTCCGTTATTTCTATGAAGTTCGACGACTTCTCTACTTCTACACTCGGAGTCGCACCTCCGCTATCCTCAAAAAAAGAAAAAATCCTCGCAACCTTTTCACACACCCTGCGGCAATAAGCTGTGCAAGCGCAAAATCCTAACTTCACTCATACCATCACTAGTTCCGCCAACGCTGATTCCACACCTCCGTTCTCTCCATTCGCAAGCTCCGAGATCCCGGGAAAGTCGCGGTGGACCTAGCCCATCATCATTCTGTCAATCTATTTTACCCAAGAAAAATCTAACTCAACTTGTCAAGTGGGGTCTCAAAATGCGTAACCGTTAATCCAACACCATGTACTCTAGGAGTACAGGGTCCCAAAAGACGAAACCGTCCTCTGCTACCATCTACTGATAGAGCGGTCCGTAATAATAATTTACCTGTATTCGGACGCTCTTTAGGCCGATGAATCTTTTGACTAAGTGGGAACTCTCTGTACTCTTAATCAATCAATTTCATTAAATTCAATAATCAATAACGAACATAAGCAATACCTTGGTCGACATAACACTTAACAATTAATCCAGAATACATTTCGGCGAACCCTGACCTTTCAGTCAGGAATAACCACACCAGTTTATTCAAAGTTAGTGAATTTATTTCCCTATATTAACAAAGCTAGCACAATATAGATGTGTCTCAACACCAAATGATAAACATAAATGAACATTAATAGCTGTCCATAGCGGCGAAACAAGTGTAATCTATGTAGCATTTGAATCACAAGGCATTCGATAATAGCAATGCAAATCACTAATACGATAATCTGTAATGAACTAATCGCATACATTTAGTCAGCATAACAAGATCACAAATTGCATCGTGCAATATATGGAATCCTCGTCTAACCTCAAATTAGCATCGGCATGTGGGACTTCATGCGAAAACAATTTAGCAACATTAATTTAGAAAAACTCCTAACTAGGGCTCTTATCAAAATCAGCAGTTGGTTACCTAAAGGAAACACAATGCAATTTTACAATTTCCTTTCATATTTACCAATTACGATCAGCAATCAAGGAAGTCTTCGTCTCACAGGTACCGTTCTTCGGTCAGCATGGGTACCGTTTCGATCGGCATAGGACGGGGCAAAGGGGCAGGGGTGGACTGGGCAATTGCCTCACGGCGGCAAGGTAAAACTACTACTTCATGCAAAGGGATAAATCAAAGTTAAAGTCTCTAGGGCCAGAATCATCCAAAGTCTCTTTCTCTCGATTAGAGAAAGCATCAAAGTCTCTCAAAATGGCGTCGCAGCAAAGTGGGCCATAATAGCTACGAAGTCTGCAAAATGGCGTAGTGTCTGGGTAATGGCCTCAATGATCTTTTGATCTCCTCGTGCACCTGGTTTTTATAGACAACAGTTCGAATCCAGTAGGGTCTCCATTGGAGGGTTCATAGGTTAGCTTCAAATTGACCAATCAAAAACGACAGTTCTCAAGCTTTTACTTAAGCATACATTATCCTTGGAGATGGGTACGCAAGTTGCAACATTGTCTACCAATTAGCTCACTTTCAGAGCCTCCATTGTCCGCACCTGCAAATCGACCTTGAAGTAAAGAGAAAATATGCCAGGCTGGCACGAAACCTTAAGATAAGCATGTGAACGGTTTCTGTGGAAAAGTACAGCTTCAAGCAAAAATACACGTTTATTAGCACAGTGGAAAAATACGAGCATCTAAACCGTGAGACCAGGCAACTAGGCCAAAGCCTCCACTAAAGTAATGCTAAGCTAAAACATTTCAAACAAGCAAATCGTAGCACACGTTTATGATTATGTCGGATTAGTGCAATTCTAATACACCACGTTATATAAAGCTCGCGTATAAATGATGGCAAACTACCCTGAGGGCACATTTTGTCCCCGTACAATCTTTATTAGTTCGGTTAAAGTCACACATGATTATTTCAGCACTACGTTTAAGCGTTAATAAATCAAAACCTTCATTTTCTGCTTCATCAGCACTCACTGATAAGAGTGTCACACACTGCTCCTTGGTATACACGGCTTTAAAAAAGAATATTTAGATTTTTATGAAGACGCGTAACATGTTGCTCAAGAGTTAAAAGCCCAACAAAGAAAAATGAACAGATATGTTGCATTAAAATATTGTTTTCTTTTAGTGCTAACTCCATTTCCACTTAACTTTGCACTACAAAAGCTAGGTTATATTATTACCCAGCACAGTAGTAATGCTCTTAGAAAAGATTTTCAGAATGAGGACATGCCATCTCTTCTGAGTTGTGAAATTGTGACGTACAGGTTGTGCTGGAATCTCTGAAACCAGAACTTTACTAAACTACTATATTACTTAAAAAGTTACAATCGGAAATGAGGTATCGCAAAAATGGCTATTAGTAAGAAAGCGATCTTGGAAAGAATGATTTTTGTCTTTGTCGATAGTGTAAAAAATGGCCCCATTTCTAGATTTTATAGTCACATGTATACATGTTTGTATATTATTCTTAGTAAGGTTAACTCTTCTCATCTTCATAGTCTTCCTTTTATGTCACACCTGTGGCTGTAGATATAGCCAGGGATTAGATAAATTATTGTATTTTAATAAATGAGGGACTATGTAAAGGTGTATTCTACCATTACACGTTTGTCACACTTCCTTCTTTATCTCACTAACGTATCGTGTTCAGAAAGTCATCTTTTAATTACTGCAGCAGACAATTTTTAATGTTTTTATCATAACACTAGTGCACGCCTGACCATAACATGGCCTGCTTATTGCTCTTTGTTTATCTTATTGCGGAACCTCTTGGGTTAAAGGCCATCCGATACGCAGAAATCCTATTAGATTTCATGTTTTTTTAAATGCCTGGAAATCTGTGAATTATGCAGGTTTCCACGTCTCACGTGGGGAACCTCTGTGAATTCCCAAAATGAGAAATTATGCAGCCATGCAACAGTGTTAACCCTCAGATGTCATTTTATTGTTTTTATTAATCAGGGCACTTGTTGTTATGTCTTTTCTGAGCTCATCCAGTTCTAAAAAGTTATTCAGCATCATCTTTCACAAACTATAAGGGTGACTGAATTACAGAGGATAAAAGCACTAAAACAGATTTGCATTTGAGTAAATACCCCTTTTGGCAATCAAGTGGGTGCCATGCACGTGTAATTACACTCACCAACATTTCCAGAGCAGGGGTGCCTCAAAGAAATATGTCAGGCCCTCAGTCGGGGGTCACAGGTAAAGCATGGGCCTGTGGGCTTCAGCCTAGGGCGCAAAGTTAGTTTCTTCTTGCTCTTATGTCTTGTGGCCTGTTAGACTTGGCATCCTTGGCGTGGTCTCCCCTAACTTTTTACCTCTGTTTCCTAGGTTGTTGATGTGTGCTGGACTCTGTTTTGGTTACTCTGGGCACTTTACCACTGCTATCCAGTGCTAAAGTGCAAGTGCTCCTGTATAAAATGTGCATATAATTGGATCTCCATGATTGGCATATTTGACTTTGTGGTAAGTCCCTAGTATAGTGCACTAGAGGTGCCCAGGGCCTGTAAATCAAATGCACAAAGTGGGCCTGCAGCACTGGTTGTGTCACCCACATTAGTAGCTCTGTATTCATGTCTCAGACCTGCCACTGCAATGTCTGTGTGTGCAAGTGAAAGTGAGCATTTTCTTGCTTAAACCATTCTGTGACTCTGCCTGTTTGTGGATTCCCTGTCTGGGTCAGTTTGACAGTTGGGCTGTTTGCACCTCTCCCTAGACAGTGACACAAAGGGAGCTGGGGTGTAGCCTACATTTCCTGGTGAGCCATCTGTGCTGGGAGGGAGGGGAGGAGTGGTCACTCATACCTGAAAGGGCTGTTCCTGCCCTCACACAATGCAGTCTCCAACCCCCTGGTATGTGTTTGGGTCCTGGCCTGGGCAAGGCAGGATTTCACAAACAAGAGAGACTTTCCTTTGAAGTATGCCTACTTCAAAGGCCAAAATGGGTGTAAGAAGAGCACCCATAACCACAAACTTCTGGACATCAAGAGGAACCTCTGCCTGGAGAAGAGATGAGGCGAAGTGCTGCCCTGCCTGTGACTGTGCTTTGTGGAGCTATCCTACAGTTGCTGCTTCTGCCTGGTGAAAGGGGACAAAGACTAGACTTTGTTGTGCATTCCTACTTGTGAAGAAATCTCCAAGGGCTTGTCCTGAGCTTGCCTCCTGTTGTTGAGGTCTCAGGGCCAACAAAGTCTTCCCATTCCACCACCTGGACTCTCTGCTGAGACTCCTGCCCTGCCAAGTGGTGCCCTATCCAGTTCCTGGGGCCTTGACAGGTAAAGCTGGCAGACCAAGATTGAAAATACACACACCGACTGCCATGCAGGGGAATTTCCAACGCAACCTCTGAGACGCGGCTGAAGAAATAACACACCGCTCACTCAGTGGCTGAAATCGATGCAGCGCTTGCAGCCTAGCTGGAAGATCAACGCTCACAGCTGGAGAGGCGACGCACTGCATCGCTAACGGAGGCTGGTAACGTCGCAACCCACACAGTGTGGTTTTGCTAACACCGTGCAGCAGGATTTTCGATGCAAACCTTGCTGAGCATGGAAAAACAACGCAACAGACCCGAGTGCTGCCCGGATCGGTGCATTGCTCTCCTGCGGTGAGGAAAACCGACGCACGCTGACCCGATCGGAGAAGGAGAAACAACGCACCGTCTCGCTTGCGGGTGAAAAACTGATGCACCACTTACCTTTTTCGACACACACTCGCCCATGAGTGTTATTTTGATGCTACCCAGGTACTTTTCAATGCTAACATTGTTTTACCTGTTTACAAAAGCATTTAATAATCTTTTGCTTTTAAAATTAATAACTTGACTTGTGTATGTTGGATTTTTGTTGTTTTGGTCTTGTTTTGTTTAGATAAATATCTTCTATTTTTCTAAACCTGTGTTGTGCCATTTTGTAGTGTTTTCATTAAGTTACTGTGTGTGTTGGTACACATACTTTACACCTAGAACTCAGAAGTTGCTCCTGCCTGCTCGTGCCAAGCTATGAAGGGTGTGAGCGGGGGTTAGCTGAGGGTGATTCTCCTTTACGCTGACTAGAGTGAGTGTCCTTGCCTGGACAGGGGGTAACCTGACTGCCAACCAAAAACCCCATTTCTAACATGGCCATTCTACTACGGGTCTGCAAACTGGGCCAAAGTCCACCCCTTCGTACCTTGACTTTCAGTGACAGCAATGACAAACAGCCACAGTCTTTTCATGGAGGTACTGTGAGGTTGCTTCAAGCTCAGAATTCAACTGTCACCCAGCATCACAATAGCTGATTACAGAACCCAGTGTCTGATTTTTCGTTTTAAACAAGTACCTTAATACAATCAGAAAAAAGTAATTCTATACACTACTACATGTAAACAACCTCACCTACATCTGGTGCACATTGACAGGCCAGAAACTTTCAAAACTGAACCCACAGGACTCCATCACTATGGTTCATTCATAAACACAATGCATGCATCACACAGTGTAATCAAATTAAATCAAATCAGGGTTTATAAAGCACAACTACTTACCCGTAAGGGTCTCAAGGCACTAAGGGGGTTTGTCCTCTGATCTTCAGTTGAAGAGCCAGGTTTTAAAGTCCTTCCTAAATTGAGGTACCTATGGCGACTACCTGAGTTGCAGGGGTAGGGTGTTCCAGCTCTCTGCCACAAGGTAGAAGGATCTCCCACCAGCGAGGTCTTCCGTATGCTGGGTATGGTGGCTAGTGCTTGTTGACCAGAGCGGAGAGGTCTGGTGGGGGAGTACAAGTTGATGGAGTGATTGAGGTAGGTGGGTCCTATGTCGTGGAGGGCCATGTAAGCATGGACAAGGAGCTCGAAGTTAATTAATTTCTCAATAGGACGCCAGTGGAGGTCTTTTAGGTGATTGGAGATATGTTTGTGGTTGGGAATGTCCAAGAGGAGTCTGGCGGAGGCGTATTGGATGTGCTGTAGTTTCCCCAGGTTCTTCTGGGTGGTACCAGCATAGAGGGTCTGCTGGTAACCAAGGCATGGGTTACGGTTTTGCGGTAGTCCTTTGGGACCCATTTGTAGATCTTCTGAAGAAGTTGGAGTGTGTGACAGCAGGAGGATGCAATTGAGTTGACTTGGCGGGTGATGGTGAGCAATGAGTACAGGATGACGCTGAGGTTGCGTGCGTGGTTTGCTGGGGGGTGTTTGCCAAGGATCAATGGCCACCAGGTGTCATCCCGGCAACAGCTTCCATCCTGTTGTAGAAATTCTTCTTGGCAGTAGTGGGGTTTTTGGTCAATGAGATGATCAGCTGGGTATCGTCGGCATATGAGATGATGTTCTGTCTGTGGTCCCTGATGATGGATACGAGAGGGCCACGTAGATGTTGAAGAGTGTGGGGCTCCGAAGAATCAATCAGTCAATCAATCAAAGAAATGTGTAGAGCGCGCTACTCACCCGTGAGGGTCACAAGGCGCTGGGAGGGCACGGGGGGGCGGGCCAGGGAAGATCACTCGTCGAACAGCCAAGTCTTGAGGTTCTTTCTGAAGACTAGTAGGTCTTTGGTTTTGGTTTTCCAGGTTTTGGGGGTGAGGTAGGAGAAAGACCTGCCTCCTGTGGTAGTGTGCAGGGAACTGTGGCTAGGGCGAGGTCGGATGATCAGAGGTTGCATGTGGAGTGTGGAAGTTTACTCTTTCATTGATGTAGGTTGGGCTGGTGTTGTGGAGGGATTTGTGTGCGTGGATGAGGATCTTGAATGTGATTCTCTTGTCTATGGGGAGCCAGTGTAGGGATTTGAGGTGTGGTGAGATTCGTTTGTGTCGTGGGAGGCCGAGGACGATGCGCGCGGCTGTGTTCTGATTTCTTTGGAGTTTGCGCTTAAGTTTGAGTGTGGTGCCGGTGTAGAGGGCATTGCCGTAGTCCAGTCTGCTGCTGATGAGTGCATGGGTGACTGTCTTTCTGGTCTCTGGAGGGATTCATTTGAAGGATTTTTTTAAGGTGCGGAGTGTGTGGAAGCAGGAGGAAGTTAGAACATTGATTTGCTGTGTCATGGAGAGGGCGGGGTCGAGGATGATGCAGAGGCTGCGTTCCGTGGGTTGCGAGGGTGGGTGCAGGGCCTAGGGCGGTGGGCCACCAGGAGGCGTCCCATGTGGTTTTGTTGGGGCCGAAGATGACGACTTCGGTTTTGTTTGAGTTGAGCTTGAGATGGTTAGTGGTCATCCAGTTGGCGGTTTCTAGGAGAGCGGCGTGTAGGTTGCTTTTGGCGGTGGTGGGGTTGCGGGTGAGGGAGAGGATGAGTTGGGTGTCATCTGAATATGAGAGGATGGTGATTCCATGTGCTCGGAGAATGTTGGCTAGGGGGATCATGTAGATGTTGAAGAGTGTGGGGCGGAGCCTTGTGGAACTCGGCAGCTGATCTCTGTAGGTTCTGACAGGTAAGATGGGAGTCTGACTCTCTGTGTTCTGCCAGACAGGAAGGCGCGCATCCATTGTAGGGCTTTTCCGTGGATTCCCGCTACGTGGAGCCTGGGGCAAAGAGTGCGTGTCAGACTGTGTTGAAGGCGGCCGATAGGTCTAGTAGGATGATGGCTGCTGTATGGCCACGATCGAGGAGCGAGCAGATGTCATCTGTGGCAGCGAGGAGGGTGGTCTCAGTGCTGTGATTGCCTGATTGGGAGGTGTCCACATACACACACGCACATGCTTAACATATACTAGAGTGTTAGCACAAAGAAGTAGAAATAACCTTCCATGATACAGATAAAAAGCTCTGGTAACTAGTGATTCACAAAACACAGCATGGTGCCACCACGATTTTGCATGTTAAAACCACTACAGGGACTGTAGATCAGCGGAAAAAAACAAATGAAGGCACACTTGGCACATTCCTCCAATTCCAGGACAGGTCCAGGGTGTCACTCAGGTCAAGCCACAGGGCTAGGCCTTTTTATATACTCTGGTATAATGTGATGCAGAAATAAAAATAAAACTTACGGCAGGTGATACTTACTGAAGCGGTGCAAGGCACCGGTGCCCACAGGTGGGAGGGAACCTAGTCTGCTTTACACCAGCAGATGTTAGTTCAGACTCTACCGGTTCTGTTTTTTTGTTTTTGTTTTAGTGAATGCCTTGTGCATTGCTATGTTTACTTTTCAGGATGAGTGGTCCCATCGGAATAGGGATAAGGGAACAGAAAAAAGAGTGAAACGGTTTGAAAGTAAAGGAAAGAGTGAACGAACGGGCGGGAAAAGGTGACAGAATGAGAAGAAAAATAAGATAAGGATGAGAAAAGTGAGCAGGAGAAAAGGAAGAACAAAGAATTAGAAATAGACAGAGAAGGGAGAAAGGAGGTGAGGATGAGGGAGAGAGAGGGTTAGAGAGAGAGATTGAGGAAGGGGATAGAGAGGAGAGAATTAAATGGATGAAGGAGATGAGAGGACAGTGGTATGGCGATCAGGAGGAGAGAAGGAAAGACAGGTAGAAATGAAGAACTTAGAGACCCATAAAATACATTAGTGTAGGAGGTGGAGTGACACCGCGGTCCAGGAGTGTGATGGGCGCACAGTACCTGATTTAAATCAGTATTCTAATACTGGCTGGGAGATCTAGTTTCTGCGCTTGTGTCCATAACCCCCTAGGCTATGCCACTGTTAGGCATTTAGTGCAGGGGTACATGACTGCACACCATGCAAGGAAAATCCACATTGCAAACTACAATACAAAACAAAATCAAAATGTATATTTGTAGACAACACTTTGACTAAACAAATCTACATTATGATGACGCATCTTGTAATTTAATTGAAACTGCAAACATTAATATAATTTTTTGAAATCCATGTGCTCAACAATATCCAAAGGAGGAGGTAAAATTAAATCCAGTACTGGTGGAGATTGTGGATTTTATTTAAAAATCGTTGGAAAACCAAATACATGTTAATGTAGGAAATCTATCCTCTGCATAGACAGCCTGCTGCCCATACTGCAGATGCATTGACAGATCTATGTACAAATATAGACAATGTGAGTATCTTAAATTAGACATCACTTTAACAAAAGGGTGCCTGGTACACAAATATTAACTACATAAAATGAAGATCGATGCAGTGGGCATTGTTGTTGCAGCAAAATTACATTTAGTGGGCCCTAGGGACCTGCATCCAGTTTCCCCTCAGCTCCTCCTTCTGCTGGTCCAAATCCATTCACTGTAATCCACCATGAGTGATGAGCAGTGCATGAGCGCCTCTAACCTGAAGCACAGGATGCACGTTTACATATGCATTTCCATAGTGAAAAGTTTGTTTTTGCTAAAAGCAAAGAGTGCAAGACCTCTTCAGCTAGACAGAAGAATGGAAAGAAAATCACCAGCCAAAAAGACATTTCTTTTGCCCTACTGAATTTTTAAAAACCCTTTTTTCCAAATGCCTAACATGGTAAGAAGAGACAAATCTGTTTCCAGCATTACTTTACGAAGGGAAATCCATAATTGAAGACACATAGATGACTGCTATATTTTCTTTTCCTTAGCATACATTCAGAAATGTACCCAGAAAGGTTCATGAAACATCTTGATCCTCGGATGTCTGATCTGGATGATCTGGATGATCTGAGGTCTTCCTTTACTATGTTTACAATGGCAAAAACATGTCTGGAACTCCCTTCTTTTGAACTGCTGCCATCTGTGATCCACGGTATGGGAGTCCATCCACAGTTATTGTTGTAGTGAAGTCTTTGTATCTATGTGTAGGGCAGCCAAGAAAGGCATCTACATAGAACTGCACAGCAGAAGCTTAAAGGAAGTATATTACATTAGAACAACTATAATGACCATAGGGACTTAAATATATATACTACTAAGCCAATGTGATTGTTGTAATTTACTGCAAAATACACAACTGCAAAGGCCGACATGCAATCGCAGATGAGAAAAAGAGGGAGGGCTATTGTAGGCAAGAAAAACACTTAAAAGTTATTAAGGCTGGTTTGATGAATTTGTTCTTTTTATGTTTTTGAATTTCAAATGTGCCTTCCAAGTGGCCTTAAGCTACACAATAGTGGAGATGTCCCATGACAAAAAAGAAAGATTTTTCTGGGAAGCTACTGTGGAAGTATGAGGCGAGATCTTGACCGGTTTTAAGCAGGCAATGCTACACCATTCATTGTAGTGAAATGTGTATCAGGGATTGAACCGAAAGAAAATATGAGAAAATGTTTACCAAGAGAATAACTGCAGTGGCCAAAGTGTATAGTGACTTATTAAATCAAGGACTGAATGTGACTGAATACAATTGTGATGTAGCAGATTAACTGCAAAACATAAACCTACAAGGTCCACAAATCAATGGGACTCAACTAGGCTAATAAAGAAAGAAATGCACTTTGAATGTTTTAAGTTGATGGGGTACCAACATTATGGCGGTCATTTGGAACTTGGCGATGTGGTCCGCCATGCCGGTGGTAGCGGGAAAACCCACCAGCCGGCATGGCGGGCCACACCGCCTCATTATGAACACCATGAGGGCCACCATCGGCAGCCCTCACTCACCGCCAGGCTGCCTCCGTCATGCAGCCTGGCGGCGGTCGAAATCATTATCCGACAGGGCAGCGGTGCTGCCCCTCGGATAATGATTCCTCAGCATCCAGACTTTCCCTGGCGGGTTTCCCGGCCAGGGAAAGGCTGGCGGAAGGGGTGCACCGGGGCACCCCTGCTCTGCCCATGCACTTGGCATGGGCAGTGCAGGGGCCCCTGTGCAGTGCCCCATCACGCAGATCACTGCCCAATTTTCTGGCAGTGATCTGCGCGACGGGTGCAGCTGCACCCCCCGCACAGAGGCATTGGCGCGGCTCCATGTGGAGCCGCCATCAATGTCCCGGCCAGGCATTCCTGTGGCCCGCCGGCCCACAGGAATGTACATTATACAGCCGGCGGGGATCCGGGGACGCTGGCAGTCAGTGGTTTGACCTCCAGCATGAACACGGCGGTTTCAACTGCTGTGTTCATAATGAGGGCCTATGTGTGTTAAACTTTGCAGGCAGCTTAAGGGATATGGCTCAGGCTCCAGGCTTTTAGTGGAGATGTTACAAAAGACCAATGAAACCTTATGCCGGGGCAAGCGGTTGGACGAGTTACATATGCTGTACACAATACTCTAGACAACAAAAGGCTATAGCAGCTCACTCAATCATTCTTTGCTTCTTTTCTATTCACGATAAAAATGCATCAAGTTCTGCAAAAATAGTACCACAATACTGCACTTGTTCTCAGCACATATCAAATGATTAAATTCTACTTTTGTTTGTGGCAGTCCAGGGTGTCTGGGGAGAGCAGGCGTTTTTTGTTTTGTTTCCATTTTAACACTGAGGCTGAACACCTGGAGACAGAGTTTACTGTCAATAAATGCAGAAACAAGACTGAAGAAAAGACAGGGAAGGGGGAGGGGCTGAAAACGAGAAGAACTATCTGAGAAGCTGAGCCCAAGGCGACAAGGATGAAAAGAACAGTTCAGGAAAAGCTAAACTGGATTAATAAGGAATACAAGGTGATGAAAAATGAATACTAAGATGAAAGGCAGCTTGGAACAATCTCAGTGAGTAGGTATTGCACACGGACTTTGCTTGCACAAAGTACAATAACGATAGACGTTAAGTAGCACAATAACACAAACTGTGCTTAATTTGTAAACAAAAACGTGCCGGTGCCCAAAGCCCTCCTCTTAAACACCCGGCTGCTGCAATTAAATGTGCAAGCACAGAATACTGAGGCAGTGTAATCCTGAAGCCAACTCGAGCCTCTTTTATTCATTTACAGCCACTCCCTGCCCCTTCAGGTCACTCTTGTAGCTTTCTGTTTTGTCCCTTTATGACGCTTTTTCGGTTTTTCTCTTCCTTTGACTTTCCCATATGTGTTCTTTGCTCAAAGGAAATGCTCGAGGCAGAAGAAAAAGTGCTTGCCCTCAAAAATGAGTGCGGGTGTCCTGCACCGGCAATCACCAGGTCAAATTAAGCACTGAACACAAACCATAAAGTATGAGCTAGTAAAATTTCCACTCCAGCTTTTTCTCCAGGGCCGGAGGAGAACTACTGGTCTAACCATCAGAATCACAGTCTCCCCCACTCCCTCTTAAGGAAGTGCATCTGCTGTAGAAATGAGACCTCACAATTGGAATCCCTGATCATAGAGAGAAGTGCCAGACGTTTTGTAGGAGTATGAAGGCCTCAAGCATTTATGCTGATAATGTTAACAATTTGGCCGATATCTAATCGGCGTTTGGCAGTGCACTATGGGCTTCTTAGCAAAAAAGATTGCTGCACCAGGCGCCACCAGTGGTAAAGCTGGCCCTGGTCCGGCTATTTGAATGCTTGGTATGTCATCTGCTCTGGATTCCTGGCTTACACCCTTGGAAATTCAGATGATGCCCTGCTGCAGGGAGTTCTGGTCCATTACAGGATCGTTCTACAATTATATTTTGTTATATGGCACACACCCAGAAACACAGTTGTAACATCGTTACAAGCAGGGAGTGATATGTTGCGTAAACTTTGTAAAAACATATATATATATTATTATCAATCAACATGGTAAGAAAAAGGCAGGAGCCCACTTCTGTGGGTGACCTTATTGAATGGATATGAAAATAAAAAAAAAAACAGTGTCACGACATGAACACTAAATGTAAGTGCTAGCAATAACTCCTTGGATGTAAATTAATAAATTAGTCGACAGTATTTTTGTAGCAACGGTGGCAACCTTAGTCTCAAGTGGTTTCAATGAGACATAGTTCAATCAACTGTCTCAGTGTCTACAGTCAAAAGGTGAACATAAGTTATAAATGTGCGGCAAAAGGATTCACACCCGTCTAACCCACTCCTGCAGCTATCTCAGCCTTTAAAATTAGAAGTTATTTTAAAAAGCACTTTCGTACTATGTTTTAAAACAATGCTGTCCTGCTACTTTTAGGACATGCTTGCATATTGAATCACTGTTTTATAAGACCCCATGATGATGAGCTAAATGGTGTCATAGATGAGGCCTACTGACTTTGCCTGTGCTTGTTTCTTTACCTGGATGATTAAGCTATTGCAGCTGGATTTCCCAACTACCCTATTGAAAGATCAGTGCTGCCTTCATGCTTGGCAGTAAAAAGGCGATCAGATGCAGTAATAGGTTTTTCCTATATGCAGGACATTGCTACCTGGAAGAGCTTATAATACTGTTCTTTTAAATGCTGTTATTTTCCTAGTAATAACAAACCAGATATTGATGTCAAATATGAGCAGCTACCTTACTTCCTCCCTTTAAACTATTTTATCAGCAGTACTTCTGTTCACCTCTGAATATTTAGTCTATTTTAGGCCAAAAGTGCAATTTCAAGGAATAATAAACAATACAAGAACCTACTTAAGAAAACAACTGCACCCACGCAAAAAACACAAACAAAAAAACATTAATTGAAAAACCAAATAGGTATCACCTAGTTAACCTATTGGCTTTGTCAAAACCTTTTTCCAGTTGCTATGGAGCATCGCGAAAAAACCACAATGCTTTTGCTGATGTTCAGCACCGAGGAAAAAAATAACAAAATAATTAGATAACTGAAAACAGCTGACACGGGCATGTCTCTGGTGTGTTTACGTGTAATCATATATGCGGGTCTACGTCACCTCGCATGCTTCAGGTGACAGTTTCTATTTTGTTTTTATAGGATGATGTAAGACGCTGGTTGCCATTTGGGTAGGTAAATAAAAAAAAAAGCGCCAACATTCTTAATGCAGTACACAGCAGCCCCGCAGCAAATAAAAGCTGCTAGGCTCTCCATTTAAAAAAAAAATAAAAGGTAATAGGTCTTGGAGGGACCTGGGGAAATAAAAGGGGAGTGGGCTGGACCACAATAGGTCTTTTGAAACAGCTTGCGTGGGAGGCTCGACCTGAAAAACAGTAGAGGTAATTACAGTGAGGGATGTCAGTTGTTAATATTTATGACACAACTAAAAGCATTCTTACTGAATTACTATAATAACATTGTTTATATATATAAATAACAATGATGGCAGAGCGCCTGCCTATCTCTCCATAATTTATTTGGGCGAACGCCAGCAGTGATATTAAACACAGCGGTAGCAGCAGCCATCTTGTCAAATCACCGCACTCGATTGTGTTCATCATGGCGGTTTTGAGGTCACAACTGCCTGAAAGCATCTCAAGAAGACCTGGGCAAGCTTTAGCAAAGCTAACTGGACTGGGTCTAATGTGCCATCTCCTGAACAAAAACATGTTCAAGTGAGACATTAAATCCGGACCTACTGGCTTTGCCAATTCTTAACTAGTTTTTCAGTGAGCGCTCCCCTGGAGTGCTTGTGTTTTGATCTTCCCTCTGTTTTTTCCCCGACCCACTTCCTTTATTAGTTTCTTCTTTACTTTTTGAGAATAGCCCAAAAGCTGCAAAGTGCTAGGGAATGTTCAATTACTTTTTAGGGTCGAGCCTGCGCCACATGCGCTTGCGCAGGCATTTCGCTTGCAAGACGCTTTAGTAGATAGAAGAGGGCTCGGAGCCCCGTCCATGTTACGTCAGTGTCTTTCATTGGTTTGTGGGTTTGCCTTTCAAAATCTGCTTGCTTTCATTATTGGAAGACACGCATATGTCATACCTTTTCCGGTGGTTAGCCCTCCACGAGCGCAGCGACCAAGTACTGAAAACATGCGAGGCTCGCTGTTTCCCATCAGGTTTGTGGACTACTTTTTATCTTTTTTTCGCAGCGTGATCTCGCTTGGCAGAAGACCAGCGCTTTGCATGACATCGACCCTGTTACGTAGTTAATTGCACTTTTGCCGCTTACGTACATAATTGCACTTTTGCCGATAGGTTTCACTACGAGTGAACTGTAGCAGCACGATCGCGCTCTTTTTTTTTTTTCTACCTGCATGCTGTCTTCAACTGTTCATACGAGTGAACTGTAGCAGCGCGATCGTGCTGTTTTTTTCCATTTGTAGCAAGAAAAGTTTGGTTGGGAGTCTACAACTGCTAATAGCTGTAACTCGGAGAAATGCAAGACCCTATTGCATTGCAAATGCTTGTTTGTTTGAGTTGGTGTCCGCCTTTTCCATTATTTAAACGTTTGATTTACTGTTTTATCTTTCCATAATGGTAGACCTCCATGTATGAACAGTGATTTAAAAAATGATACAAAAGCACACGCATGAGGCGCAACACACCTTTGTACATCTTGTATAGGGCTTTCTTTAAAAGAAAACCATTGCAAAACTGTAACTGTGTTTCTTTGCAGAATGCTTTAAATGATGAAAGGGGACAACCAACCCACTTATTACAGCACCTGGATGAGTGTAGTCACATGAAAACGTCTAGACCATAGATACTCAAAGTACGGCCCGCGGGCCTCATGCGGCCCCTCTGACCTTTACATGCGCCCATTGGGCAACAGGAGCACTGGCAGGTGTTTGCTCGATTCTGCACTTACAGCAGAAATATTAAATACACACACAATCATTTATTTCAAACTTAATTGGTGTTAAAGAAAGGAAGTAACTAGGGACTCCTGCACTTAACTTTAGAAACGTCTTAATTTTTAAAGACATCTTGCAGCACAAGTGTAAAACTAAGACAGTCTCTTCAAAATTAAAAAGTGTATTCAGTTAACATGCAGAACCTTTTTGCCATAGTACAATTTATTTTGAAACATTAATTATTTCTCTTATCCTGAGAACACCACCAATAGTAAATTGAAGAGGCCAGTCACTTGGTATGAGCACTTTATGGGTGGCCTGGGTTCCTATCATACATTAACAACATTATAGTTTATTAAATCAAACACAGAAGCAGGTTTTGTGCAGCGCACAACATGAATCATCTATTTCGAGGTCATCTTAAATGTGATAATGCAGAAAAAGGAGTGAAGTGAGACTAAACAATTGCCTAGGACCACACAGTTTGGAAAAGTGGGTAAGCCGGAATTCATTCCAGGTTTTCTGGTTTTCCATTGTTTATTTCAGCCACTAGATGTATATCATTTGCTTCTCCTACACCTACCTTGCCCCCAATTCCCCCAGCCACCCCACTTGACCGCCACAGCCCTGGCATCAATGCGGCCCCCAGGCGTGTCACAGACCAAACTTTTTGGCCCCTGGGAAAATGTTTGTGAGTACCCATGGTCTAGACAATGCTTCCAACAGAGTGCTGTCCTAATTGTTGAATAAATGCAGACCCATGCTCCGCCTTTTAAATAAAGAAAAATAAAGGCAAATGTTTTCTTGCTGCAGTAGAGATATGATTAATTACAGGCTACTTAAGAGTAATATCTTGTAAATACTTTACTTTTTGGAAAACAAGTGAGCCTTGTAATGAACCTTTTGTAAGTAGTTCTTGAAATTAATAGGACACCAGCTTAAGAACGCTAAGTATGGTCAAAAGCATTTTTAATCCATTTGTAAAGCTCTCATAATGTAGTGTTGTTTTTGCTAGAGTAAATAGACCGAGGCAAAGTAACAAACAAAGAAAGTGTAGAACAGAAAAACACTATTCAAATAACATAACATATGTATTTGTAAAGCGTACATAACCTGTAGGTATCTAGGTGCTGAATAACAGATGTTTATTGTTACTCAACTCACTGGTACTTATTTTATCGACCTCAGAATTTTGAATGAAAGGCTGAGTGGACCATGAGCTCAAAACACAGGTTTCTAAAGTGGATGCCTTAGTCCACTAAGCCACCAGACCCGGCTTAAAACGTAAGCTGATATTGAGGGGAATAACAACTGGTAGACTTTTCATCCTTGGCATGGACTCCCTTAACTTTTTGCCTCTATTTCCCAGGTTGTTGATGTGTGCTGGACTCTGATTTTGCTGTTTTTGTTACTCTGGGCACTTTACCACTGCTAACCAGTGCTAAAGTGCAAGTGCTCCTTTACAAAATGTGTATGTAATTGGCTTATCCATGATTTGCATATTTGATTTATTAGTAAGTCCCTAGTACAGTGCACTAGAGGTGCCCAGGGCCTATAAATCAAATACTCCTAGTGGGCCTGCAGCACTGGTTGTGCCACCCACATAAGTAGCTCTCTAATCATGTCTCAGACCTGCCACTGCAGTGTCTGTGTGTGCAGTTTTTAACTGTAAATTCGACTTGGCAAGTGTACCCACTTGCCAGGCCTAAACCTTCCCTTTTCGTAGATGTAAGGCACCCCTTAGGTAGGCCCTAGGTAGCCCGAAGGGCAGGGTGCAGTGTATGGTTAAGGTAGGACATGTAGTAATGTGTTTTATATGTCCTGACAGTGAAATGTTGTTAAATTCGGTTTTCACTGT
Source organism: Pleurodeles waltl (assembly GCF_031143425.1). Lineage (NCBI taxonomy): Eukaryota > Metazoa > Chordata > Amphibia > Caudata > Salamandridae > Pleurodeles > Pleurodeles waltl. The sequence goes on along the minus strand of NC_090444.1, from coordinate 141,701,121 downwards.
TGCAAGGCCTGTCCCTCTCATAGATTAACATGGGAGTTACCTTTAAATCTGATTAAAGTGTAGATTGCCTTTGGGAGCAGATGGACATGTGGAGTTTGAGATCTCTGAGATCACAATTTAAAAATACATCTTTTAGTAAAGTTGACTTTGAGATTGTGTGTTTGAAAATTCCACTTGTAGAAAGTGAGCATTTTCTTGCCTATACTATTTCTGTGACTCTGCCTGTTTGTGGATTCCCTATCTCGGTCAGTTTGACAGTTGGGCTGGTTGCACCTGACACAAAGGGAGCTGGGGTGTAGTCTGCATTTCCTGACGAGCCATCTGTACTAGGAGGGAGGGGAGGAGTGGTCACTTATAACTGGAAGTGCTGTGCCTATCCTCACACAATGCAGTCTCCAACCCCCTGGTGAGTGTCTGGGGCCTGGCCTGGGCAAGGCAGGATTTCACATTCAAGAGAGACTTTGCTTTGAAGTAGGCCTCCTTCAAAGGAGAAATTGGGTATAAGAGGAGCACCCAGAACCACAGACTTTAGAACACTTCTGGAAACCAAGAGGAACCTCTGCCTGGAGAAGAGGTTAAAAGCTGAGGAAGAAGAGCTGCCCTGTCTATGCTTAGTGGAGCTACCCTGCAGATGCTGCTCCTGCCAGAGTAAGAGGGCAAAGGCTGGACTTTAAGCTGAGAGCAGATGTAGATTTACTGATGCTAAAACAAAAAGCCAACAGGTATGCAAGGAAAACCAACAACTACAACCTTATTACTCATATTCCAGTTTTGGAACATTAAAGGACACCAAGGAGCTCTCTGAGTTTCTGGTGGGGCCTAGTACTCTGAAGTCAGCAACTAGGCTTTCGTCCTCTTAAAAGGAAAGATACAGCTTTAGCCATCAATGAGAACAACCGTGGAAAGAAGAGACAAGCAGGATACATCCTTCTCTTCTGCTCCATCCCATTTAGCATAGCGGAGCACATAATCCTGACTCTGAGACTGGTTGAAAAAGCAATCCTAAGTTTTACTTAACTTTTTACTTTTCTGTTGAAGAAATGAGCTAATTTTTCTTCATTTCAAAATAAGAGTATCCAAGTTCACTGAGGGGTTCCACGGCGTTATTTCCTGTCCCACATGAAATTAAATTTTAATTGAAGTCCTCTAATTTAACTCACATGATAATTTGGTGGCTTTGGATTATTTTATGCAGAGGACACTTAGTTGTCCATCAATGCGCGAAAGACTTATTTAAATAATTATTGTTGACATACTCTAAATTGTACAGCATGTGACCCAACAAAGAAACTACAAAGACAACATCCTTGATCTGTTTTTTTCAACATCACCAACATTCCAATGTAAATAACTTATGTCCTTGCACTGAGGTGACCATCTCACCATCCCCATCTAATAAACCTACACTAATCTCTGATGAGCCTGCTTGCTGCCAGCCTATATCTTACCTACCTTTCATCAGCAAGTTCATCAAAAATGCAGTCTGTGCTCACCTCTAAAATAGTATCAAAGTTGTGAATCTCCTGTTTGATGATTGCTGGAGCAGAGGTATCAGTTAAATATCAGTTTATGGATTTTGGTTTACCAACTCATCAAACTAGAAATCCTGCTGAGTTTCAGGCCGGCAGACCTTGGACTTAAATTGAGATTTTCCAAGAGCTGTACATCAATCAATTAATCATCACAGTGCAAATAAATATTTTCAGTCAATGACGAGAGTTGGTGTGAGTTCCAAAGCTTTATTTATAAGCTTTTTAATATCTCAAATCTTTATTGAAATCAGTGTTGAGTGTCAACAGTCTCCAACAATAATTAGGAAAACAATATAATCAATTAACATCAGAATAAATGCCTTTAGTGTGTTCCATAAAGGAAAATTCCCTATTCTAAATCTCAGGATGGAATTTGGAAGGACAAGAAGAAGGTGCCAGTCAGAACCAAGAAAGAGCTCCAAATAGAGAGGTTAAAACATAAACCTTCAGAATCAAATACTAATTATCAATCAAAGCAGAAATTCTCATGAAGAGATGTTCAAGAAACTCAGTAGGGTCTTAGAGTAGCAATTGATACAGGCACATTTGGGTATATGTAGTGGGTTTTTGACTGCCTCAAATCAGACACTTCTGGTCATACTTCTGGACTCTGTGAGAAGGAGTGCGATTCTGCTGAAAAGACTCTACTGGACTGCTTTTCTGGAAGGACTGCTTTTCGGCGTGTTGCCCTGCTGCTCTCCAACTCTGCTGGAAGGACTCTGTTTTCCTACCACAAGGGACCTCCGAGGGCTTGTTAGCTTGCTTCCTGTTCCAAAGTCTCAGGGACATCAAAGACTAAAGCCTTCTGCACTTGGACTCTGACAGTTGTGAGTCTGCCCTGCCTTAGAAGTGGGCCTCAGGTACACTACCGAACTGCTGTGAAGCAACGCAAAGCCTTGTAAAGCTGCACAGCTTCCAGCCTTACTGGACTTCACCCTGGGCAGCGCGAGACCCCGCAAAGCCTCGCCGCATAGGTGCCAGCCCATTGGAACCGATGCATAGCGACGCCAAGTCTCACAAAGCCTTGCCACACAGCTCCCCGGGATCAATGCAAAGCGATGTCAAGCCCTGCAAAGCCTCGCCACACAGTTTCTCCGAACCAACGCCGAACAATGCGAAGCCTCGCAAAGCAATGCCGCGCAAATCGCGCACCACTATTTAAGGTACTGTGTTATGAGGACCCAAGTGGGTCCTAGTAGCCAGCCCAAACTCCATTGCGCTCAGCCTGAACTTGTGACTTTGTCCCAGTCAAGCGCGACCAGATAGCCCCAGTTGGAGATTTGTGCTTCCATACTTTATTTTCACCTGATTCTTTAAAACTGCATATCTCCGGATCTACTTATTGGATTTTTGACATCTCGGTCTTGAGTTTCTTATAAAATCATAATCTATTTTTCTAACCTGGTGTGGAGTCTTTTTGTTGTGTTTTCAGTGTGTTACTGCACAAATATTGCCTTCTGAGTTAAGCACAGGATAATTTAGGTTGTGTTGTGATTTACCCTGACTAGGATTGTGGTCCCTACTTGGACATGGTGCATACCTCTGTAACTAGAGACCCAATTTCTAACACTTCTCCGGTCTTTTCTGAATTTGTTTTGTTTTGCTTGATCACGCTGCACGTTACCACTGCCTACCAGTGCTAAGGTGCATTCTCTCTCCTTTTATCATGGCAAAATTGGCTTCCACCCATTTGGCAGATTTACTTTATTCATAAGTCTCTAGTGATATGATACTGCACAATCAATCAGTATTTGTAAAGCGCGGCTATTCACCCATGAGGGTCTCAAGGTGCTGGGGGGGAGGGTAGGGCCCTCATCTGAAGAGCCACGTCTTGAGGTTCTTCCTGAAGATGGTGAGCGACGGGCTTTATCTAAGGTGCAGGGGGAGGTTGTTCCAGCTCTTCGCTGCAGTGTAGGTAAAAGATAGTCCTCCGGCGGTGGCATTGCGGATGGTGGCCAGGGCCATCTGGGCGGAGCAGAGGGACCTGGCGGGGTGTGGAAGGAGACGCAGTGGTTCAGGTAGGCTGGTCCTGCGTTGTGTATGGCCTTGTACGTGTGGGTGAGACGCTTAAAGGTGATTCGCTTCTCGTCTAGTAGCCAGTGGAGGGTCCTCAGGTGTTGGGAGATGTGTTCTCAGTGAGGGATGTCCAGAAAGAGTCTGGCGACGGTGTTCTGGATGAGTTGAAGTTTTTTGATGTTCCTAGTTGAGGTGCTGGCCTAGAGGGCATTGCCATAGTCGAGCTTGCTTGTGACTAAGGTGTGGGTGACTGTCCTGCGACAGCCTGCTGGGATCCATCTGGAGATCTTCTGGAGTTTGCTGAGTCTGTGCCAGCAGGAGGAGGTGACAGAGTTTACCTTGCGGGTCATGGATAGGGAGGAGTCGAGGATGATTCCTAAGTTGCGGGGAGTCTTGGTCAGCGCATGGGGGGGCACTGAGGAATGTGGGCCGCCATGAGTCGTCCCAAGCTGAGGTGGCGTTTCCGAAGATGATGAGCTCCGTCTTGTCGGAGTTGAGTTGCATGTACCTAAGGCCATATTAAAATGTACTAGTGGTTTTGCAGCACTCATTGTGCCACCAGTGTAAGTAGCCCTCTATTAAGCAGAACTCATAGTACACTAGGGGGCTCATTACAGTCTGCCTGCACCAGATAATTCCAGATCCTATTCATGTGATACCTATATTTATATCCCTTTGGTACGTACCCTTTAGCTGATTGTACATTCTAGTCTCACTGGGGGAGACCTGGCATCCCCGTGCATATGGGTCAAAGACTGTGTCATAATCTGCTTGTCTGCGTATTCCATCAACCAATCTTCCGGAGTGTGTATCTTTCACCTGCTCCACACTACCTTTTCCCTGTACACTCCAGTACTCTTCACAGACCTTGAGATAACAACAGGGTGTGAAGAGGCATCTCAGTGGTGGATGCAGGTTTGACCCCGGCACCCCTAAAGTTATCTAAGCTATGCTTGAGATATGGTTAAATTGGCTATGAATGCATTGCATTTCGGATTAACTGCAGGGAGGTGTGAACAAAAAAAATGTATTTCTGCCAAGTCACTCTCCTTTACAAACAAGCCAGCAGGATTATTTACCGATGAGACTCTACCCCAACCTCTATACACTTTTCTAATTCCAAGACAAAATGGGAAGGAAAATACCTAGGCCTCAGTGTCACTGATTCCTCAAACAATCTCTGTAGTCACCAAGCAGCAAATGACCACTGAGGGGTAAAGCCCCAGAAAACCCAGGAAAAGCCACACCTACTATTCATCTCTAAATGTGTCTTCTTCAAAGATACAATGGTGAGTTTAGCCTACATATTAACAGAGGAGCCTTCTCAAATTTTCTGGGCAAATGTTTTGCTGTGAAACAGTTCTGTAGCCCTCAGCAGGATTGCATTATGCAACTGCACCTTAGAAATCCCCCATAAGTATCTGTAATAAATATATGAAGGCGTCTATGAAATCATTACATAAAAATTAAATATACACATATACAAATATATCAAGGAATACTTCAATCTGAAAGGCCATGAGAAAAGTGCTTTAAAGATTAGACACACTGCACTCAGTGGTTGAGGATGAGCTGCAGCACTGGCAGTCTGGCAACACATGCTGCACATTATTACAGGGCAGTAAAGGAGCCTATTAAATAGATTATTTCCAACATGGGGAGAGCTAGGAGTTTTTCGGTTTTGTCAGTGGGAGATCATTCAGATAAATAAATTGGGTAAATCTTCAAGTACAGAAATCTAAACTGAAAACATGTCAAGGTCAAGTACTGTGGAAGGTCATAACCAGGGGCCAAGTTTGTGTGTGTGTGTGTGTGTGTTTGTGTCGGGGGCTGTGGTGTCACACCCCCCAATAAATCTATTTGTTTGCTAAATAGTTGGGTACAGGTGCTTTCAGTCCAGTATTGTGAGATGTCAGTCGGATTACCCCAGGAATTTTCACACGCACACAGAAAAAATGCACACACACACACACTTGCTCCCGTTTAGAAAATACTCACAAATATTAGTTACTTTCCCTCACTTATCAGCCCTACCAGTCCACATTCCTCGCACTTTTCAGTGCCCCTGGGGCCCTCTTAGGCATCCTTCTTGTTGTATAATGTATTAAAACATTACAGGCCAACCTGGTTGTCGGAAGATCTGAAGCTCACTCCTCCCCCCAGTCTTTCTGAGCAAGCTACGCCCTGTTCAGAGCTGGTTACCTCGCATGTATTTTTGGCTGCGGTACTGCACACACTGCCATACGACTGTTGAGTTAGCACTCGTGTTCAAATAGAGCACTATTTGCACTGGAAGACTTTTAGGTGGAGGACCAAAGGCATAATGCGTTTAATCCCTGGTTCTCAGCGGTGCCTTTGCAAACAGGCGGACCTCTAGCACGCCATAACCGTTTCACTTTTGGCAACAGGTATTTTAACTGGTGTTTAGTTTCTGGATGAGAAATTAGATATTTAACTAAAGTGAACTCAATTCCCTTTAGTCTGAAAACTCCACGAACTCTTCTTTTTCTCAAGAAGTTATTCATGACTACTGCGAAGCACACCAGTACCCTCCTGATGCAATTGCTAAAGAAAACCGTCCACTAAAATACAATAAATATTAACCCACTTTTCATGCATATAAAAAGCTGCCCCCAGAAAATAGAAATGAAGTATATGTATTTATTTAAATATAGTATTTCAAACTGTAAAAGCAATGAGTCCCTAATTATGTCTGTCTATGCATGGAATGTAGGCAGGACACCTGATAATTCTTCCAAGTTATTTCGCACGTTGCTAATGCACGAGTTTAGTTGAGCAATTGTTTACAATCAGAAAACGGAACATGCTACCAATAAGACTAGGTCTTTGCAAATTTGCAAAGCTTAGAGCTTCACAACTTCACATCATTTTCAAAAAGCATTGGCATAGCCAATAGGTCTCGCTTTTGAGACCTTATAAGTGTTTAGCCATGCAGCACACTATCGATTAAGGGAGTAACATTAAGAGCCATTATCTCCAGCACGTAAAGCACCAGACTTCTTCTACAGCACTCGATGGGTCCCTGATGCACTTACGTTTTCTTACAGCGGCCCGAACATCTCTGCCGCCCTGTATGTGCTGCTCCAGGGCACTCAATGACTCGGTCAGTGGGAGACACCCATAACCAGCAGTAAGTGATTGTAGTGTCGAGTCAGTGATGCTACTGGTCGCGGGGCACTACCATCTATGCAACTTCCTGTACGCTGGGGGGAGCCGCTCCGGTCCCCCCCGTAATCAACAGTTATGCTTGCCCCATTGGTCACATGGGGGTATGTTAATAAATAAAGTGTGGCGAGTGTGTGGGGGAAGAAAACAAGTACGAGACACGGATGGCGCGAAGTGCCCGACCCAAAAAGCCACGAAAAACCTATATTACGAGGCTGCCTCTTCATTAACGCGCCGGCACACGACACTACGGTGATGACGTATGTACACAGTTCACATCACCAGAACTATAAAGGAAAGACACCTAAACTTAAAGCCCTTTTAAACTAGAAGCACACTGATAAAATAAGCTGTGCATGGCAGTCATGTTACAACGGTGAACTGCGTGATTCGATATACCTCTTTTTTGTCAAATTAAATACAGTTACTGTTCAAGACTGCATAATGAGTCCCTTGAGGAAAGACCGCACCAACCAAGTAGGAGGAGGAATCGCCATCGTCTTCAAAGACTCCATCAGCGTCACCACCTCCACCGAAGACACCCCCCTCGCTGCCGAGCACCTGCACTTCCAGATTCGCACAGACCCCAGGACCACCCTCAGAGGATCCCTCATCTACCGCCCCCCGGACCGCGCGCCCTCTTCAGCGACTCCATCACCGACTTCATCTCCTTGCACGCCTTCGCCTCGCCAGACTACATCCTCCTCGGCGACCTCAACTTCCATCTAGAACAGAACAACGACCCCAACACCACCGCCCTGCTCGACAACCTCGCCAACCTCGGCCTCAAGCAACTGGTGAACACCCCCACCCACATCGCCGGCCACACGGTTGACCCCATCTTCTCTGCCAGCAAACACGTTTCCTTCAGCCACGCCTCCGCTCTACACTGGACCGACCACAGTTGTGTTCACTTCACGTTCCGACGTGAGACCCGCCACCTCCGCACTCAACCCATCCCTCGTCGACAGTCGAACAAAATCCCCGAAGAACAGCTTTTCTCCACGCTCATCGACAACCAACCCACCTTCACCGCCGACCCCAACGACGCAGCCCTCAGCCTCACGAACTGGATCACCAACTGCGCAGACATCCTCGCGCCCCTCAGACGCCCTCCAAGACAGGCCAACACCAAAAAACCTCTATGATTCTCTGACACCCTTAAGGAATCAAAGAAAACCTGTTGCGCCCTCGAGAAAGCCTGGCGTAAGGACCACACCGCAGACAACATGACCGCCCTCAAGAACGCTACCCACGAACACCACTACCTGATCCGCGCAGCCAAAAGGAATTTCTACACAGACAGACTGGACAAAAACAGCCACAACAGCAGAGAACTCTTCAGCATCGTAAAGGAGTTCTCCAACCCCAACGCCATCACGCCCTCACAAGACCTGTGCAACTCCCTCGCCACCTTCTTCCATCGTAAGATTACCGACCTACACAACAGCTTCGGACACCAGACCCAGCCGACCAACACCGAACCCACACCCCCAGCCATCACCCTCAACGCCTGGACCCACATCAACACAGAAGAGACCAAAACCACCATGAACTCAATCCACTCCGGTGCCCCCTCGGGCCCCTGCCCACACTTCATCTTCAATAAAGCCGACAACATCATCGCCCCGCACCTCCAGACCATCATCAGCTCCTTGTTTTCGTCTGCCACCTTCCCCGAAAGCTGGAAACATGCTGAAGTCAACGCCCTACTGAAGAAACCTACGGCTGACCCAAGCGACCTGAAGAACTTCTGCCCCATCTCGCTCCTCCACTTCCCTGCCAAAGTCATAGAGAAGACCGTCAACAAGCAGCTTACCAACTTCCTTGAAAACAACAGCCTTCTCGACCCCTCTCAATCCGGATTCCGAGCCAACCACAGCACTGAAACCGCCCTCATCTCAGTCACAGACGACATCAGAACCCTGATGGACAACGGTGAAACAGTCGCCCTCATCCTCCTCGACCTCTCGGCGGCCTTCGACACCGTCTGCCACCGCACCCTAATAACCTGCCTCCGCTCTACCGGGATCCAAGGCCAGGCCCTGGACTGGATCGCTTCCTTCCTCTCCAACCGCTCTCAAAGAGTCTACCTCCCACCTTTTTGCTCAGACCCCACCGAGATCATCTGCGGCATCCCACATGCTCCTCGCTCAGCCCGACACTCTTCAATGTCTACATGAGCCCCCTCGCCGACATCGTACGCAAGCACAGCATCATCATCACCTCCTACGCCGACGACACTCAATTGATACTCTCCCTCACCAAGGACCCCACCAGCGCAAAGACCAACCTGCAAGATGGAATGAAGGACATCGCAGATTGGATGAGACTCAGCCGTCTGAAACTGAACTCAGACAAAACGGAAGTCCTCATCCTCGGTAACACCCCGACTGCCTGGGACGACTCCTGGTTGGCCCACGGCCCTTGGCACCGCACCGACCCCCTCAGACCACGCTCGCAACCTCAGCTTCATCTTGGACCCACTTCTCACCATGACCAAACAAGTCAACGCCGTGTCCTCCTCCTGCTTCCTCACCCTCCGCATGCTCCGGAAGATCTTCGGCTGGATCCCCGCCGACACCAGGAAGACCGTGACCCACGCCTTCGTCACAAGCCGCCTGGACTACGGCAACACCCTTTATGCTGGGACCACCGCAAAACTCCAGAAACGTCTGCAACAAATTCAAAACGCCTTCGCCTGCCTCATCCTCGACATACCCCGCAACAGCCACATCTCCGCCCACCTGAGACACCTGCATTGGCTTCCCGTCAGCAAAAGGATCACCTTCCGACTTCTCACCCACGCACACAAAGCCCTCCACAACAAGGGACCAGAATACATCAACCGCCGCCTCAGCTTCTACGCTCCCTCCCGTCTTCTCCGCTCCACCAGCCCTGCTCTCGCCGCCGTTCCTCGCATCCGCCGCTCCACAGCGGGTGGGAGGTCCTTCTCCTACCTGGCGGCCAAGACTTGGAACACCCTCCCCACCATCCTCAGGACCACCCAGGACCACTCCGTATTCCGGAGACTCCTCAAGACATGGCTCTTCGAGCAGCAGTAACCTCCTTCCCCCTAGCGCCTTGAGACCCGCACGGGTGAGTAGCGCGCTTTATAAATGTTAATAATTTGATTTGATTTGCTTGCCCGTTTCCAGCGGATTGGTCTATGTATAGATTCTTGGCAGGCACAAGTGACAGTCTACAGAGGAGAGTATCATAGGCTCATCCAAGAGGAGTTTCCCACGCTAGCCACTCTGTGTTTCCCGTACCATGGTATCGCCCACCAGCTGTTTACCGGGGGTAGCTTCCTGTTCTTCAAGTACGTACGCGCCCCAGCCCCACCCATTCTTGGTATCTTAGAGGGTAGATGTTAGACCTGACAGCCTTAGGGTGGTCATCCCCCAACTTTTTGCCTGCCTCCCTCCATTTCTCTGACACTGATTTTGCTGGTTTTAGGACTCTGCGCACTTTACCACTGCTGACCAGTGCTAAAGTGCTTGCGCACTCTCCCCTAAACACAGCAATTTTGGCGCATACCCAATTGGCATATTTGATTTTCTGATAAGTCCCTAGTAAAGTGCCCTAAAAGCTCCCAGAGACTGAAAATTAAATGCTACTAGTGGTCCTGCAGCACTGATTTTGCCACCCACATAAGTAGCCCCTTAACCATGTCTCAGGTCTGCCATTGCAAGACCTGTTTGTGCAGTTTCACTGCCACTTCGACTTGGCCTTTGAAACTACTTGCCAAGCCTTAAACTCCCCTTTGTCTACATATAAGTCACCCCTAAAGTAGCCCCTAGGTAACTTATGTGTCTTACATGTCCTGGTAGTAAAAAACTCACAAATTATGTTTCCGCTACTGGGAGGCATGCTCCTCTCATAGACTAGCATTAGAACTGCCCTCATATACTTTAAGTGGTAGATTCTGATCTAGAAGGAGTAGCACTGTAATGTTTAATATGGCCAGAGTGGTAATAGAACATTCTGCTTACTGGTAAAGTTGGATTTAATATTACTATTTTAGAAATGCCACTTTTAGACAGTGGGCATTTCTCTGCACTTACTGCCAACTATGCCTTGCAGCCTGTCTCCAATCCATGTCTGGTGTGCGCTGGTTGACAGCTCCTCTTGTGCATTCCACTCAGGCAGCCATAAACACAGGACAGTCAGGTGGTTATTTCGACCCTGGTGGTCTGAAGTCCGCCAGGGCCGCAGTGGCAATCTCACTGCCGACGGGCCGGCGGTGAAGACCGCCACATTACTAGTGTGGTGGTTTGGCCTGTCATCCCTGCTTGTACCGCCAGGGTGGTAGGACAGCAGGGCCGGAGGACAGCACCTTTGGGCTGGCTGTCCACTGAAGACCACCGGCAGTATTCGGAGGCACCTGTTCGCCAGGCTTTTCTCTGAAGTAGCACCTCCACGTAAACCCCAGCAGAAAGGCTGCCGGCAACAGGAAATTCCTTTCCTGTCACCGGCAGACGACTCCCCCCACCCTCCCTTCCAAGACAGCACCCCCCTTCCAAGACAACACCATCCTCCCTACATACACGCACACACACACCCACCCTAACGCACCCTGCTTACACATAATAGGTATAAATACACACATTCACACAAACATACCAACACGCACGCACTTCAACAATCACACATGCATTCAAACACGCATACACACTTACATTCACACATGCAGATATACACCCACTCACACATGCACACACAACACCCTTCGCCCTCCCACCCACCTCCCGTATCGGACAATTGACTTACCTTGTCTGGCAAGGAGGTCGTCCGCCAGGGAACGGGAACAGGCGCTTCCACAGCCGGCAGCGCCACGCCATCAGGACACTGCCAAGCCGCATTACTGCTTGTAATAAGGTGGGCAAAGTCATTGTGGCGTAGCGGTAATGACTGTGGTACCGCCTCTGCGCCACCGACCACTAGCACGACTGCTGAAGGATTTCTGCCCAAATTGTGGCAGAAATCCTTCAGTACTCGTAATATGATGGTCGGAAGACAGCCAGCACTGGTGGTCTTCTGGCGCATGGGGCTTCGGCGGACTATGTGAAAGACCACTGAAGTCAAAATGACCACCTCAGTCACATCTGCATTCATCTGCATACTGAATGGGCCTTTCTGGGCAGGAGGGGCTCTCTCTTACACTTGAAAGGCCAGTACACTGCCCTCACACAAAGGACTGATAACCCCCACAGGAATCCTGACGGACAGGACTGGGCTGAAAGGGGAACTTGTGCACTTCAAAACCACTCTTTGAAATTTCCCCCTCTTCAAAGGCACTTTGGGTATATATACTGGGTCTCTGAGCTCCCAAAGCAGACACTTCTGGATCTACACATGGATTCTGTCAGAGGAGCTGCCTGGCTGCCCAGATGACTCATCTGGACTGCTTTGCTGAGAAGGGCTGCTGCCCTGCTTGTTTCCCTGCTGCTTGATGGCCTCTGACTCTGCTGGAAGGATTCTGCCTTACCCACAAGTGCTCTCCAAAGGCTTGGATTGAGCTTGCCTCCTGTTCTGAAGTCGGAGGGCCACAAAGACCACCCCAGGGAAGAAAATCTCAGTGCATCTGAAAATTGATGCAACAACTACAGAAATCCATGCAGCTCCTGCCTCGTAGTGGAAAAATGTCTGCATCGCTTACTGGATTGACGCAGAGCCTGCTCCTTCTACCTGCGCGTCAAGGATTTTCAACTCATCGGCCCTGAGTGTCAAAATATCCCTCCATCTCAGTGGGGAACCAAGGCTGCACTCCTGGAAATCGACGCATCACATTGCAATGTGCAAAGGAACAACACATTTTTTGTGCTGCACCAGAAAACTTGACTCAGCACCTTATTTTTTAATGCATCTCCCCCTCTGTGGCCCTTGGACATCATTTTTTACATATCCCAGGTACTGTGTGTTACAAGGATATAACCACTGATTCTTAAGGCTTGAGACTCATTTAAAATTTTAAAAAGGGATATCTCCACGTATGCATACTGAACTGTTGTTGTTTTTATCTTATTTTGCTCAGAAAAATATTATTTATTTTTCCAAACTGGTGTGGAGTACTTTTTGTGGTGTTTTCACAGTGTTACTCTATGAGTATTGCACAAATACTTTCCACATTGCTTTCTAAGTTAAGCCTGCCTGCTCTCTGCCAAGCTACTAGAGGGTAAGGTCAGGATAGTTTGTATTTTGTTTTGACATACCCTGACTAGGATTGTGATCCCTACTTGGACAAGGGAGTATACCTCTGCCAACTTGAAACCCAATTTCTAACAGTAGAGCACTGTAACTCCCAATAGTCTTGGCAAATCTAGCAGTTAAACAACCGTAGACACCTCTGAAACCTACCAAAACAGTGACAGAAAGGCCTCTTCTGATGTGTTTAAAAGGACATGCCAACATCTTTTAAGTACAGCAATTTACGAAGTCATACACTCGCAAGTCACGTGAAAACATGAAAGCGGGTGCTGCACAAGATTTACAGGGCCGTCGGAGCTCTTAGGAACTGAAATAGGAGTGCTTGTGTTAGGAGTTCAAAAGACCCACTCTGTGGGTCTATTTAACTCTTTGAGTGAAAAACATGTTTTCAAATAAAGGTTTCCGAACTGCCCAAAGCCAAAAAGTGCAAATCCTTCTTAGACTGAACCACTAAAGTCTCTAAATAAACTTGAGCTCAACCCCCCTTGCAGGTATAGCACAAAGCAGACAGGGTTAACTTAAAGGCAATGTATAAAGTATTTATGTGGTACTAAAACAGTAATACAGTGAAATGCAAATAGATAAATTTCCTAAGTGAATTCAAAACAAAGCAAAATGTAATAAACAAAATGGCACAAAAATGACAATAATCCAAAAAGGGGGACCGGAGATATGAACTGAAACTTTTTTTTTAGGTAAAAATAGCGCCACGAAGCACAAAGTGTCAATTATGATAAATGACAGTAAATGGACGCAGTAATACAAGAACTAGCCACAATTTGACACAGACCACAATAGAGCATGGATCACACACACCCATCAGGTTTGTCTTGGGCAAATGATTTTACCTTCTGAGTTAGTACCTGATTTAGAGTTTGCCGTATGGCTTATGTACCATTGCATTGGTATACAATTAAGGGCTTTGGTTGAAGGGTTGGGTTGCTACCCCAAGCGAATGTCAGTGTTTAGACACATTGCAATCATTCCTCCATCACCTTTTGTGTGTTTGATGTACTGCCCTAAGGGGCAAATCTATGCCCAGATGTGGGTCACAGTCTCAGTTTTTGTGAGGAAAGGCCTCTTTTTGTGTGTTCACCCCCACATTTTTTAACAGATGCAGCTGGTTTGTCGACTTAGAGAGCACTGAGGCCTGCTAACCAGACCTCAGTGCCAGTGTTCTGACCCCAGTGTTCTGATGCAAAGTATATGTCACATTAGATACACCCAATAGGTTAGGCCTGACTTACTTATAAGTCCATAGTATATGGTACCCATGGTACGCATGGCATGTAAGGCAGAGTGTCCACTTAGGGCTGCAGCACTGTTTGTGCCACCTTTCATTTGATAACCCTCAAAATGGCTCCCAGCCTGCCACTGCAGACGGGAAGGACACTATTATCACTATCAGTTCAACTTTGCCATTTAAATTAATGGCAAAACCACCCTGCACCTTTACAGTATACATAAGGCTCCCTCAAGGAAAGGCCTAGGGAGTCCTATGGGAGCTATATATTGTTGAGTGAGACATATGTATTTCAACAGGTCTCAACAGCAACACGTCCAAATTACTGTTTTGCTGTGGGTAAAGTTGGTAGCCCTTTTGGCTAACACAGAGTTAACAGGTGGTATCCCAGCCAGCTGACCTTTGACTGGGACTACCAAACTGGGTCAAGTGAGGTATTAAATTAATCATGACATTAAATGCAATCTGATGCTCAGCTCAAAATGAATGTCCCTGTTATTGGCTTGCCACTTTTAGAAAAGTGACAGCTCTGTGCTATGCTCATTTAGCGGCCTCACAGAGGCACACACACAGACAGCTTTCTGACTGCTTGGGAAGACATGTGAACAACTCCCAGGCTCGTGGACAAAGGCAGTGCAGCAGCAGCGAGGTGTAACCACCTCTGCCAGGATGGCCATTTAGAAGATTAGCCTGGGGGCATGCTTCAAAGGGGAAGCTGCCTTTGATGGGCTGCATGGCGCAACACTCCTAAGCAAAATGCCTTCTGTCCTTGCAATGTAGACAGTATGGAGAGAAAAGGGCAGAGTTGGGACACTTGCCCCAAAACTGGTTTTGCCAAGGGCGTGTTGTCCCCAGGTAGCCACACCTCTGGGGGGGAATACCTTGCTCCTCACCACCGAGGAAGTGTCACGCCAACACGGGGCCAAGAATGTGGCATTATGGGATAGCCAGATGGCACACATCAAATAAACTTTGTCACTAGGTAGGGTACCCAGTAGCCCATTGGATAATGACAGTACGGTCCCCTCAGGGCACTTTCCTGGGATAAATATGACACCCCTGGTACGTTGACCCTCAGGACTCACTGGACCTGTAAAGAAGACTCGAGAAAGATCACTCTGCACCAGTTGGAAGTGCACAAAAAGAAGCTGCAACACCGGAGCGACTGCACCTGCTGCACTTTGGGCTAGTGGAGTCGGGACCCTGTTATACATTCCTAACCCAGGGAAAAGCTGACCCCTAGCCCCAGATTGAAGCAAAGGCTCCGATTGTCAGCTGGTTGGCCCACAGAACAGCACTGGGGACATTAAAGCTGCAGGAGCCCGAGTAGCCTCTTGGGTAGCAACCACAGAAGTCTTGTCACTACCGAACGCCAGTCACCCCCAAGGACAATGCGGAGCTAGCCAAAAGGTGCAACCATGCCTGCTGGACTTGTGAGTGTTGGTTGTGACTGGATTTGTTACCCCATAGGGACACCAGCCTCCACCAAAGATTTGCACCAGGACCTCTGTGTTGCAAAAGGGCAAGGTCTGCATCGCCATTCCTTGGAGCCCTTCAAAGAGGACTTAGTGGGAACCCGAACTCCATTGGCAAAGTCACCTCCACTCACCTGAGGACCGAGGACTCAACCGGACTTCACCCCTCGCGGATCGCACAGCATCCAGAGCATCCTTGAGCATCTTTGAGCCTGCATGCCTCAGCATCAGGACCACTACATTATCATCTATGGCAGCCATCCTGTAAAGCTTGCATCTTGCTCTAAAAACACTCTGGTGGCCAGGTGACAGTCCAAAGTACCCTCTCTGGTCCCCATCACCCAAGTCGGGCCGGTGCTGCCAAACTCACTTTTCAAACGTTTCCAATGTTTTTGTTGATCAGTGCTTGTTTACGTTTGATGCTAAAGTTATTTATTCCTTTAGAAGATCTATATTTCCAGAACCCCCAGGTGGATTTTGATTACCAAGGTCTCAAAAGATACATAAAAATCTAATCTCGTTTTCTAACCTGGTTTCTTTCATGGCATATATGACTGTCTTTTTTTATTGTTTGGTGTTAAATGCTTTACAGATTGTTCCTTTGCTAAGCCTTACTGCTCGCAACCACAGCTACCTAGGGTTGAGCTTAAGGTTGAGTAAATGTACCTCACTGGACCCAAGATGGTATTTATGAGTGTACTGCACATTAGGGCTACCAAGCCAAACCATATAGTACTCCAAAAATCCTCACAGTGTACCACTGAACCCAAACTATTCCTGGCTGATGAGACTTTAGCAGGGTGAAACCAGTCCAAGTTTGCTTGCGGTCCGGTTTGGTGAAGGCCTGACATGGCAGTTGGAGCTAAAGACTGTCCCCATGAGGAGCAGGGTCAAAGCTGATTTGCATATGACGATCCAAACTGATGTGGCATAGTGAGGAAAAGGTCGGGATGCTACCACAAGTAATTGCCAGTGGTTAGACAATTGTAAGCATTCCTCCCATTGCATGTTGTGTGTTTGTTAAATCCATTTATGCCTGTCAGAAACCATTTGTTAATTGCTGGCAAATGTAGAAGTATTTTCAGCCATAAACATATGTTAACAGCTAGGAATCATGTTTTCAATATGCCCCAGTAGCTGGAGAAGTCTACCAGTAGATAATGATCACTGAAAACATAATCACTCCTCATAAACAAATTCAACAAGCTGGACACCGTCAATAACAGCAAGGGTCCACAAATAAAATAATGCATCCAGTAATGGCATTGCCAGCTGGTTACACCAAATCATAGAAATGGATGTGCTTCTTTTTCACAAACTCTTTATAACATGTGACTATTGCAACATATTTATGCAACAGGACAAAAAGCACATTACTAAGTTCCAGGGCCTGACACAATTCTTCAAGACCTGATGGATCCCATTCTGAAAAATGAGGCCCATTATCACCCTATGCAAAATATTCTAAAAAGGTGACACAATTAGTTTGCATTGCCAGAGAATAGTGCCAGAAATGTGGCCTTCTTACAACTTTTTCTTTTTGATGTGTGTACGTTAAGAGAGCTTTGTATATTTGCAATTAATTTGTACTGAATGTATTATTTATTAAAAAACAACTCGAAATCATTTACCATACAATGTTTAAAAAGCAAACACCACACACATAGACACTAACTAAATAAGAATTACAAATTGATTTGATCTTTCTACATAAAACAAAACCTCAAGCAGGATGTTCTGGAATTGATAGGCATTTTGGGTGGGATCCCAGCATACAGTATTTGTCCAGATGTGTTTACGTTTATTCAGTTGGATAAATCAACTTAAAAACAGCCGCAAGAACAAGGTGTTGCCTTAATAGGAAATTAGTTGGTATGTGCTATTGCATCAAACATAATCTGTGCCATGACAGCATCAACCTATTGTAATAGGTTAAAGTGTGTGATTATTGAACAAAAGTAATGGAATAAAAATAATCTTTTTATCAGTTTCACCTAAAATTTCATCTCAGCACTCCTAGCTCTGTTGCCTCTGTGATGTGTAGGTTTAGCAGTACAGCTTTCATTGTATAGGAGTTCATAGTTTGGGACAGATAGGCGTTTTAAGGATCATCTATAAGGATTGGTTCTTTTTCAAGTAACCACTCATGCATTGTTGGAGGGATGGTCCTCTCTCCCTTATGCTGTAATTAGTACTTTCTGGGAATTAATTGGATTGTTTTGCATGTTATTCATACAGTACAGCTAATAGAGCGTGCAGGGAAGTGGAGGCCAATCTTCATCCGATGGACCTTTTAAGTTGACTACGAAGAAAGGGAGTTACCAACAAATTTACAATTTAACTTTCGTGAAGCCCATTTGGCCACACAAAAAGGACCAGGAATCGGTATGTAAAGTTTAGAAGGTTTATTACAAATTTGTGATCAATCTAATATAGGTGCATATCAAGATCATATTATAAAGGTACTAAGAGGGGGCGTGGTCTGGCCACGCAGCTTGATGGCTGCCTGATTCCTTCGCTCCGCGAGGCGGCTGGGCCGGGCTGCGGGCGGGGGTGCAGCAGGGCACGAACACCTCCCCCCGGGGTGTGGAGTTGTTTTGACGGTGTCGTGCGGGCAGCGCCACTCTCGAGGAGTGTCACGGAGCAGGGGCTCCAAAGAAATCGGCACAGAGGCGCGGCGGCCCGGGAGAGGACCTGGAGCTGCGGCCTCTGGCAGCGCCGAGACCCGACACCACTGCAGTGTAACGGCGCGATCCGGGAGAGGCGGTGACATCCCGGAGTCCTTTCTTCCATGAAACCCTAACTACCACACCCCCGCCAACGCGCCCATCGGCCCCCCATTCACCTGACTGCTGGGGAGCTGCGCGAGGCAGGGGCAGGGAGAGAGCTCTGTGAGACCGGAGCTCCGGAGCAACGACACCCTGAGACTTAGGGCAAGCCCCAAGAAGAAGAAGAGGATTCAACCATACCCCCACAAGAGGAGGGGGCAACGAGCACTGGTAGGAGCCCCGCAAGGGGCTGGGGGCCCTAAGGAAGAATAAGGGAGAAGGAGGAGACGAGACTTTGCCTTTTCCTCCCACTGGGAGCCTCCCTACTCCCCCCCTGTACACGCCTGCCCCCTCCCCGCCCTTCCCACGCACTCAGCTGATCAGGAGGAAGGACAGCGAACCAGTGAACCAGTGACATATCTGGGGCCACGACGGAGACCGAAGAGGCCGCTCAGTCTGCTTACTACTTTTTACTCACTATTACTGCTCACACTATTATACCTACTGGACATTGGCTGCCTGCCCCCTCCTCCACACAACGCGCCCTGAGAAGAAAGAGAGCCCAGGTGAAACTACCAGCATAATAGAGCCAGCGCACACCATCATGAACTGACTGACACCCTCACTGGGCTGCCAGCTGAACTTCGTCCCGCTATCCCGCTAGCCCGTTCTTGTGGTTCAAGACCCGGGGAACTCACTATGCACCAAAGTGATGTGGGCACCTGTGCTACGCTAGCTGCAGAGACCTACAGGGGGCGGACCCCACCGCGATAAAAAAGAGCCTGGCACCCCCTCACCTTCCGGAGTGCCCTCTCCCACCCTCGCCCATTCGGTCTGCAGTTTTCTCCCACTGCTGAAGCGCGGGTGACGCGACGGTGCCCGAGGGGACTGAACCATTCACCGGCCAAACCACGGTGAGGTTGAGGATCCTTCCAGTTTATCTCCCCTTATATCCTCCAAGCATCCCCCATCCACGCGAAGTGGGACAAACCGCAGCTTCTGGAGGGGGACTCTGATACTTCTGGTCCCCCCTCCCCCACCACCCTACGCAATCATCATCAAGTCCCATGACGAAGACCGGAGATGCCAGGAGGACGGTTTTCCCACAAGAACACGGGCAAGCCGGCGAGACAGTTACTTTTCTCTGAGGCCTTACTCCAGGCGAAGGGGACCCCCCCCGCAGACAGCGGCACAGCCCTCTACCACACATCAAGAGATGGTGGACCTGGCCCAGGAGCCCACAATGGACCGTATCCTTCAGGAAATTTCAGCAGTTGGCCGTAGATTGGAGGGAATGGATAACGCAATGGTTTCAATGGCGGCTGAAACGAAATCCATCCATATGGAAATCACAAGCTTTCAGGCACGCGTCCTGGGATTGGAACAGCGAGTGTCGAAAGTAGAGGCCTACGCTTCTTCTTTCCAGGACAGAGATCAGGAACTCCTCTTCCTTTGTAGACTTGGAAGACAGGAGCCGAAGAGACAACGTTCGTTTCATAGGATTTCCTGAAAACAATGAGGGGGAGGACCTTCACAGATTCCTACGAGACACACTGCCCAGGCTGACCGACACTGTCTTCGAGCCACCCCTGGAGTTTCAAAGAGCCCATAGACTGTGCACCCGGAGAACCGGTACGGACGCTCGCCCCTGACCAATCATAGCCTGTCTTCTTCGCCATGCACAGGCCCGTCAACTTATACAGAAAGCACGTACCCAAGGCCCTTGTCAGCTAGACGGACACACAATTCGAATAAGATTTCTCCAAGGAAACCAGCAACCGGCTTAGGGTATTCCTGGCCCTCCGTCCACGATTGCGCTAGCTGGAAGTGAAGTATGGCCTGTTTGACCCAGCGAGAATGTGGCTAACTAAAAACGGCATATCCAAAGACTTCTACGACCTGGACTTGCGTTCCTTCTTGGATGGTTTGTCCCTCACAGACTCTTCCACCTTGACTCCACACCGGGATATGTTGGCTACAGATCAGAACACTCCCTCACAAGACCTTGCCCCAGGAGGGTCCAGGGTCTGGCCATCAATCTGCTATCCCCTGCCCCAGGGGGCGAGACCTGGGGAGACTCTTTCACAGCCACGACGACATGGGACAGGTGCTGCCTACAGTGGCGCTCCATACACAGGTGGTGGTTAGAGACAAATCCCGATCCCCTTTAAAACCCCTAGTGGAGACCACCTGAACCTGCCCTATCCTCTGGGATAGTTGGAACTGAGAACATTGAGACCATGACTTCTCCTTGGCCTGAAACACAGGATCCTCTACTGACCCGCCAACTGGCTGAGTACAGCTCTTTTCATTCTTATATATTGTTAACAGTTTTTTCTCCTTATCATATCCTTGTTATTCTTGCCAAGCAAAGTTTCCTGTATTCACCAAATGAGGGTCAAGAAGAATAGACTTGTGTAATCTGGTGCAGACTACTCATGCCATGTTGGGTCCGACGACATGTGGGACAACTCACGCTCTTTAAGCCTTATGACCCTGCAATGGTTTTCATGATATAGTCGTTAATACAGTGAGGAATGCAGTGCAGAGTGATTATTTCCTATGGTCATGTCTCCGTTTTCCTACAGCCCCTGTGCTGTTCTTCACTTCTTCTCTCTCTTTAAATCTAGGCATAGTTACTTGTGTCTCACCCTGCCTCCCCCCCTCGGTGGGACTATCTCCCGGCGTTGCGGCGCTGCGTTGTCTTACCCCACTCCCTCCCCCCCATTGTTAGGGTACATCAAGTCAAACGATACCTTCTTGCGACACATCACCCCCCCGGAGGTAACCCGGCGCCGGGACTATGGGAACCTGGTACCTATGGACAAAGTGGCCCTGCGCTGCGCCTCCGCCCCTGGCCGCGGTCCGGCCGGCCTTGCCTCGCGCTAGGACTGGTGCGATCCGGGTATAGACCCGCAGACTAAAGTTTAGGCTTTCTGGGGCTTTGGTTTGCTCCACTCTCCTCCTCCTCCCTCTTCCTTCCTTCTTTCTTTTTTTATCTTTATCTTCCCTTCTATCTTTTCTTATTTTTCATTTCCTATTCCTATTTTTTCTTTTTTTTTCCTCCCCTTCACACATTTCTTCTACATCCTTATCTCCTGCCTCACGCTCGCTCCACCACCTCCCCTCCCCGGTGTCTCACCCCCATTTCGTCCTTCTTTCCTTTCTCTATCCTCCTCCATACTCGGCCGACCCACTCACACGCCACTTCACCCTAAATTATACAACATCCCGCGCCGTCTATACTTCGCCCCTTGCCCTCCTACTCCCTCTCTATATACCTCTTGCTCTTCCACCCCTCATAGCTTCCTTCCATGGCTGGACGCACGCCTACCCTGCCTGCCCCGTTACGGATTGCCTCTTGGAACGTCCATGGTCTTACCCACTTCATTAAACGGAAGAAAATACTCTCGTACCTTAACACCAAACGAGTGGACATAGCCCTCCTCCAGGAAACTCACCTGACTAAACTCGAATCTGATAAACTACGAAGGGACTTGGTAGGGACTGCGCTATCCAGCTGTAGCACCCCCCTGCTGGAGGATCAGAGCACAGTGCCAAGGAAATGTGGGACCACAACATTAATGCGAAGAAGCCTGCCCTTCACAATTACCAAATCATGGGCCGATCCGGAGGGACAATACGTCTTTGCCAAACTAAAGCTGGGAGGCGCCTCGCTATGCGTGGGATCAGTCTACGTACCAATAGGCCCCAAGAGACAATTGTTCCTCTGCATCAACCGTCTCCTCACAGAGATCGGAGCAGCCGGTACATCATGGGCGGGGACTGGAACCTGACCCGAGATGCGGTACTAGACAGGACAGGGCCTTTGGACACTATCAATAACGGAGATAGGGCCTTGCAGTCCGACGTAATGCATGACAGCGGCCTGGTGGAACCGTGGAGGCTGATGCACCCGAGTGATAGAGAGTATACCTTTTTATCCCTGGTTCACGGCACCCAGTCCCGACTGGACTATTTTCTTGTTTCGCACAACCTCGTAGCACAAATCCAGGATTCTTGCATACTGAGTGGGGGCCTGTCAGACCATTCCCCGATTTTATTAACCCTTCAGTTGGGCATAGTGTCCCCAGGCCGCAAACCATGGCGCTTCGCTACCCAACGCTACTGAACCCCTCAGGGGAAGGCACAGCTGAAAGCACACACCCACATATATCCAGGACAATCTTGGGTCAGTGACATCCAAAAGGATACTCTGGGCCGCGGCCAAAGCAATGATACGGGGTCAGATGATGCGCGACGCCGCACTGGCAAATAAAGAAAGGGCGGGGCGACAAGCGACCTTAGAGACCGATATTACACGCCTGACAACGCTATACAACCCACCCCTCCCTTTCCACCTGCAGAGACCTGGAGAGGGCCCGTAAGGCTGTGAACAAACTCTTTGCTTCTCAGGCAGAATTTGCGCTGCAGCACCTGCAGGGACATCATTATGAGCAAGGGGAGAAGGCCGGCCTCCTCCTGGCTGCACAACTTCTTCAAAGAGGGTCGGCCCTTGCCATACCGCCTATCAGGGCTCAGTCAGGATAGATCCTCACACACCCGTAGACATAGTGGACTAATTTGCAACCTTCTACCGCCACCTTTATACCTCGGAATTACAGTCTCCCCCCGCCCAAATAGAGGCATTTCTCAGTACTGTCACCATTCCCTCCCTCTCGGATGAAGGTCGAGAACTGCTAGGGGGGGGGACATCACCCGCCAAGAAATTGTACAGGTTGTCTCCAGTCTCCCATATCACAAATCACCAGGTGAAGATTGATTCCCTGCGGAATTCTATAAATGGGGAGGTGAGGAGACGCTTGATGTTCTGCACAGAGCGCTGGACGAAGCCTGTCAGTCTAACTCGCTGGGCGTGATATCCAACTCTGCCGTCATCGCTGTTATACCAAAACCGGGCCGGTACCCTCTGCTCTGCGGCAGTTACAGGCCAATATCCCTCTTGAACGGTGATATTCAAATATTGGCCAGCGTCTTAGCAGCCCGTTTGCGCAGGGTCATTCCGTCCCTTATACACCAGTCGCAGGTCGGCTTTGTGCCGGGCCGCAGCTCACGGAATCCCCTTCGTACATTGTGCCATGCCCTCTGGGGGGTCCGGAATAAGCCTGAGGCCGCCTTAGCACTGTCCCTCGACGCCAAAAAAGCGTTTGACCGTAAAGAATGGCCATACCTTTTCGGAACGCCAACAAAATTCGGTCTGGGCGATCAATTTATTTCCAAAGTACGTCTATTGTATGACCAACCCACTGCACTGGTCAATTGTGGAGGCTTCCTCTCAGACCCTTTCCTTGTTGGCAGAGGAACAAGGCAAGGCTACCCGCTCTCCCCCCTTCTGTTTCTACTGGCACTTGAGCCGCTGGCAGCTACGATTCGGGTATCCCCTGGAATAGTGGGCATCCCACTGCCGGGCGACGTCACCCCTAAACTCTACCTGTATGCTGACTATATCCTGCTTACCTTAACTAACCTGGATCGCTCACTACCTGACCTCATGGCAATCATAGAGCACTTCGCTCCCCTAAACTGGGATAAGAGCGAAGCCCTCCCGCTGTCGCGAGAGACGATGAAATCAGCGATTTTGGGCTTCCCCTTCCACTGGACCTCGAAGCATCTTAAATACCTGGGGATCCTGGTCAATCGCGGCCTGGAACGCATGATGGCGGACAACCTAGACCCTCTCATGGCCCGAATGAGACTCGATTTTGACAAATGGACGCAGCTTGGCCTCTCTTTGTGGGGCAGGCTGCAGGCGGTGCGCATGGTCACAGTCCCGCGTTTCACATACGTAATGGGTCTTCTCCCTCTTCAGATACCTCTGTCCACGTTAAGGTCGGTGGACACCGCCATCAGGGCCTTTGTATGGGGAACTGCATGCCCTCGCTTAGCATCGGCCAAGCTCATAGCACGCAGGTCACACGGCAGTATGGGACTTCTTTGGTGGAACACTATGCTCTAGCCCTGCATGTATCACCAATGGCTGCCACTCTGAATAGTCCTGCAGAATCGCCCCAATGGGTGTCAGAGGAGAGGGAATTGCTCTCCCACAGGGGAGGCATTAATGGACTGTACCGCAGGACCACTGTCCCCCGAACCCGATCCTGAAGGCGACGAGCGTAGCATGGAAGAGGGCCCATCGTCTTTTAGGGGCTCAACCATCCCTCCACGCCCAGGCTCCCCTATGGCATAACGATAGTATACACGTGGTGGGTGGGGCCCTGAATTGGTCACATTGGAGAGACGCCGGTATAACTAGCCTAGACCAGATATTGGAGACCAGCAGGCTCAAACCCTTCACTAGTCTGGTAGAGGGATTCCATCTCCACCCCAAGCAGAAGTGGAAATATTTACAACTCCAGAATTATATGCGTCAAAATCCTGACACTATCCATTGGGAACTGCAACCCTCACCCATAATTGCCTACCTGAAGACATAGGGGAAACATAAAGGCGTCACGGCTGGCCTGTATGAAGTCCTTGTCAGCCACCTATTCTCTCAACCTGTCTTGGACAAGCTACGTCTGCAATGGCAAACCCGTCTCCAGCTGACCTTTGAGGAGGAGGACTGTGAAGACACGTTGGAAGCGTTGGACAGAGGGACCTGCGAGGCTCACCTAAAGTTCTGCCTTTTCAAGATTCTACATGATTGGTGCTGGAGCCCGATGAAGTTACATAAGGCCGGCCTCCTCCTGCATGCGTTGTGCTGGTGTTGTACGGAACCGCGTTGTGACCTGCTTCAAGTGCTCGGCAGCTGCCCCTCGGTACAACCCTTATGGAAGGAAGTGGAGCATGCCCTGGTAGAATCTATGCTGCTCCCAACCCCCGTGCCTCCTGAGTTGCTCATGCTACATGATATGACCCCTCTCCCGGCCTTATCACGACCACAAAAAAGACTCTTACACACAGCCTTGGCAACCGCAAAAATATGCATCCTGCGACACTGGAGGTCTGCGACCCCACCCACGCCCGAGGAATGGACTGTGGCTATGTCTAACATTGCCGCGCATGAGAGAGTCATCTATAGCCTTCAAGATCAGGCTGCCATCTTTGCTCAGGTATGGGCCCCCTTCCTCCTTGATGTTTCATCGACAGCATAGCCAGTGCTGTTGCTCACCAGCCGGCCCCATGCATATGCCTTCCGCTCCCCTTCTCTTTCCCCTATTAGCCTCCCCTCCTTCCCCCTTCCTTCTTCCCCCTCCCACATCCCCCCTTTCCTATTTTCCTATTCTCTATCATCTCATATTCCCCCCCTCCTTGGCTTTTCTAGTCCTGGGATCACTACACCTGATTGGAATTCACACCCCCTCTCTAATTCCTCCTTCCTGTCTACCTATCTCTTCTTGGTCGTCCCTCCTTCCCCCCCCGCTCTCCCCTCTCCGACACCAGGTTCTCTCCCCCCCACCTCATCCAGTCCCTCTCCTTTTTTATTTTTTTTCTTCCTCTTCTTCTCTTCGTTTTCTTTCCTCTCATCTCTCTCCTTCTTCTTTCTTTTCTTTTCCTCTCCCTTACCTCCTTTCTCCTCTCTCCCCGCTTCTTCTTCTTTGTATCGTCTCTTATATTCTCCCCCTTCCCTCCCTTCTCTCCCTACCCCTTGTTTAACACTTTAAGACATGGACATGCCACTCTCATACCATCCTTACCACCGCACCCCTTACTATTGCAATACCCGATTAATAGGGAACAACTTCTATTATTCCCACTTAAGCAGTCTCGGATAGCCCTCGCTGCTACCAGAAAAACCACAACTATGACGGATGCAAATCTATCTCCCTAATCCAATCAAGTCAGGGAGAAGATGATAAACGGAGACGCTTCCCCTTCCCCCTCCCTTTCTTTTAGCAGACATCCGGAAGGTCTACATTCCCCTGACCATCCCTAGCCCCCCCATCACATCCCATCCCCCCATTTTTCCATTCCCCTCCTTCCCCCCCCAGTGCGTTTTGGTATTCCCTGATTTGTTGATTTTTGGCAATTGCCTCTGATGCCATTATTGTTATTATTGTTATTAGGAGTATCATCTTTGCCATTATCACTATTGTTCTCATTCACTTCTCTTTCTTGTTGGTCTCTATTGCTATTTCTCCGTCCTCCTCTTTCCTCTTTTCTTTCTTTTTCTTCCTTCTCCCACCCCCAATAAATGTTAGGATCCCCAATCATTGATAAGTGTGCCATGTATCTATAGATGTATCTTGGATGACACCTTTGTGCTCCCATAAGAACATGTTATTCTTGAATAGCTGTTTTATAATTTAATTCACGTGGACTAACTTTTCTTTTTGCCTTGTAAGGGAGTAATATGTCACATTGTATCGGCTTGGCATGCTTTTGCTGTTAAATGCAATAAAAGACTACAACACAAAAAAATGGTTCTAAGAACAGGCAAACTTAGGGGCCGGAATAGGTTCACTCTGACTAGCGTAAGGCATACAAAGAATACAGTCACAGCAATACAGATACTAACAAAGAGAAATTGCCATTTCTTAGAGAAATTCGGATCACCCTTTCTAAACATGAACAGATTTAACAATCATCTAATCCGGGCCTAAAATAGAATGGGAACATTTAGAATAAAGGTCTCAAAGAATTCGGAAATAAAGGAAGGTAGTTGTCAGCACAATGAATACTACAGTAGAAGTCTTTGGAAACTCACAAAGACAAAGGAAGCCTGTACCTCTCAAAGTCAAAAGGAATCTGCTGTATCTCTAACAGTATGAACACTAATTTAAAGAAGAAGTTCCAAGGAGCATACATATCTCCCAGTATCTCACCAAAAACCAAAAGTACAAGCAGATGAAGGAAAAAATATGTTTCATGTTAAGAAATGAAGGCCTAGTCTAGCTAACGTTATGTAATTATTGTCAATGTGCACTGAAAACACAATTATATGAGCAGGCATAATATCAGTATAAATGCAAAGCATAAATAAATTAATTCATGATTACATATGCGATGTTCTTTCAATAAAAGCAGTTGAACTGGAAAACTACGATTCTTTATATGAAGCTAAACATTTGACCACACATGTATATAGCTCTCTAATTTCTACAGTGAAAACACCTCAGTAATACAATTTTGGTGCTTCACTTCACATTAATAAAGTTAAGGCACTCACATAGTGTCAGGTACACATGTATATTGCTCCTATGGCGTGAAGCCTAAATTACACTGCTCCACAGATGACACTCCAACCATTTTAGAATTACTCAAGAAGAAATGGGGGGTATTTAGAGAGTGGGGGTCAGCCCGTTTGCAACATTTGCGGATTCCAACTGTGTTCCTAGGACAGTTTTGGTGAAAGTGCTTCTGTCAATTCAGTGGATCAACTAAAAAAAAAAAAACTAACATGCTGTCTAGTCATCATGTCTTGGTGAACAGTGTAATTATTTTTCGTTTTGCAGAACCAGTGTTTAATTTGAGACGGTGGGGTCTACATGCACTCGTTTTTGGAGACAGACAGTTATTTTGCACAAGACAGTCAAACTCAGAGTAAAAGAGCAAAAACACAGGAGGGGGGAGAAAGAAAGACACAAAAACAGTGATAAAGAATCGAATCAGGGATGGAGAAGAACCCAAAGAGTGAGATAAAAGGGCAGTGAGTGCCTTGGGGTGGATTAAAGAGGCATGAGGTGGAATCAAGACTACACAGTCTTGGTATCAGAAACATGTCTTTCGATAGTACCAGCTGTGGGTTTCTAAGTAAAAGTTTGAGCTCCTGCACTTCTTTTTAAAATCAGGCACTGTGCAGAACACTCTAACTGTCCTGCCCAGATATGTCATGCGTTGGAGTATGGGAAATCTGCAACAGGAGGCTTGTGCTAGATATGACAGGTCATACAATGAAGTATGCATGGCAGCGTCATTATGGTTGTATTGCCACCAACAATTACATGCCATAGGAGAGCTGGCAGAGGACCCTTGGCATTCACTGTGGTTACTCCGCTTCTAAATGAGGTAAGCAAAACACTGGTCTGTTGGCACAGGAGACCAAGCTGGTTTTGATTGGTTCATCGATTCAGCCGAACCTTAAATCAATCTGTTCATCTCTAAACAATGCAGACCTGGATGTCTTTATAGAAAGTGTGACTGAATGAGTGGAAGAGTTTGACACTTATTATGTGTGCACTGCAATATCAAATCAGATGCAAACGGTGTTTGAGTCCACTTCCTTATTACAAGTTTCAAAGTGCAAATGCCATCATTTGTATTTGGAGAAAGCTGACTAGGGGAAACTGGATGTCAGGAAGGAAGATTTGCATTTTTCTGGTATGCAAATTCTGATACCGAAGGTTAATCCTTCTTGATGTCATTAACTCAGTATCATGCAGTAACACTATCCCAGGAAAATACCACGCAGTTTTTCCCCATGGGTACCAACGCACAGGAATACAGCCTCTAAAAATGAGTACTAGAGAGCAAGAGAGTCTGCGTTTCAGTTATTTTACCTAAATTAGAAAGACATGCAGTATCTGTTTTAGTAAAAGGGACTGTTGCAAAAACCAATAATTCTCCTTATGTTACTTATTTTTCCTAAACCTTTGATGCATCATTTCAAACAAAAAAAGAATGGACTGTGCTGAAAAAGAAACATTAAAAACTGGAATGAAGACATCTAAACCACACCAAACTTATGAAAGGCATAGAGATACAAAGACATTATTGACTACATCAGAAAAGGCATCTGACTCTTGTAAGTAGAGCTACATAGTAAACATACTTTTGTTTTGGGGTATTCCCCTTAGTTAGGCCTGGGGTTGCCTTGTGGACATTTCTGTAATTATTGAGCAAAATAAAATAATATTTACCCATATATATATTGAATTCATTTTATTTTATTTTTGTATATGCAAACCAGGCACAATGGATGTGAGAGCATTCTACAAAGATGTAGAAAGAGGAAAGTACAATTCAAACATTAGAAGCAGCATTGGCGAAGCCAACAAATCTGCCTGTAATGTTCAAACACATGTAATCATGTTTCCATATGTTGCACGCATGAATTCTGCTTCTCACATTAAGGCCTGCCATTTGCCATATCAGCTTTGACAGTGATGGAAAGAAGTCGAAAATATAATTTCTGTATGTAATGCTTATAACAGATGAAGCAATGAATGTGACGAGAAGTGTGATGATTGAATACTTTCCCGATGTAAAACACTATCTCATGCATTTGATTGGAAGCACTTGCAGAAAGGAGGAATAATCTACTAAATAGCCAATAGTTTGTAGTGAGTGGGTGAGACAAAGCCCACTCTAAGTACATTTTGAAGAATTGCTTACAATATGTCCCACAGCTGTGCTGTCAAGTCAGACCAAAAATAAACAAACACATAGGCCCTGATGCCCTGATTAGGAGTTGTGTGGTTGAACCGCTACAACTCCAATAGGGCCTTGGTGAGGCGGCGTCAAGTTGACAGCCTCACCATTGCCGTATTACGATGTTTTCAGTAAGGCTGAGGGGCGGAAATGTAGTATCACAACGTTTCCGCCGGCCAACCCGGTGGAAACAGTGCGGCGGCATTGGCTTGGCTCCCTTAGGGAGCTGAGGCCAATGCCGTCGCACACACCACCTTCGGAATGCAACATCAGACAGTGCACATTCCAAGGGTGCTGGCAGGGGCCCCCTGTGGTCCCCAGCACTGCCTTTTCACCAGCCCGGACATGGTGGGGTCCCAGCCATGAAAAGGCTGGCAGAAACCAAAGTCATGATCAGCACGGCGGTGCCAAACTTGGCACTTCCATGGCTGACTACGACTGACTGCTGCCAACCCTTCAGGATCCCTGATCTCGGTGGAGGCGGCAGACTCCTGGCAGTCCGATGACCAGGATCATAATCAGTCAGTTGGGCCACCAGATTTGCAGCGTTCCGACCACAACAAGTTTGGTGATCAGCAGACCGCCAAACTCATAATTAGGCCTATAGTGTCAATTACAAAAAAACAAATCAAAATACTAGCAATCATTCATAGAATAATGGGTATTTGTAAATGTTGTAGAGATATTAAAATATGGTACAGCGAACAATTGGTAGTGCCTTTCTACCAATACCAAACATTGGCAAAGCCAAAAGTCCCACTACTTTCAGTGGAGGATTATAGTCATAGAAAGGTCAGTGACAGTAAGGTACAGCCTCTCTGAAGAATTCACATTTATAACAAAGAAGGTTAAGAATTAAAACATGCCAGAGGCAAAAAGAGGGAAATAATGTACCTGAGAAATCAAAGATAAGACTTAGGGCCTCATTACAACTATTGGGGTCTGAGGACCGCCATACTTGTGTTGGCAGGCAGAACGCCACAACTTTAGCGATCCAACCGCCGCATTACAACCCTGGCAGGTGGACCCACCATAGGACCTCCGTCCTCACCAAGAACATAGTTCCTAATGGCAGGACAGCACTGAACTCAGAGAAACCTGGCTGATTTCAACCCCTCTTTCTGCCAGCCTTTTCCTGGTGGGGTCCCAACATGAAAAGGCTTGTGGAAAGCCAGTGCGGGGGGCCCTCTGCATAGCACCCTCGGAATGTGCACTGCATTCAGAGGGTGCTGGAGTGTTAGGATATTGGCCTCAGCTCCCTTAAAGGTCAGTCCAGCGGGAACATTTTAATATGCTTGGGGGGAACGACACCGCTATGGTGGTGGCGTCCTCCTTGTGAGTTTGGCGGTCCCATGATGGGACCACCAAACTCATAATAAAGCTCTCAATGTTTCTAGGATCACTGTAACAGCTGCAGCAGGGATATTAGTAGAGGGAGTGGACATGATAGTTCTCCTCTTCCTTTGAAGTATAGGTTTCCTGTTTCAAAATGTCACTGCATCTAAATTCCTTAGAAATGTTAGCAAGGGCCTCTAAGAGATATTTCCTTTCTATATTTTAACACCTCAACTGTACTTTAAAAAAAAAAAAAAAAGCAGATCAAAACATTTTAATATCCATTTATCGGTCCACTGGTCTATCCTTATAAATCATTCCGATTGCTATTACTAGCAAATTTAAGTCGTTTTTCAAAAACTAGTTTCTGCACGTTTAATATAGATTTATCACATGTTATTCCAACTGTAATGAATTGTCAAACGAATGACTCAAGTGGGAAATGTATTTTTTTACTGTCATTAAAAAATTGATAAGTGATATTGGTGAATTATAATTTTTATTAACCGTTTAATGAGCATGAATATGTTAGGTTCATTCTGCAGTATGCCCAGGGTGGAAACAGAGGCCCCCACAGCCCTTGAGTTGCAGGGGACCCCAGGCTTAACAACACTGAAGGGGGCCGCCCTCATACCCTACTGATGCGACTGTGGGGGCCCCTTTAGCATATCTTACAGGCCGCACCTCACGCTTTGTTACCCCACTAGGTATGCCACTAGGGTGGGGTGATGTTTTAACATTAGCTAAAATGGAGATTCAGGCACCAATTTAATATGGAGTTGCATAACTTCAGTGGCCTTGAGCATAGGTCAAGCCAGAAGCAATGAAGCAGCATCAGCAATGGACATACGATGCAACAACACTTTAAATAACATATGGCAAAGCAAACAAAAAAACAGGGCCAGCAGCAATTATCAGACATACTCTCCGAGCAAGCAGGCCCTAGATGCAACAGCTAGCTGCAATATTGTGCAGTTTGCTGCCCCGTACAGTTGGTACTGTAAAGTCTTGGTTGCAATGACCATGATGAGCTTTCGTGTCCAATTCATGTGTAACGTTTTTTCATTTGCTTCCCTACCAGCTTCATGTTTACAATACTTTTTATTTGCAGTGTCTCTCTTATGACGTTCACCTGCAGTTTTTTGCCAAGTGCGATGTCTGATTCTCATCCCCAGACATGGGAAACTCCCAATATTGAATTTTGCTTCTACAGATCACAATATTGTGTTAAAAATATTGACAAAAATATCATGGCAAAAATATGGTTTACTACAATATTGTGTTCCTTTACTTATAATGTTTAGAACAGAAATATCAGAGAAGAATATCATTGGCACTAATATCATCCACAAACATACAAAAATGTATAAAATATATATATATATATATATATATATATATATATATATATATATATATATATACACTGTTTGAAGAAGGAAATCATAAATTTATTATGCAACATTATTATAATGTGTATGAAACACATTTCACTAATTTATGATTATATATATATATATATACATATATATATATATTTAAATGTATACTTATATAAATACACACAAACTTGTATTTTTGTATACATGTATATATAAATGTCTAGTGTAACGTTTATTAAAAATATATTTTACATTGTATTTTATATTTTAACTTTACAACTATAAAATCATATATATATATTTATATATACAAAATAGGTATACAAATAAAAAACAATGAATATAAACAACTCCATTACAACATATATTATTTAATTTAGCCAATTAAAACAAATAAAACATTTTAATCTCTAAAAACCCATTTACTAAAAATACTATAAATATTTAAAAACTTAAAAATGAAAATAAATATCAGATATAAGCAAAAATACTAAAAACTATGTTTAACCAATATTGGTAAATGTGTTGGAGTCTGAGAGTATTAGAAATACTATAATTCACTGCAGTTTATGCAACAGTAAGGAAAGTGTTAGACTTTCGAGGAGTTATATTTACAATTCCTACTCCAGTCTGCACAACAGTAGCAAAAGTGTTGGACTTTGGAGGGGTTAAATTTACTATTCCCACTTCAAAAACGACAACAGTTAGGAATGTTTTGCATTTCGCAGGGGTTAAATTCAGTATCCCTACTCCAGTCATCATTACAATAGGGAAAGTGGGCTTCGGAGGGGTTCAATTTGCTATCTCCACTGCAGTCAGTATAACAGTAAGGAAACTGTTGGACTTTGAAATGGTAAAATGTATTATTTCCACTCCAGACAGTGCAACAGTAGGGAATGTGTTATGCTGTGGGAGGGTTAGATTTACTATCCCTACTCCAGTCTAGGCAACAGTAGGGGGAGTATTTCAGTTTACATGCATTACATATATGAATAACCCTATTAAGGTAGAAAAAAAATAACTCCTAATATAAACATTATTAAACATACTAATATGTACATATATATTTAAAGATATATATATATTTATATACTGTATAAGTAAAAAAGAAACAAATGAAAAATGAGATTACATATAATAAATTCAACTTTCCTAACTACCAAAAAGAAGATTAAATCTGTAGTAATAGATTGAAATTCAATACAAAAAAATAATCCAAATAACAAATATAGCAAAAGCAAACTTTCACAAACACCATAAAATAAATAAAGAATAGTAACAAAAAATTATAAATTGTTAAAAATATAGAGAAATACAAATTAATAAAATATAAATATGAATTAATATAAATGATAATACATTTATCTTCTTCTCAAACTAACCATAAAATCGTGAAACACAACATTGAAAAATAATTTTGTAAGCCACATATAAATATTAAAATCTATAGATCAATAAATTAAATATTAGAACAATTACACAATTATGAATACCATCATTATTTTACATAGTTATTACTCAACTGGTAAAGTAAAAAAAGCTATATTAAGTTATATTTAATTTTATGTAATTTACCAAGCTATACCCATACTAACCCAGCAGCCTGTACCTAAAATATAACTAATATAAATGAGTTTTAAATAATCTATATAATTGATAAATTAAATAATCAAACAACAATATTTATTTGTTAATTACTCAATTAACTTTGTTACATACACCACTAATCCAGCAGCCCACCCCTAAAATATAAATAAAATAAATCAGTATTAAACAAGTTACATAATTAATAATCAATTATATAATTAATACTTAATAATTAATAATGAATTAATAATTACTTTCCCACCCTATCCCCCTACAAACCCAACAACCAATTAGGAAAGGTAACCCTTGCTTTCCGACAAAAATGTGCACCATTGATGATGAATAATATAAAATCAAGAAAGATGTTTCTGATGCCATGGTTTCGGCACCACTCTGGAAACGAGTGTGAATTGTTGTTGGGGAGCTCCAGGGAAAGTACCAGCTCCTTGTTGGAAATAGCCCTTTTTGCAGGGTTATCCCCAAACCTTTTGCCTGGGTGCTGTATTTCATTTTTGATGGCTTTAGGATTCTGTGCTCTTTACCACTACTGACCAGGGCTAAAGTGCAGGTGCTTCCTGTCTACATTGTATTGGTGATTAGTTTAACCATGATTGGCATATTTGACATACTAGCAGGTCCCTAGTACATGGCCTGTAAATCAAATGCTACTAATGGGCCTGCAGCACCTATTGTGCCACCCACATGAGTAGCCCTGTAAATGTGTCAGACCTGCAGGGTCTGAGTGTGCAGTTTTAAACTGCCATTTCGACCTGGCAAGTCCTCCCGGACTGAGGACATTCTGCCAGGAAGAAGAGATTGATGCTGTAGGATGGGCTGCCACTCTGCCTGTTGCTTTGCTGTGCTGGGCTGCTGCTTGATGCTTCTGTCCTGGGAGTGAAATAATTGGAATTTGCTTTCTACATCCTGCTGCCAAAGGTTCTCCAAGGGGTTGGACTGAGCTTGCCTCCTGTTAGAAGTCTCAGGGACATCAAAGACTTCATCTGCCAGTAACTGGGCTCTCTTGCTGATAGTCCTGACTTGCCAAATGGTGCCAAATCCAGTTCCTGGGCCTGCCTGCACCAGAGATGTGGTCCCCGTGGTGCAACGACCACAACCGATGCTGCAGGACCAACGCTGCCGCAGAGCCTCCAAAGTCCCACCACAGCGTGAGTCCAGATAATGTGTCACCAACATCCGTGGCACCCAGCTCTGACTCCAGCACAGCACCTGTGGCCTCATGGTGTGATCATGACACCGCAAAGTCGACGCCTCGAGGCTTGACCTGCTGGATTCATCGACCCTGCCGGATAGTAAGGAACTGCCACCTTGCCGCCAACCCTGCATTACCTCCCCTGCAATCGTAAGAAACAGATGCTTCACCTCCCCTGCCTAGGAGTTAGGAACTGATGCCTCACCTCCCCGGTCGTAGTAAGGAACTGACATCGCACCGGCTCCTGTGACAACTCACCTCTCCGACTTTGTGCAATGTCTCTCCTTCTTCCTCGCTTTCCATGGTACTGTACCTGGGGTCCCTGCAACTTCGTGACCGGCTCGCACTCACTTGTGAGTGGCATCGGACTATTGGGAACAACTCAGTAAAGATGCCCGGATATACTCAGTTGGGGCTATTGTGTTTCTAAGGGCTTTACAAAGTTTCAATCTTTGAAATCCATACCTTTACTTGTGTATGTTGGATTTTTGTTGTTTTGGTCTTGTTTTACTCAGATAAATATTGGCAATTTATTAAACCTGCGTGGAGTACTTTTGTGTTTTTTTCACTGTTCTGTCTCTGTGTGTATAAAATACTTTACACTTTGCCTCAAGGGTCTGAGCATGGTCTTAGCTGTGTGGCTCCCTTACCCTGACTAGAGTGAGGGTCCCTACCTGAACAGGGTGCAAATCACTGCCAACTAGAGACCCCATTTCTAACTCTCCTGTTGAAAAGTCAGAAATATTTGCACCAGCTGGCACACTGGGAAGAATTGAGGGGAGCCTCCCTTGGGAAAGAAAGCAGAAGCTTCTGGAAGTTGGTTACACAACTTGAGACTGGAGTGATTAACAGTGTACTAACACACATCATCCAAGTGGTATGTACCAGGGACGTTAGTTTGCTGCATTGTATTAGGCCTGCACATTCCCCAGAAGAGTGCTTATACTGACCCCCTTACAATTATAGTCATTCTGGTACCCGAGGCTGAAAGAGCACTGAAAGAAATGAAGAGACACATGGCACCAGGCCCTGAATTAGTGCCTATCGATATATATTGTGAGGAACCCTACTGGTGGACCGGTATCCTCACTAAGGTGTTACTGATTCCTTAAATGGCAATGCTGTGCCCCCTACTGGTGGACCGGTATCCTCACTAAGGTGTTAATGATGCCTTAAATGGCAATGCTGTGCCCCCATTCTGGTGCTCTGCTAATATTGTGCCAATCTTCAACAAGGGAGATCGGGATTGTCCATCCAATTACCGCCCGAGATCCCTTCTTGATGGCGTGGGTAAAGTGCTAGGGAAGGTTCTGCTAAATCGCCTATAGGGATAGGTGAATGCCATAACATCCTAAATGAAGTACAAGCTGCTTTTCAGTCACAAATAGGGACCATTGACTAGGCTCTTAGGTTTATTTGATCGCCTACAAATTTATGAAAGTCAGGAAGTAATCACTGTACCTTATTTTTGTACATCTTAAAGTGGCCTTTCCATTTCTCAGGGAACTTGCAATGGAGTTACCAGGTGCAGAAGGCGGCTCAAGACCTACAACAAATGGCTGCTTTGGTGTTGAAGTTTAGGTGCAAAGCAGGTGCCAGAAGGATCAGCATCATTCTGCAAATATATAAGCAGAGGGCAGTGGCGGCTGCTCCATGTGAGACAGAACTCTGGGGGGTGGGGGGGGGGCAATATGTGTCCACTCCAGGTGGCTGAGAACAACTGTCTTAGAGCCTTGCTGAGGTGGTGACACTCTGTAGGGAAGTAAACTTCACTCCAATCTCTGGAACCGCAGCGTTAAGACCAACCCTGTATTGGGTCAGGCTGAACTTAAAGGTGGCTGTTTTTTTGGAAACCCTAGAAGATGCTACTCACCTAAAGAAGTGCAGGTATGAAAAATGGTCAGGTTATGTCCGGAATGTTTTCAAAGATTTACACCTGGGATACTATTGGGCTGTTCCCAGCAATGTCAGGCAAAACACTGCAGACCTCATTGAAGAGTGGTACCAGGTGCATTCAATGAATAAGAAGTGTCTGGAGCTGAGGCCTAGGTCTATTACACACACATACTTTAGTAACATCTGCAGTCCTGTGTTTACAGATTACTTGGATCTGCTATATCCTGAGCTAAGAACAAGTGTGTATGTAAATTTCTGGTTTGGCAACTTTCCAACTAGGGACTACCTAAAGAGCACCCACTGGCTTGCCATGGGAGGGAACGCCTGTGACTATAGCTTTGGTTTGATAGACTCCATAACCCACCTCCTCCTATTCTGTAATAAACATGATACCCCCCCCCGATCGTGCTGGCTGATCGTTCTTTTTAAACACCCGCGGTCAAAGATGTTAAGTCAGCAGTGGCATTGTGCATGAGGTTAGATGTTCTACAGGCGGTGTAAGGGATCAGCTCAACTTTTTAATTTAAGAGGCCCCATACATTTTTTCTATGACTAAATTATATTGCAAGCATGGGCCGCCAGGGAACAGGCCTCCCTCCCACAGGGGGACAATTAGCACACATTAAGCGTCCCATTTCTGCTGTCCTCTTGGTGGGCATATCACATTGCTCTTAATGGTGGTTTGGCGAATATCACCCAAGTATTTTCATTCTTTCTGCACTTGCACTTTCACAGAGCTCATGATTTTATGACTTTATAATGGGACTTATTGTCACATTTATTTTGACCGTGTTTTAAAATGAATCAAGTTTAGTATGTTCTCTTTCTCTCTTTTTAAGAAATTGCAATGTATTTATTATACCTTTTCTCACTTTAATCGTGTTTTAATTATTATATGGCTGGTAGCTGAAACAAACTTGATTATGATGTTTTGAACTCAGTATTTTGTCTAAATTTAGCTGCTACTGTGAGCGGTAATATGATTCACCTACTTTATTCTGCAATAAACATCTTCTTTAGGGCTAGCTTTATGCACTAGTAATTTTGGTCCTGCTTTTGTGGTGATTTCCAGGAACAAAGCTCCATCACTAGTTTACTAGGATTGTACTCTGGACCTTCGAGTGATTAATAGGCCGAAGTGGCATTGCACGGGATGTGAGACAAGGTGCCACCTGCAGCCAGCTTGCACATTTGCTACAAGAGAAGCAAGCAATTAGGGGGTGCTTGGGTAGTAGTGCTACCTCAATTGAGTTTCAAGCTTTATGTAGAATACTGTCCCTGGCACTGCCCTGACACACGTTGCACTAACCTTGATCTGTCTTGCTTCACATGCTTCAGGGGTTCTCCAGATTTGTCTCATAGCTAGACATTAGAAAAGCGATTTTTAATAAGTTTTACTTGGAAGTAGTGTATGCAGATGTTTAAATATGCAACCATGTTATTGAGAAGATAACCACTTACTGCAAGCAAGAGTCCGAGGTTAATCTGCAGCAGAAGCCTACTTTGCAGAAAACAGTCAATAAGAAGAAAGGTATATTTTATATTGCACTTTTGAGGACAAAGGAAGGATTCTGTGGAAAGGATTTACTCATGCACAATTACTCTTTTAAGCACTGAGAAAGGAAAAATATAAGTACCGGACCGATGTAACAAATCTCTGGATTCAGGAAGTCCTTTCTTTCCAGATATATGAAAATGGTTAGAAAACATGACGATAAAAAGCATGTTTGTGTGAGAGTGTGAATTTTCTAACATGTTTATTAATGATGTTGGTATACTAAATAATGAATTAACATGTAAAATGGGTGACTTTTGGAAATGGTCGCCACACTTCATTTTCTGTTCCTAACTGAGCAAAATTCTAAATAAATGTTGTGGTTATTTTCCATAATTCAGTGCTTACATAAAAGTGTATTTGGTGTTTTAATAAATGTGTCCACATCTACCCTTAGTGGGTTGCTGCATTATGTCTTACAAGGCCATGTTTTACCTGAGCATTGCATAAGTTGAATGTTCTATTGTTTGAGAATGTTACTAATACATGATTTCTTCCTCAAGGAAGGAAGTGAAGTTTGCAACTGTAAATGTTTCTTCCTAGGAAGAGAAGTTTAGGCAAGATGGAACAATGGGGCTACAGAGAAGACACGGAAGAGGAAAACTTACTGTTGAGAAAATGTTCTAGTTAATGTAGTATTGTCATATTTTAGGTTATCAATTACATTTTCTATTGTCTGGAACTTAACCACCCCATGAACTGACCAATCATAAGCTTTTTAGAGATTAGTATAACAACCTAGGTAGGATTTTCTAGAAGCAGGTCTGATAAGAAGAGGCAGAAGAGACTGAAGTTGTGATATTCCAGTGTTCCTGTAGCAGTGTGGGTTTAGCTGTTGTTAGGCCCGATTCTTCTGAAGACATACCTGATGGGGTCACCTTACTGAAGTAGTCTGCATGTTATAGTCGAATAGGGTAACGTATGACACTGTGATGTTATATGTGTCTCTTTTGCTTTCCAGGTACCAGCTGCAATTTATAATTTGATTGCTGCATATTAATAATAAGTCATTGAAGCAGCACTCCTTGTGCTGGGGTAGGTTTACAGGGGCCAGGGGACGCAACACCATGCCCCTGGAGACAAAAAAATGAAGGAGCACAAGGGCTGGCAACCCAGCTACAGGCCAGCACAAAAAGGGGATGTAAGCAGTGGCAGTTCCTCCTGTGGATCACAGGTCAGCAGAACAGCAGCAGTCCATGGCAGTTCCTGGTGAGTCCTCTCAACAGCCTTTGGTCCCGTTCCAAGAATGGTCAAAGAATGTCTAAAATGTGGGTAAAATTTCTCTGTACTTGTACTAAGTTTGCAGTGTCTCTTACAATGAGGAGGAGAGGGAGTTCCAACCAGTTACAACTGGTTCTGGGAGTGCACCTTCTCTCCTCCAGCACAGGCTCCAAACATCAGTGGTGGGTAAATGACCCTATTGTGCGAGGCCAGGGCACAGCCTTTACAAATGCAGGTGTTCCTCGCCTCTCCCTTCTCTCAGCCCAGGAAGACTATATAATATGCAGATGCACCTCTGTGACACCTCCACCCTCCCTGTGTACAGGCTGTCTGAAAAGTATGCACTAACCCCCAACTGTCAGTCTGCCCAGACGTGGATCGGAGTCAATCTGCAAAAACACCAGAGTCATAAGCACAGATAAATGCGCACTTTCTAGAAGTGGCATTTCTGTAATAGTAATAGAAAATACACCTACACCAGTAAGCAGCATTTCTCCTCACTATCACAATCATGCCAAACACGCCTACGCTACCCTTCATAAATCAGACAATACCCCTTATTTCCAATGCAATCCTATGAGGAGGCAGCACTCACAACAGTGAGACACCAAGTTAGGCTGTTTGTCACTACCAGGACAGGCCACGCAACCTGGCACATGTCCTGCCTTCTACATGCATGGCACCCTGCCCATAGGACTAGCTAGGGCATACCTTAGGGGTGACTTACATGTAGTAAAAGGGGAGATCTGGGCCTGGCAAGTAAATTTAGAAGCCAGGTCCCTGTGGCAGAAAACTGCACATGCAGGCCCTGGGCTAGCAGGCCTGACATAGGTTTGAAAGGCTACTTCAGTGGGTGGCGCAAACAGCACTGCAGGCTCACTAGTAGCCTTTAATTTACAGGCTTCTGAGTATAGGGATACCACTTAACAAGGGACTTATAGGTAAATTCAATATGCCAATCAGGTATAAGCCAATCATACCAATTTTACAAGGGAGAGCACATGCACTTTAGCACTGGTTAGCAGTGAAAAAGTGCACAGTCATAACGTCAGCCAACAGAGGTCAGAAAAATAAGAAGGCAAAAGGCAAAAAGTCCTGGGAATGACCCTGTAAAAGGGCCAGGTCCAACACTGAGCAAATGTACTACTCCTCAGTGTAGTATTAATTTAGACCATGCTTACAAGAGAGATTTCTCATTACAATGAGACCCACTGGGAACACTAACAAGGTGAGGAAAGACCAGATGGGGGAGGTGGAACTGAGCACTACCCATGAATGTGGCAATAATAGGCACAAACATAGCATGATGGTGTCTACT
Organism: Pleurodeles waltl; assembly: GCF_031143425.1. Taxonomy (NCBI): domain Eukaryota; kingdom Metazoa; phylum Chordata; class Amphibia; order Caudata; family Salamandridae; genus Pleurodeles; species Pleurodeles waltl. The sequence goes on along the minus strand of NC_090444.1, from coordinate 141,659,856 downwards.
AGGACACAAAAAGATGCCCTATTGCAATTAGTAACGTGCCTGCATCGTGCCAATTGTTAATGGACATCCTGCATGCCCCTTTGTCTTCAACCATTAAACAAAAGTAGTGGGACAGTCAAGCATCATCTTGCACTTGGAGGGTGTTTTGATCAGAGGTTAGAGTAGCGGGTGGAACGTTTGAGGGCCATCAAGCATTGGAAAGGTTACACAGAGAGACTACTGAAAGTCCTATGGAACCACTTGCAAAATGCCATTACTTTAGCCAAAGCGCAGAGAGCCAATTTTAGATTATGAAAGAATACAAACAGCCAATGGGTAAAGGGGGTTGACCAAAAGGAAAAATGGAGGTTACATTCTGGAACCTATGAGGCCACAAAGTACTCAGTAGAGGACCTGAACGGGATGACATGCGGCTGGGCAATCACATGCCTGATCATTTAAAGGTAGAATGATGGAGGCTTACAGTTTTGAACAGAAGATCAAGCTTTGACGTCTCTAGGATAATGGCATAACAAGAAGATTATGACTCGAAACTTCAAGGTTCTCTGAGGCTAGGGTAACAGGTGGTCTAGCAGCATATGCTTACTCACGCTATTATCTAGGAATAAAGATAACATTGGAGACATCCTTGTCTGGGGACTTTGTAGATGTGATCATAGATGGGCGAGCAACGCAGAGAGTTGTGGTAACAATTTCCTGGGACCTAGTTTGTTTGCTGAGCTGGCAAAGAGAATGGGCATTATGTGCAAGCCTATATGTCTCTATAGCAGCCTTTCAATTTAAGACGGCTATAAGTGGTCAGCGGTCGGTAATAAGGCATGGGTTGGCACCGGGGCACCTGCCTTGTACTACACGTGTGTTTTTCCTCATAAACTTCGTTTTCAACAATTCTAGTAAAGAGCTGTATTGTGAAGCACAACACCATAACCTGTACAAACGTGGTGTATTTTTTATTAGAACTTACTGCGCGTGCATTAATAAACTCTGAAATAGACACCTATTTAACTTTCAGAACAATAAAACAGCGCAGACTAGGGTCGCAAATGTCACTGTGTCACACTTCTTGTAGAAGGATGCATTCCACTTTCCGGAGACGTCCCATGGCCAAGCACAAAGCTTTTGGACTCGTACCACCCACGAGATTATACGTAAAAGTAAATACTTTCAGAAAAACTTCTAAAATCGGTTTTGAAAAAGTATTATTTGAAGCCCGCGCCCGCATCGTTCACACGTACCTCACACTTCACTACCATTCTTACTAAATACACGACGGAGCATTTCATTTTGAGTACTTGAAGTAATAGTTTCACGACTGATGCGGACTTCGGTAAACGGTGTTTCAGATATAGCTGGTACAGGCGGTAGCAAATGATTGTTATTGCTGACTCATTTGGGAGGAAACGCATAATTTCCAACCCACAATATTTACACAAGACACCTACGGATAAACATATACACGCTACAGACACACTCTGGCTGACCTCTTCAGCTTCCAATAGTGTGCACACTCTTTCCTTGAGTCGACCTAATGATGTCACAAGACTGGTTTTAAAACTTGTAAAGTTTGCAGCTCCCAGTGCAGCCAATCTCCATATCTCAGGTAAAAAAGTGTAACAAATATGTGCTCTATTCTCCAAGCATTCTGGTGACCCGTTTTTGGCCTTCTGTGATGCACCCATAAGGCAGGTCACTAGAGTGACCTTTTGAACAAGCGGCTTTCTTTGAATATTTTGCCCCCTCCCTTCCAAAAATAGCCGCGCCCCCCTCCACATAGATACTTTTTTTCCCCACGAAACAACTTGAATGTTGTAACACCGCTGGAGATGATAAGTTGCCAACTTTAGATACGGATATAGCAGTACTACATATAGCGTTACACAGACGGCTGGTAGCAGCGTTCACGACCATCTGATGTCTCACAAGACAGCAGTAGGCATCCGCACTGTTGCAGTGGGGACCGAGAGTGTCGGTTCTTCCTGTTAGCTCTGTGGAGCTCCCATAGGGGGTTTTACTCCTTGCCATGCAAGCAACAGAGTATTTCAAGTCTCATGGAATGTCCACTACTTTTCGGTGATTGGTTTAGCCTTTGGTAAGGATGGGTGCTGGTGAGTCGCTGGCTGTTCAGATGCCTGTACTGTACACATCTCCTAAACAGCTCATGCCACCTGTTCGGGATGTGGGATAAAAAGTTAACCTGTAAAAGCTGTGCTCCTTGCCTCATCAGATGAGACTTCACTTCATCACTTACTAGTAAACCTTTCAGCAAACTACCATAGGGAAGACTGCAACCTACTACTTAAGTGTTTGGGGGGCGATGGCATTTCATGAGCTCTCCTTGAGTACTTGTGTAGAGCAAAACTAAAGTGAGTCGATCAGGATAGCCATTGTCCGAACCCCTAATAGGAGGGTTTTCTTTAGAGTTCCCGAAGGAGCCTCCATTTTTCTTTAACATTTCATTCAACATATTTGGTAAAGTACACTCTGCATAACTGGATTGCTTCTATGTGCTTGAGGGAGCTGGGTTGCTTCAAGGCACTTGTGATGCAACATTCTATGAAGAGGGAATTACAGAGAGAAGCCAACAGTCCACCGATTTAGAATGTGTGGATTTAGAGCTTTGCCCCAATTCCTAGGTTCTGGTTTACGTTTTCGATGTTGCCCAGTCTGAAGATGAGGCTTTGCACAGTATTTTGTGTTTTCAGGAATCTGCTAAATTCAGAGGATGGTAATCCATTGTTGACAGAGCTTATCCAGGTGGAAGTTGGCCGGGGCTTCAGCTAGAGCAGGACACTGTTCGGAGGTGATAAAAGTAAGAGTTTTTTTTTCCAGAAATGTTTGTTCCTGAAAAGAGGGTCTGATTACTATTCTGATTTTTAAATTTAGGCTGAGATCAGTGTCCCACATGGTGCCTGACCTCGGTTGTGGCTGGAATTGTGTCACTGAAGACCGTCAAAAGCAGAAGTTGGAATAAAAAAAAAACTGGTTGATGCTAGAGCTAGGATTTTTGTCTTGAAGCTATTAGGTTTTAGGCTGTTCTGTCTCACCTAGATTTGATTCACTTTAAGACCATTTGAGATATTTGTGATTTTTGTTCTCCTATGACTCACAAGGATATGAATATATCCAGGATAGGAGTAGTATATACGTTTGGGTGATAGTAGGAGGTTCATTGGAGATTTGATGTAATGGATTGGATTAAGAGTATGGTTGCTAAGGGAGTTCCATGAGGCAACTTGCACATCACAGGTAAGAATAAGGAAGATAAGGAAGAAAACGCATTACTCTTGACTTGTGATTTGGCCTCTAGAAATTATTTAAACCAATTTAGGGCTCGTATGTGATAAGGCACTGATTGCAGTTGGTGAAGAAGAGTGAGGCAGTCCACTGTGATAAAGGCAGCAAACAGATTAGGGAGGATAAGTATGCTAATCAACTCCTGTTCTGTCATCTCTAGGATGTTGGCAAGTGTTGTTTCTATCAATCAGATGTCATGCGAGGAAGCTGGATTTTTTTGGAGTGCAATGTTGTTGATTTCAAAGTGATAATCTAGCTGAGAGGTGACCAATTTTTACATGCATGAGACCTTGGACAAAAACATTGTCAAAAAACTATCAGGAACACAAATATTGACTTTATGTACTTTGCATGTAAAATTAAAAATATGGACGACACAAATGTAGAACACCACATTATTGTCAAAAAAAGTTAAGTACATATTTTAACTTTAATAAAATATATTTACTTTATAAGTATTATATTAGAAACGTACTTAAAAGTAAAAATATATAACTTATGAACATAAAACTATAAAGTTTAAAATATTTTAAAAAACATAAACAATATTATAAAAAGTGATATTTATCTAAGTGAAAATACTAATATAATTATCACAGTGTCAAGAGGGGAGTTATCAGAGAATTTCAATATTGAGGAATTCACAAGTGTTAATAAATTCTTTAAAGATGCAATCTCTTTTCAACCCGTCCCATGATACGGATGAATGCAAGAAAAAAGGTGAGGAGAGTGGAGTAGTAATCAACAAAGGTCTTTTGGTTAGACTTGTGGTGGTAGTAGGTCATTTATTTAAGAGTATTGTGTGGTGAAGTATATCCTAAGATGCCAAGTAATTCATAGGTTGTGCTCAATGGGTGGGTGATAATGTGCAGCTGGTGAAGTTTCTTTGATCAGAAGGATGTTGAAGAGTATTGTCTCTTATGAGGTTGTGGAGGGCATGGCCTTGCTAGCTACCTAAACTTGATTAAAGCTCAATAAATGCAGGCATTGTTTTATTTTAGATGCACTCTTTTAGAGTTGATGCATGACTTGGGAGAATCTGGAGAGTGGTGGTGTAGGGACAAGGATAAGGATAGAGGGACATTGATAGCATTCTTGAACGCTTCTTTCATGTTACACTCTGTCTTGCATTCAACCCATATTCTTAAACACGTATGTGGCTGTCAAGTGATGGAAAAATACTTCTTACCATTACAGATGTTTTAGATGACAACTATTATGTGTGTTTGGTTAAGAAGTACAGCTGGGAGCCATTAGAACATTACAAAATGAATAGCTATCATGTGCTACTGAATAAGGGAATCAAAATGTGGCTTAATGGAATAAAACATTTTTTATACTTCTAGAAGAAATATTGAACTCTCCGTCTTCCATGGCCTTCTCGGCAAAGCCTTGGATGCAGAACGCAAAAGAACAAATTGCCACCTACCTATGCTTTGAATGGTACAGTTTCTCTAAGTAACAAGTCAAGTAATGAAGCTTAAATGAGGTCTAATATTGGTAAACCTTGGCTATTTCAATGCAATATACATTCTACTTCCTAAAAAATCTTCAGATGCTGCAATGAGAATAAAAGTGGGCATTCACAATATGTGTTAACAACATGAATTAAGAATACATACATCCCACCCAAAAATGTCTCATTGGACTCCTTTTGGTAACAAAGGCACAGTTTAAGGTAGGATTGAAATGCCTCCTGGGCCATTATCAGGGCAACTTACATGATATAGACCATCATCACGAACCAACCAAAAGGGAACCACAAATTTAATAAAACATGACAATTTATCAGTCAAATTTGAAGCTGATCAATCATGGAGGGTGTTTTCTTGGGGAATAGTCCTTACCTCTGATGCGCACTTGTCCTCTTACCCAGAGAGATCCCAATCTGCTCTTCTGAAATGTTCATATGAGTGAGTAGTGGCTTAGGCTATGGCAACACTGAACCTTGGTCTCTAAATTACTTCCCCATCTTTGTCCCTTCTATAACAAATGTTCTAAGTCTCCAAGGCTATTAATAATCTAGTGTTCCTAAAAGCACTTTTCAAACGATTTTATTTATTGTGAAGTTATACGACAAAGCTATAAAGTTACATGTCTATATAAAATAAATCAACACATATTTCAATAAACTAATGTGGTGTGTACTAAATGGAGGACTTGGTGTTGAAGCAGGTACAGATACAAACACTGTTTGTGGCATTTTTCATGTGAATAACACTTTCAATAGGTTTTAGCAGAACATAGTGCAGAATGATTGGCATGGTTGGGGACACATAGGCCCTCATTATGACCCTGGCGGTGAGTGATAAAGTGGCGGTAATGCCGCCAACAGGCTGCCTGTAATTACCGCCAAATTATGACCATGGCGGTGATAACTCCCATAGACAACCAATGTACCACACCAACTGCCAGGGCGGAAACAACACTCACCACGGTGGTAGCTGTCAACAGCCAGGTGGAAGACAAAGTACCGCCCACCATATTTTGCCCCTTCAATCCGCCACATTTTCCGGGGCGGTACCAATGCCAACAAAAGCCTGGTGGACCGCATCACAGAAGAGCAAAGACTGACCATCGGAGACACAGGGAAGAACAATGCCGCCATGGAACCGTAAATGCAAGTCTTCCCGATGCTCATCTACGTCATGCGCCACCTGGAACACCAATGTAGATGAAGACGATGACGGTGAGTACAGCCACCTAGCACACCGGGGAGGGAGGGAGGAAAACGAGAGTGACACACACACGCACGACACACACCTGACACACACACACCATACACACAACCAGCTGCAGATGAAAATAATGGCACACGATACACAGCAGAATAATGCAAGTACAATAAGAATTGCAGTAATGAGAATGTATTGATATAAACAGCTACTAAATAAACCAATTGTACGAGAAACAGATATGCACAAATGTACACACAGGGCCACTGCCCAGTCCAATGTACTAAGGGCCCAAATAACCACAGGGCACAGTCCAAGGCCCAACTCGAATCCTGACTTCATCCAGATAGACCTATGCAGGGCCATCAGTTTGCAAGTGGGCAGGCACTTCATGGGGATGGGGGGCTCCTTAGCCGAAGTCGGGAACAAGCCCAGTGGTTCTGGAGGGGGATCCATGCCCATTACTCTGAGCTGGGGAGTGCAAGGGTACAGTCTCTGGAGTGGGTGTCTTTTCCACTGGTTCTGGAGGGGGCTCCATGCCCATTACTCTGTGCTGGGGAGTGCAAGGCCACAATCTCTCAGGTGGGGAACATGGCCACTACTCCTGGAGGGGGCCCCTTGTACAGCAGTCCCTTGAGGGTGGCCTACATGGCTTCCACTGGTGGTGATGGCTGCTCTGTGTCATCTGGAGGTGAGGGCTGCACAGTGTCAGCAGGTGAAGGTGCCTCCTGGGCATCCTCTGCTGGTGGTGAGGGATGCACTTCCTCAGCTGGCAGTGGGGGCCCCGTGACCACTGGTGGTGGTAGAGGTGTCACCCTGACAGCCTCCGCTGGAGTTGAGGGCTTCTTCCCCTTTATGGCCAGAGACGTGGGATACTTACCCTTCCTGGCAGGGGTTGAGGGCCTCTTCTCCTTCATGGCAGATTGTGCGTGTTCCTTAGCCTTCCAGGAAGGAGTTGAGGGCTTCTTCCCCTTCATGGAAGGAGGTGCAGGCTCCTTCCCCTTCATGGCAGGAGGTGTGGGATCCTTAACCTTCCTGGCTGGTGGAGTGGGATCCTTCACTGACTTGCCTACATGACTAGGTGGTGCTACCACTGTCTGCATTGCCTGTTTGGCTGAGGTGCTGGGCTGGGTCATTGAGACCCTGCTCTTACGGGCAGGATGGGGGTGAGGGGGAGGGAAGAGGTCAAGTTGGGCAAGGAAAAGCTTCTTAGGGCCGGTGGGGCAGGAGGAGGGAGGAAGGAGAAGGGATGGGAGTGGAGGTTGAGGGAGTAGTTGTAGGAAGTGTATGTCTGCTGGATTTGGGTGCAGGTGCATGGGCAGTGTGCGGATGTGATGTGGATGACTGTTGGGTGTGTGAGTGCTTGTGTTTGTGTCCTTTAGGAGGGGGAGACAGACAGGGTGGGAGAGGACACAGGGGATGCGTGCATGGATGTTGTGGAGGTGTCTGCTAGTGAGGTGTGTGTGCTGCTTGGTGTGGTGATGCTGGTGGTGGATGTTGATGCAGTGCATGCAGGTGTAAGTGTGGACGTGATTGAGAGGTAGGTGGAGCAGGAGGAGGAGGGGGAGACAGTGGAGGCAGTGGATGTGGTTGTGTCTGCAACTGTCTGGTGTTTGTGTGAGTGCATGTGGGATGAAGTGTGGTGCCTGTGTTTGACAGTGCCACTCTTGGGAGTTGTATTGTGTGCATGGAATGGGCTGTGGTTGAGGAGACTGGGACTGGGAAGTGGTAGTTGGAGGGTGGATGGTAGAAACAGGGACAATGGATGCCATCAGAGAGGAGGCCAGAGCCTGAATCAATCTCTGTTGGGCTGCCAATCCACCTTGGATGCCCTCCAGGAATGTATTGCATTGCTGTATCTGGGATGCCAACCCCTGAATGGCATTCACAATGGTTGACTGCCCTACAGAGATGGTTCACAGGAGGTCAATAGCCTGCTCACTCAGGGAAGCAGGGCTCACTGGGGCAGGGCCTGAGGTGCCTGGGGTGAAGGAGATGCCCACCCTCCTGTGTGAGCAGGCACGAGCAACACACTGAAGGGCTACTGGCAGGGTGGTGCTGGTACGGGGTGGCGGCTGTACCTGAAGCTGGGGTGCTCACAGAGGTGTCCACCACCAACAGGGAGCTTCCATCGGAGGAGGTATCTGAGTCAGTGTTGTCACATCCTGCCTCTGCCGTGGTGCTCCCCTTGCCCTCTGTCCCACTGGTTCTCTCGGCATCGGTGGACTCTATCTCCTGGGTCCTGTGGGATGCAGCTCCCTCTTTTGCGGGTGCCCCTGCTCCTCCAACAGATTATGCTAATGCACACATGGGCAGGATGACAGAAGAAAAAACGGGGGAAAGAGAAAAAGGAAACACTGGGTCAATTACTGCACCAACACCACAGTTCGCATACACAACACGGTAACACACAGGGATCAGGCTTGAGTACTATGCATTGCACTGCCAGTGATTTGGCTAGATGCCAGGGCAAGATGAGGGCCACAACCAGCCGAATGCACCCCTCCTGGGCCCCACAAAGCCCTGACTGACATGGAATGCTAACAAGCTAGGTTACCTGTATTTGCCATGCACACATTACCCTAGAGTTGAATCACGTTGCAATGTCTGGCCTGGCCTCGCCTTAGGGGCACCCACTAACATCCACCACCTGGATCCCATGTCACCAGCCAATTATTTTAATAATGCCCACTGTACTCACCCCCTTGTGGCTGCTGTGATTCCCTCAAGTGCACATCCATCTCCGGGTAGGCCACCACCAGTATGAGGCCATCAGGAGGGTCAGATTCCGACAGGCACCCCTTCCTCTTTGGGAGGCCATCCCCAGCTGAGCCTCTGCGGTCTTCCGTGCCCATCGTCTCAGGTCCTCCCACTGTTTCCGACAGTGGGTGCGCCACCTGCATTAGACCCCCAGGGTCTGCATGTCCTTGGTGATGGCACGCTATAATCCCTTCTTTTGATGGGTGCTGGCCTGCAGAGGTAATACAGACAGGAGAACACCATTGACCATACAATCCAGCCTGTCACACATATGACCCACCAATCCATTTCCGTCACCATTGGCACACACATCGGCCTGCGCACACCATGTACCCCACCACAAGACATTCCCCCCGATGACATGATGCTTGCACACACATCTCCAATGCATACTTCACACATGCATTGTGCTCAAGGTGTACTCACCTGTTGGTCTGGAGGCACATACAGCATTCTGTACTGGGGTAGCACCCCATCCACCAATCACTCCAACTCCTATGAAGTGAAGGCAGGGGCCCTTTCCCCGGTCACATGGGCCATGGTAGGGTCCAGACACAGGTCACAGAAGCACACGCAGCATAGGTGTTCACCTGTTGAAGGTAGGGAAACAATTGAGGAACCAGATAGAAAATGCCGGTCACGTCCGGGGCGGTGTACACCGTCACCGCCGGAGCAGATCCCATTGGCTACTGTACTCCATAGAGCCCCATATTAGCTAATGAGGAATTGCACGGCGGTGCAAGACCGCCTTTCACCACGACGCCCAACATCTGTGGAATTACCTCACTTCCACCTGTCCCTACATACAGGACAGGCGGTCGCCATTTCATGGTGGCGGACAAAGGTCATATCAACTTAACTGCGTCACAGCCTAGATTAGCACATACCTCGCCATTCCCACTGTCCCATCACATAAATGCACTATGTACACTGAAGTTGTGGTTCCACTGTTCAAACTGTGACAGCCTACTCACTCTTGTGTCCCTTAGATACCTACCGCTGTGGATAAATAGGAGGAGAAGACATACCCCCGTGTATGGACCCCTTGTGGACTTGGCTACACTGGAGGACTGGCATATTATACTCACCTATACACTGGACAGGGCCACAATCACTGAGCTGTGTGTCCAATTGGAGCCAGACCTGATATCTGCTATCCGTCATCCCACCGGGATACCCCCTCATTGTGCAAGTGCTATCAGCACTCCATTTCCTGGCAACTGGTTCTATCCAAGTGACAGTGGGCTTGGCAGCAGGAATGTCACAGCCAATGTTCTCAATTGTGCTGGCAAAAGTTTTGTCTGCCCTGGTGAAACACATGTGCAGCTACATAGCTTTCCCCCAGGTGGAAGATTTGGCCACAGTGAAGGCCGGATTCTATGCAATGAGACATATACCCAAAGGTATTGGGGCGATTGACGGAACACATATTGCGTTTGTCCCCCCCACCAGAATGAACAGATGTTCAGGAATCGGAAGAGTTTCCACTCACTGAATGTGCAAATGGTGTGCCTGGCGGACCAGTACATCTCCCACATCAATGCTAAGTATCCTGGGTCAGTGCATGATGCCTTTGTTCTGAGGAATAGCAGCATCCCAAATGTGATGGCCCAGCTACAGAGGGACAGGGTGTGGCTAATAGGTGAGCCATGGTCCCCACCCACTGTATGTTAGTGTATACCTTCAGGTGTCATCCCTATAGCATTGTGTGAGGCTAAATGTTGTCTCAATACTTTCAGGTGACTCTGGCTACCCAAACCTATTGTGGCTGCTGACCCCTGTGAGGAATGCCAGGACAGGGGCTGAGGAACGTTATAATGAGGCATATGGGCGAACCAGAAGGATCATCGAGAGGACCTTCGGCCTCCTGAAGGCCAGGTTCAGGTGCCTCCATCTAACAGGTGGATCCCTGTGCTACTCACCCGGGAAGGTCTGTCCGATAGTAGTGGCTTGCTGCATGTTACACAACCTGGCCCTCAGACGGCATGTACCCTTTCTGCAGGAGGAAGAGACTGGAGATGCCCCTGTGGCAGCAGTAGACCCTGAGGACAGTGAGGATAAAGAGGCTGAGGATGAGGACAACAGAACATCAGTTATCCGTCAATACTTCCAATGACACACAGGTGAGACAGTGCAACTGACCATTCCTCTGACTATTGATGTATTCTGTGTGGTGTTAGCATGATGGTATTAACTTCCTTTGCACCTCAACTTATTGTCACCTATGGCTTGTCGTTTAACAGATGTTGGTGATATGACAACTGTGTACTGATGTGCTGTCTACAGACAACTTCAGGTCATTACTTTTATGCTCTCACAGTGTTCCAACATTTGCACTAGAAGTGACGGTTTCCATAAATGCACATTTTCAAAACATAAAATACTAGTAGTCAAGTTGTGTTCAAGGGTGTTTACTGTAGTGCTATGAAATTGAGGGAAAAGTGCAATGGAATAGGGTGATGATGAAGGAAGGTCCAGGGTATTGTTACAGTCTGTTTGTAGCACAGGTCTAGTGTCCAAGGGGCCATAGGAAGGGGAGCAAAGGCAGTTCAACATGGACAAGATGACTGTGTGGGACACAAGGGGGACAATCAGGAGAGTCCCATTTCCTGGAGGTGGTCTTGGCAGGTGTCTCTGGCTTCTGTTGGGGTCGCATGGAATGTTTCCTGGGTGATTCACCTTCTGCAGTGGGAGTGGTGCAGGTGGCCTGTGGGGCCTGTGGCGAAGCCTCCTGCCCACTAGCTGCAGTGGAGGTGGAGGACTGGTCAATGGACTGGCTAGTGGTAGGGGCCCGCTGCTACGCTGTTGCCTCCCTTATAATGTTGGCCATGTCTGCCAGCACCCCTGCTATGGAGATCAAGGTGGTGTTAATGGCCTGCAAGTCCCCCCTGATACTGTCCCTCCTGCAGCTGCCTTTTCTCCTGCACGCTGTCAAAGATCTGGCCCATCGTGTCCCAGGAACGTTGGTAGGCTCCCAGGTTTTCAGTGAGTGCATCCTGGAGAGTCGGTTCCCTGGGACTGTCCTCACTCTGGCACACAGCAGTTCTCCGAGTGTCCCTGTTGGCCTGTGCCTCTGTCCCCTGAACGGTGTACCCACTGACTCCAGGACCCTGATTGTCTTGGGTATGAGGTGTGGCCTGGGGTCCCTGTACAGGTAGGCACACTGCTGATTGATGTGACCTGGGGACAGAGGTGTGGGGACACTGGGTGGGTGCTGTGGTGTTGGATACTGATGGTGGGACTCTGTGGTTGACTGAGAGTGGGCTTGGGTGACCAACTGTCCAGTGGTCCCTGATGGGCCAGGTTGTTGTTCAAGATCCAGAAGTCCAGAGTTACTCTCATCACTGGGGGCATCTTCTGTTGGGGGACTGGTTTGTCATGGCACCTCCTCTCTGCTGACATTGGCTGGGGCACCTGTGGGGATGTAAGTGGTGTTTTATGCTTCATGGCTGTGGCATATTGTACATCTCTGGCTTCCGGCTTCCCCTCTATCATTGGTGTTGCCGTGCCACCTTTTGCTTGTGTATGGTGATGTATTGTGTGATTATTAGTTTCCCTATGCTGTGCATGCTTTGGTGAAGGGTGTCCATGCAGGGTTGGGAGGGGTGTCCATGCATTGGTATGGCATGCATTATTTGGCGTTGGTGTTAGTCATCTGCGTTGGTGCAGTGTGTGGGGTGGAGTGATGTGAGTGAGGGTGAGGAGGTGTGATCGTATTCAGGTATAGGGGGGTGATAAGTGGTAAATGTTGACTTACCAGTATCCAGTCCTCCGGCTACTCCAGCGAGTCCCTCAGGATGCAGTATTGCCAAGACTTGCTCCTCCCATGCTGTGAGCAGTGGGGGGAGGAGGTGAGGGTCCACCACCAGTCCTCTGTATGGCGAACTGGTGCCTTGCTGCCACGGAACGTACCTTCTCCCCGTAGGTCGTTCCACCTCTTCCTGATGTCGTCCCTTGTTCTTGGGTGCTGTCCCACGGCGTTCACCCTGTCCACGATTCTCCGCCATAGCTCCATCTTCCTTGCAATGGATATCTGCTGTACCTGTGCTCCAAACAGCTGTGGCTCTACCCTGACAATTTCCTCCACCATGACCCCTAACTTCTCATCAGTGAAACGGGGGTGCCTTTGTGGGGACATGGGTGTTGTGTGGTGTGTGTTGGTGAGAGTGTGTTAAGTAATGTAGGGGGGTGTGTGATGTGGGGTGCGTGAGGGATGTATGGGTGTATGTGGTGTATGTGTCTAGTTGTCTCTGTGCTGTTCGTGTCAATCTCCTGGTAGTAATTGTTGTTCATAAAAGGATTGTGGGTAATGTGGGTGTGTGTTTTATAGTACTGTGGGTGGGTGTGGTGTGTTTATGAATGTCAGGTGTGTGTGTTTAGTATTGGCCACTGTAGTGTTGTTTTGTATGTGGATGTCAACTCTGAGCACGGCTGTATGTACTGCCAATTGTTTACCGCCGCTAAATGTCCGCCGTGGTGATTCGTGGGTCATAATGTGGTGGGCATTGTTTTGTTGGCGTAACAGTATGGGTTTTGGTACCGCCACTTTAGCACAGACTTTTGGGCTGACGGATTTGTGTATGTGGCAGTATTCTGTCGGATTGGTGTGTGTGTGTCATAATATGGCAAATGGATATTCACCAACGTGGCGGTATGTTGGCGGATGTCACTGCGGCGGTAAGCAGGATTTACCACCAATGTCATAATGAGGGCCGTAGCATGTTAGAATCCAGATATGCACACATATTTTCTAATCTAAGGGTCAGAAGGCTGTCTCTTGGCACTTGTTCACAAGAAGTACAATATTGTGAAAGCCAACATATCCTTCTGATCTCATGTGGCATTTGCATAACTGATTACTGAGTCGCTCATGGACACTTCTGCACATATTAGAAAATGGCATAAGAAATTGATTTGTTCCCTCATTAAACGTTGAAGCACATGCAGGAGAGTTCTAAGAAGATTTGTGGCTTATTAATGCCATCTTCATATTGCCTTTGTTTGTCAGTCGTAATTCTGTATTATTGCATAATTATTGCAGAATATTACCAGTTTAACAGAGAACAGATGCAAGTAAATATGACCAAATGTCCTACAGCCAATCGATGCTACACTGGTTGATTGCTGGCTCAAGAGGCAGGTGCAATGGTTTTTTTTAAAGATGAAAAATCTACATTAGTTGAAGCAAAGGTATCTTAGAAAGTTCCAACTCATACATTCCACATTAGGTGTGCAATGAAAATAGGACAGTTCCTACTACATAATAATGAAACAAAAGGAAGATGTAAATTAATAGTTTGGTTGCTTTTCCCGTAGATCAGAGTCTGTATAAAAAATGTAAAACTTATCTTTTGCAGGTAACAGGCATAACTGACTGCCCCAGAGAAGGTGAAACAAAGCATCTGGCATTTAACACAACCCACAGTAACATAGGTTAATGTTGAAAAATTGAGGGCCTTATTACGACATTGGAGGCTAGAGGACCACCAATACAGTGGTGGCAGTCAGACCACTGCACTCAAGGCAGTTTGACTGCCACATTAAGATCCTGCCAGTCGGACTGTCAGGGGTCCCCACCAGGATCATGTTACGCCAATGGGCTGACGGTAGTCGAGCCGTGGTCAGCAACGGCGGCGCTAAATTCAGCACCGCTATGCTGATTATGAGTCCAGTTTCTGGTGGAAACCCTGTGCTGGGAACAGGTCATGGTTATGGGCAATGCAGGTCCCCCCACCCACTCACAACGTGCACTGTCTGCTATGTCAGACAGCGTGCATTCAGAGGGTGCTAGAGGCACCTTCTGTATGACAACATTGCATAGTTTCCACTGAGCTGACTGGCAGAAACCTCTGATTTCGGAGGTTTCCGCTGGTCAGCCCTGTGGAAACCTTTTAATGGACCCGGGGAGCGCTAGCTCCTCTCGACAGGGCTGGTGGGCCAATGGTTGGCCAATTAGTCTCATAATGAGGCCCTTAGTCTGATTCTCTGAATTGTTGGCACACCAAAGTTTCACTTGGATGTACAAAGAGTGTCATCACTGACTGCAAATGACTGATGTCAATTTACTGAATCTAGATCTGTGGTTTGCAAATAGAACAAACAGATGTGGAAAACTAGCTTAGTGGCTGGATTTTCAATCGATGTAAATTTAGAATGGGGTGTGTCATAGGTGATCACACAGCAGGGGCCAAGGGTGGCCATTAAAAATGTTGGAAAAACAGAGGACATTTGTGGGTACTCAAACACTGTTAATACAGTTTGTCAATAATGCTATTCTTGCGCAACAATTTAATCTATGTCACTAAATGGTTATGTATAGATAAAAGTATTTCTGTACTACTTTGACCTTACTATATTGAACCTAAAACTGCACTGGTCATTTTAAAGTAAAGTGAAAATATATTAATTATTTTTCTATTTCATAATAGCTTTCAGTCACCATACGCTTAGTCATAATCGTATCCACAGCCTTAAATTACACTATATTAAATTTAAAGTAAAGATTAACCTGGGTGTAGCATTTTTGCCTCCCAAGGACTCCCTCGCTGTTGAATCTTCTCCCTCTTAATGGATAGACCACAAACGGTGAGCCTGGCATCTTACTCATTGTTAGACCTGGCATCCTTGGCGTGGTCTCCTCTATCTTTTTGCCCCTACTTCCCAGGTAGTTGCTGCTGTGTGCTGGGCTCTGTTTTTGCTGTTTTTGATACTCTGGGCACTTTACCACTGCTGACCAGTGCTAAAGTGCAAATGTTTCCTATTGGAAATTGTATTTGTAATTGGCCTTAACATAATTGGCATATTTGATTTACTAGTAAGCCCCTAGTAAAGTGCACTATTGGTGTCTAGGGCCTGCATATCAACTGCTACTAGTGGGCCTGCATCACTGATTGTGCCACCCACTTAAGTAGCCCTGTAAACATGGCTCAGACCTGCCAGTGCAGTGTCTGCAGTTTTAAACTGCCAATTCGAACTGGCAAGTGCACCCATTTGCCAGGCCCAAACCTTCCCTTTTCGTACATGTAAGACACCCTAAGGTAGGCCCTAGGAAGCCCCATGGGCAGGGTGCAGCGTATGTTAGAGGTAGGACATTTAGTGATGTGTTTTTACATGTCCTAACAGTGAAATACTGCCAAAGGCATTTTTTACTGCTGCAGGGCCCATTTCTCTCCTAGGTTAACATGGGGACTGCCTTCAAATAACCTTAAAGTACAATTTCCCCTTGAGCAGATAGAAATGTGGAGTTTGGGGTCTCTGAACTCACAATTTAAAAATGCATCTTTTAGTGAAGTTTTTAGATTGTTAGTTTGAAAATGCCACTTTTAGAAAGTAGGCATTTTCTTGTTTAAGCTATTCTGTGACTCTGCCTGTTTGTGGATTCCCTGTCTGGGCCAAACTGACGGTTGGGCTGTTTGTGAATCTCCTCTAGACAATCACACAAAGGGAGCTGGGGTGTAGCCTGCATATCCTGATGAGCCCACTGAGCTAGAGTGGAGGGAGGAGTGGTCACTTACATCTGAATGGGCTGTGACTTCCTGCACATAATGCAGTTTATAACCCCTTGATGTGTGTCTGGGACCTGGCATGGGCAAGGCAGGATCTTGTAAATGACAGAGACTTTTCTTTGAAGTTGGGCTACTTCAAAGGCAGAAAAGGGTCCATGTGACTCGGCGACCAGCACTATTGGTGCAGGATTGTTAGGAACGACTCTGTCACAATGCCATGATATCACCTAATCAAAGCATTTGTATTTCTAAGTGCTATTTTTGTGTTTAATCTTTGAAAAATCACAACTTTGCTTTTGTATGTTGGATGTTTGTCGTTTTGGTCTTGTTTTGTTTAGATAAATATTGGCTATTGTTGTAACCTGGTGTTGAGTCATTTTGTAATGTTCTCACTGTATTATTGTGTGTGTTGGCACAAATACTTTAAGCATTGTCTCTGGGTTAAGCCTTTCTGCTCGTGCCAAGCTACCAAGGGGGTGAGCGGGGGTTAACCGGGTGTGTTTCTCCTTTGCCCTGACTAGAGTGAGGGTCCTTGCTTGGACAGGGGGCAACCTGACTGCCAACCAAAGACCCCATTCGTAACACTCATCAAAAGCCTTAAAACTCATCTGTGCAATATCTCAAGGTTCATCACTCAACCCCTCCTTCTTCAACGCATACATGATTCCTCTGAGCAATGTCATCTATGCCCACATCAACATTCTCTCTTACGCCACTGGCATACAACACATTCTCCTCTTGGGCAAAAACCCCAACAGAAGAAACAGTTTGCTGCATGCTTGACCAAAGTTGCTAACTGAATAAGAGTCAATCATCTTCATTAAAATTAATTTAGAAATCAAAATCCCCTGAGGAACTCTGCACCTGTTCTCCACCAGCCTTTCCATGACTTCAGCGCTGCTCTGGCTGATTACTATCTGCGCCACTTTCAGCCCTTCAGAAACATTGTGCCAGCGGAGATGGCAGTTGTTTGGTGCTCTGACCGCCAAACCCTTAATGTGGCCGTCGGACTGCCAAACTTGACGCAGACATGACCACCACTGCAAGTCTGGGGGTCTGTTGACCGCCAGACTCGCAATGAGGCCCAAAGCTCCATTTCAGATTGGGATGTAAATACTTTTTTGAATGTCCCTACTTCCATATCATAGCGGGCAAATCTACTTGGTGTACCACTCTCCATCATGGTCAGCCTCTAATCACAGTTACCATGACCACTGGGTACAAATGGCACTTTGTGCTTTTTGATTAAATTTCACTTAAGTCTTTACAAATTTGTGTTTCCAGTTCTCCTTTTTGAATTTTTTGTTATCGTGATGTAATTTTGTTTCTTGATTTTACTCTATTTTTCTAAATTAGAGTGAGATTTTTATTGTGTTTTGTTTTTAACTATTTGACTGTTTTGGTATTTCAAAATGCTTTACACATTTTCCCCAAGTCAAGTCTGCTGCATGTCTGCTCTGTGACACAGCTACCAGGTTTAAATTACTGAAATCTCTGACTGGATCTAACAAGATAGTGGCTTTACTACTTCTGGCGGACACCAATTTACCCCAATTAATAAACCACTTCTTCACAATACAAATTTGGTATTTGGATGGGACGACTGCAACACGCCCCTTTTGTGTCTTAGTGTCCATTCGGAATCCTATTTTATATCCATTCTGATTCCTCTTTTATGAATCAGAAAAACATTTTTGATTCCTAAAATGGTATTGGTACATATGAAAAAAGATTTTAACAGTTGCAAATAGCTAATCTGAGCAAACATCTTCGTTGCTGGCACACTTTTGACAAACACACACAGCACCATAATACAACAATGTTAATCAATCAATATTTGTAAAGTGCGGCTACTCACCCGTGAGGGTCTCAAGGCGTTGGGGGGAGTTATGGGGGACCTCATCCAAAGAGCCACGTCTTGAGGTTCTTCCTGAGATAGTGAGCGATGGGCTTTGTCTGAGGTGCAGGGGGAGGTTGTTCCAGCTCTTTGCTGCAGTGTAGGTGAAGGATCGTTCTCCGGTGGTGGTATTTGGGATGTAAAAGATGGTGGCCAGGGCCATTTGGGCAGAACAAAGGGTTCTGGTGGGGTGTGGAAGGAGATGCAGTGGTTCAGGTAGACTGGTCCTACGTTGTGTATGGCCTTGTAAGTGTGGGTGAGAAGCTTGAAGGTGATTCACTTTTTGACCGGTAGCCAGTGGAGGGTCCTCAGGTGTTGGGAGATGTATTCTTGGTGTGGGAGGTCCAGAATGAGTCTAATGGTGGTGTTCTAGATGAATTGTAGTTTTCTGATGTTCCTAGTTGAGGTGCCGGCATGGAGGGCGTTGCCGGTGTCGAGCTTGCTAGTGACTAAGGCGTGGGTGACTGTCTTGCAACAGTCTGCTAGGATCCATCTGAAGATCTTCAGAAGTTTGCGGGTGTGTGCGAGCAGGAGGCGGCAACAGAGTTTACCTTTTGCGTCATGGATAGGGAGGAGTAGAGGATGATTCCTAGGTTGCGGACGTGCTCAGTGGGTGCAGGGGGTGCAGAGGGATGTGGGCCACCTTGAGTCATCCCAAGCTGAGGTGGCATTTCTGAAGATGATGAGCTCAGCCTTGTCGGAGTTGAGCTTGAGCCAGCTTTCTATCATCCATGACGGCTTCCATCCTGAATGGAAGTTCCTTTTGGCTGTGTCCGGGTCTTCGATGAGGGAAATGATGAGATGTGTGCCATCTGCATATGACACGATGTTCAGACTGTGGCTTCAGATGATGGCAGCGAGAGGGGCCATGTATATGTTGAACAGTGTGGGACACAGTGAGGATCCTAGGGGGACTCTGCAGTTGATTCATGTTGGTCTGGAAGTGTAGGGCGGGAGTCTGACCCCCTGCACACTCCCGGAGAGGAAGGAGTGGATCCATTCGAGGTCTCTCTAACGGATTTCTATGTCGTGGAGTCTGGTGTGCAGAGTGCTGTGGGAGACTGTGTCAAATGCTGCTGAGAGGTCAAGGAGTATGAGTGCTGCGGTGTGGCCGTGGTCTAGGAGTAATCTGATGTTTAATCTGATGTTGTCGGTGGCTACCAGGAGGGCTGTCTCCCTGCTGTGGTTGCTTCGTAAGCCTGGGTGGGAGCTGTCCAGGGAGTTGTTGGCCTTGATGAAATTCCATAGTTGTGTCGCTGATTGCTTTCTCCAGTACTTTGGCAGAGTATGGTAGCAGCAAGATTGGGTGGAAATTCTTTAGTTCTGATGGGTCGACCGAAGGTTTCTTCAGCAGAGGGCATATTTTGGCATGTTTCCAGTCCTCCTGGAAGGTGCCCGTGTTGATGGGGCAGTTGATTGTGTTGCGGAGCTCGGGCGATGGATGCGCTGGCTCTGATGTATATGTGGTGCAGGCAGGAGTCCGAGGGGGCTCCGGAGTGGGTGCTGTTAATGATGTTGACTGTTACCTCTGTGGCGAGCGTGGACCATCTGTGGATTGTCTGGGTTGGTTCTGGCCAGAGGGAGGGGGGGCAGTCACAGGTTCCGGTGCCAGGATTATACGGGAGGAAGCTGTTTTAGATGTCCTGGATCTTGTGGTGGAAAAAGGAGGTGAGTTTGTCACAGAGGTCCTGTGACAGGGGATGCTGGTGGCTTCGGAGGGGGGATCTGTGAACTCTTTGAAGACTGAGAAGAGTTCCTTAGAGTTGTGCGTGGAGGAGTCTTTGCTCTCCCACTGTATGTCATTCCTGCATTCTTGGTTTTTTGTTGGTGGGTGGCGGTAGAGGCTCTGAATAAGGTGAGGTGTTTGCTGGTTTGGCTGTTCTTCCATTTCTTCCCTAAAAATCTGCGGGTACACTTTGATTCTTGGAGTTTGGTGGTGAACCAGCTGGCTTTCTTAGCTATGCGTTTGGCCGATGTCTGCCAGAGAGGAGCTAGAGTGTCTGCGCATTTGGTGATCCATGCGTTGAGATTGCGCGCTGCTGTGTTGCCATCGTCAGAGGGAGGAGGGAGGGATTTGTTGTGTGATGAGGTGAGCTGCTCATTGGGGGATTTCATTCCATTTCCTGTGGGGGGTCCTGGAGGTGCGGGTGCGGCTGCTGGATCCGGTGATTGTGAAGTGTATGCAGAGATGGTCGGTCCAGTCTGGGGTGGAGATGGTCTCGATCGTGATCGGTTGCTTGAGGTGAAGATGGGGTCCAGTGTGTGTCCTGTGATGTGTGTGGGTGTGGGGACCAACTGTCTGAGGCCGAGGGTGGTGAGGTTGTTGAGTAGAGCGTTGGTGTTTGGGTTGGTGTGGTCCTCAAGTTGGAGACTCAGGTCGCAGAGGAGGAGGTAGTCGACTGATGCCAGGGCCTGGGGGGTAGCAATGTCTACGACATCATCCCTGAAAGCTTGGCAGGGCCTGGGTAGCCTGCATACCAGGGTGCCACAGATGGAGGAGTTGTGGTTGGAGTGGAGGTGAAGGTGTTTGATGGTGGTTCTTCTGGGACGGTCTTGACACGTAGTGAGGACTTGTGTACGATGGTGAGTCCTCTGCCCGGGCAGGAGGGCTGGTCCCTCCTTAGGATGCTGTAACTATCAGGATTGGCGATGGTGATGTATGGACCCGAGATAGAATTGGTCCAGGTTTTGGTAAGGAAGGTTATGTCCGGTCGGGTAGTGTCAATGAAGTCCCAGGTTTCGGTGGTGGCATGTTTGCAGATGTTCAGAAGCAGGCAGTTGATGGGGTTGTGGAGGTTGTTGGTATCTTTGTGTTCAAAAGAGTACCTTCAGCTTGTTGAGGCTGGCCCTGAAGTTGCAGTTCCGGCGTGTGAAAGGTCCAAGGCTGTCCTTGGGGGAGATGGTGCAGCAGTTGCTGAGACATCCGGTGTTGAAGCGGAGGAGGGTCTTGGAGTCATAACGGAGGCAGTCCAGGGGGTGGTTTAACAGAGATCCAGGGTTCCTGGTGCTAGGCGTGGTCCAGGTGCGGTCCAGGCGCGGATGACCTCAGACAGGCTCCCCTTTGATGCACCAGCAGCGCACCTACTGCACGTGGCCACCATTAAGAATGGGAGGGGGAGCAGTCAGCTGGGAGGCGGGAGGGCGGGAAAGGTGCTTTGTAGGGGGGCAGAGGAAAGAGGTGCCTAGCCTCACCACATGGGCCTCTAACTCCACTTCAGCCCAAGCTGAAGTCTCCAAGTCGTTCCCTAATAGACACTCTGTGGACACCACAACATTCTTAGGACTAGTAACCTCCCCTCCCTAGCTGAAATCAACAACTGCCGTGGGGTGGCACACAGTGTTATTGTGAGCATCAGTCACTTGATACTACTGACCAAGTAGGTGTTGCTCAGGAGAGACCGTTTTTTCAGTCACCATAGTGACACTGGCACCTGTGTCGCTGTAGGCCTCAGCCTCAACATCATTTATCAGAGGATGCTGCCTGTACGTACCCATGTTAAGGGGACAGGCAGCAAGGGTGGCAAACTCAATGCCCCAACAGAGACTAACACTGCTTCAGTGGTCTCTCTAACCAACCCAGACCCCGGTACAGTCCCTAAAGTGAGCCCAGCTACACCCTTAGACTGACTACTATTAGTAGTCCCACCACTACTGCTATTGCTAGGGGCACTAGAAGTACAAGTGGGGTTGGTAGTGGTGGGTGGCTTGGTGCCTTTCTTAGGACAGGAGCGGTTTCTTGCCCTATAGCCTTTCTTACAGACATAACACCAAGGCTTTTTGAAGCTGGAGAAAGAGGAAGAGGATTTGCCCCCACCCCCAGAGGAATTTGTGGGCCTGTTGAAGACTCTTGGTTTTGTCCCAACCCATCTCCTGGTGCTTACCTGTATCTTTCTTTTTGTGGTCACCCCTTGTGTGAGATGTTCTGCCCACCCTGGTGCGGACCCATTTGTCTGCCTTCTTTCCCAATTCTTGTGGAGAGGTCGATCAGAGCCCACCAGGTACTGATGTAACAAATCAGACACACAGTTTTTCAAAATATGCTCTCTCAAGATGAGGTTGTACAAGCCCTGATAATCACTGACTTTGCTTCCATGCAACCAGCATTCCAGAGATGTCACAGAACAGTCCACAAAATCTACCCAATCTTGGGGGGACTCTTTCCTGGTCTTCCTGAAGTTTTTCATGTATTGTTCACTGGTTAGACCAAACCCACCTAGAAGTGCTATTTTGACAGCTGAGTAAATTGTCTGCATCCTTTTCTCTGACAGTTAGGAGTCTGGCTCTACCCTTGGCAGAGAAGGGGAGCCACAAAATAGCAGCCTACTGCCTTTGGGGGACCCTCTGTAACTCACAGGCCCTCTCCAAAGCAGTGAACCATTTGTAGATGTTATCCCCCCACCCCACCTTGTAGGGGGGACCACCCTGTTTAAGTTTCTGGAGTCAAAAGAGTCCTCCCTGACCCTAGGCTCCCTGGAACTAAAACTGCTGCCACCATGGGGTGCAAACCCCAAACCCTGCCTCTCTATCTCCACTGCCAATGCCTCCCTATCTAGGGCTAGCTGCTGCTGTGTTAGCCTCAGCTTGGTCTCCTCCAGTCTCAGTTGCCTGAGTTCCCTATGTAGGGAGGCTTCTCCTGAAGTTCAGCAGTGTGTCCCCTCAGATACTGTGAAGACATGAGAGTGAGCAGAGAAGAATCTGTCCCTATTCTTAGTTACCCTCTCACCCAACCGTCTGAGCGCAAAGGGGGGCATACTCGTATGGCTTCCCCTCCCACTACCAGTAGTGCTGCCAGCAGGGCTGGGGGGCTTACTAATGGCTCTCTGGTCCTTTAAGGGACCCTGATGACCCTCAGTGTCTAGATCCTATCTTTCTCACACTGGGGGATGGGACTACGCACCATCCCCCTCTTCCCCCTGACTGCCAGCATTGTCCTGGTCAGCCTGGAGCAGCAGGCCTAGGAGCAGACTCTTGTTAGGTTTCCAACCTGCCTTTAGTTTCCTTTCAGAACACAATTCCCTGAGCTCCTGGAAGGTGAGACCCACTTATGGTGAGTCCACGGCCTGGGATGTGTTCCCCACTAAATACATGGTGTGTGGTTAGAGTGGTGTAGGTGTTCCTAACTACCCCAACTCTTAGTCTCCCTACAGAAGTTTGGAGCAAGAGCTATGCCTAAACTCCTAGCTTACCCAACTTGGGTGACTAATTCCCTGACACTAAGTAAAGTGTGTACCCCGAGTCAGTAAGTGGCCTTTCCTGTGGAAAGTACCCAGTGACACAGTGGTAAGGCAATTGCAAGTGCTTATTCCACTGCTGCACCACCAATGTAGGAAGCTGGCCTGGTGTTTGGTGGGTACCTAAGTTACTTACACCTTATACGAGGTCCATAGATCCCCTATTAGTGTAGTGTAGGCCGTGCTAGAAGCCAGGCTCTCTAGAGGTAGCTGTGGATAAGCAGCCAAGGCTCTAGGAGACATGCAAAGCGCATGCAGTACTACTATAGTCTCACAGCACTTACACACACGAAAGAACTACACTGTTACAAAAATAAAGGCACTTTATTTTAGTGACACAATTAACAAAAGCACTAGATAGGCAACTCTCCAATAGGAGGCAAGTAAACACACTAAATATGTACACTAGTAATCAGAAATAGGCATAAAAACTATTACATAACAGTGCAATAGCAATAGACAATAGTGACCCTCGGGGAGCCCAAACAATATACAAAAAAAAAAATTGAATGCAAATGCATACCTCACCCAGGTAAGTGGAATCTGTAGCGGGGAGCTGGAGGAACAAGGAACTCCAAAACATAAGTACAACAGTGCCCCCCAGCAACCGGAAAGAAAGGAGTAAGTTACTGTTTTTTCCCCAAACCACCAAAAGGAATGAAAAGAAGAAGAATGCACCACAAAGACAAGACTGTAAGAAACCAGCAGTGGATTCCTGAAGAGGAAGACCTGAAAAAGAAGGGTACCAAGTCCAGAACTCGGAGAAGTGTCCAGTGGTGGCAGGAGCCACTACCCACTCGTCTGTGGTCGCAGGCGTTGGTCGATGGTAGGATGAAGTCAGCAATGCAGCCCTGGAGTCGGTGAAGAGTTCCTTGAGAATGCAGTCGACGTCCCACGCCAGGTTTAAGATTGCAGTCGGTCTGTGGCGTGGAAAATCCACTAACAGGCCTTGGCAAAGCAAGATTGGTGGTAGAAGAAAAGTGGAGCTGCCGGGGACGAGCAAGGTCCAGGGGGCTCAACCCACAGAAGGGAGTCCCAGGGGACCCTCAGCAATGTAGAGAGTCCACAGAAGAAGAGGCTGCCTCCACAGGACCCCCACTGGAAGAGGACCCAGGAGTCACAGAGGAATCCATGTAGCACAACTGAAGAAGGGTTCCACGCCACAGGAGAGACACGCAGAGGGCTTGGCGTCACAGGGAAGAATTCTGGGGCTACACAGAGCCTGAAGATCCCTTGGAGAAGATGCCAACAAGCCTTGGTAACTGCAAGTGACGCAGTGCATGTGGGTACTGCCCTGTATGGGAAGGAAAGGGCTTACCTTCACCAAAGCTGGACGCTGGCAGAGAAGACCAAGGTGACCACTCCAGACTGATGATGCAGGATCCATGCAGCTCAGGATGAGGGGAGATAAACGCAGCTGGTTGTCATTGCTGTTGGTGCCTGCGGATGGCGGGGAGTGACTCCTTCACTCCAAGGGAGATGCCTTCTAGCTTCTTGTGCAGGCTGAAGACTTGCTGCCCTCAGAGGATGCATAGCCAGGGAAATGTTGCAGTTGCTGGAAGGAGCCGGAGAAACAATGTTGCAGGGCGAAGTCATCGCTGTTGCTGCAGATTGTAAATTCCTGTGGAAACCAGTTGCGGTTCCAATGGCCAGAAGTTGAAGTAAATGGTGCAGAGGAGTCCTGCTGGGGTCTTGCCCATTACATTTGAGGACCCACCCAAGAGGGAGACCCGAAGTAGCCCTGGAAGGGGGATTGGTCACCTAGCCAGATGACCACCTATTAGGAGGGGGCTCTGATGTCACCTGCCTGACCTCGCAACTCAGAAGCTCCCAGAGGCCTCTGCCTACCTTGGATTCAAGATGGCAGAAAGAAGGGGCCATCTGGAGGAGCTCTGGGCACCACCCCTAGGTTGGTGATGGACAGGTGAGTGGTCCCTCCCCTTTCTACTGTCCAGTTTCACACCAGAGCAGGGACTGGAGGTTCCTGAATCAGTGCTGACTGTTTTATGCAAGGAGGGTACCAAATGTGCCCTTCAATGCACACCAGTGGCTTGGGGAGGCTACCTCTCCCAAGCCATGTAGCACCTATTTCCAGAGGGAGAGGGTGTTATCCCCCTCTCCAAAAAGGAAATTCTTTGTTCTGCCTTCCTGGGCTTGAGCTGGACACGCAGCAGGAGGGCAGAAACCTGTCTCAGGGTTGGCAGCAGCTTGGGCTGCCTGGAAAACCCTAGAAAGCTAGTAGAACAATGCTTGGGGTCCCCTAAGGAGCCTCCAGAGTGCATGGAATCATACTTCTAATACTGGCAACAGCATTGGGGTATGATTTCAACATGTTTGATACCAAACATGTCTAGGTTTGGAGTTACCATTATGTAGCTGGACATAGGTAGTGGCCTATGTCCAGTACACGCGTAAAATGGCATCCCCACACTCACAAAGTCCATGAAAATGGAGCTGGAGTTTGTAGGGGCACCTCTGCTCATAGAGGGGTGCCCTCACACACAGGTACTTGCACCCTACCCTCTGGGCTAAGAGGGCCTACCATAGGGGTGACTTGCAGTGACCTGTAGTGAAAAAGGTGGATGCACCCTTCCACGCAGGCTGAAATAGCAGGCCTGCAGATACACTTTGCATGAGCTCCTCATGGGTGGCATGATACATGCTGCAGCCCATGTGGGACCCCTGGTGCCCCAGTGCCCTGGGCACCATATACTAGGGACTTATATGGGGGCACTAGTATGCCAAATGTGGGGTGAGTGTGGTCCAAGCAACCAAATTTAAAAAGAGAAAGCGTAGTCACTGGGGTCCTGGTTAGCAGGTTCCCCGTGAACACAGTCAAAACACTGACAACAGGCAAAAGGTGGGGGTAAACATGCCAGAAAGAGGGTACTTTCCTACAAAGGGCACCATTCCAAAATCTTTTCTTTGACATAGCTTATCCAGTTTTCCGCTTTGTATGTGTGCTGTACAGTGCAGCACACATGAAACTTAAAAGTGTTGTGAGAAAACAAAACTTTCTCAAACTTTACGCCTGCCTTGATGAAGCTTTGTTTTTGGTGCAAATTTCTTTGTACATTTTTAAGGATCTAGGGCATTGTTTCCAAATTCATGGGTGGTTGCATAGGAATGGCCATATGGCACCCATGAAACGTAGCCCAAGTATGGCACTACTCATGTTACATTAGGCTATATTCCAACGTAAATTAAGATTTGTATTAGAAAGTAAAACCCAATGCAATGATCAGTGCATTAAGTGGTGCTTTTTGGATGGAATCAACATGAAGCAGCTTGGGTGTGATAAAAAATATATAGTTTTGCATCTTTAGCTGTTCCATGTTTATAGACTGTAGATGGGTTCTTTCGATGAGCCTCTGTAAATATTTGACTAGGATTTGAAATAACAATTTTACTTTTCTGCTAATTCATTTCAAGCAGGGTAAATCTGAGATTCCTAAACTGTTGTGTTAGCAAGGAGAATAATGATGAGAAATGATTGCACGGCTGCTAGAATGAGTCATACTTTTGTTAAGATTAGTTTAGTTCATTGGATTTGTAGGAGTGTGATGCCAGAACAGCACGATATGATCTAAGATGCACATAATGAATGCCTTGCAGCGCTGTGGGACTTGGCTTTTGTGCACTTTCTATAGTTTGACTAACTTTTCAAAGTTTAGAAAACCTCCCAAAGTTTGCAATTGGTCTGAAATAAATGCTTATAAATACTTGTACATATTTTAAGTCAGAGTAAGTGATGCAATGAGTGTGGGATTGTTTTGCAAATGCTCCATTTTTATCAGGGAGAGTAGGTGAGGAGATTTTGCAATTAGTCAAATGTTTTCCATATGATAGAGTAAAATGAAAAAACAAAAATTAATATTAAATGTTGTTTCTAGAGTGCACCTTTTCAATGTGATAAGAGAAAACGCAAAAAAACTATACAGATTATAGACATGGAGATACATAGCCCTAGACTTCCAAATGAATGGTTACGTTAGCACCCTGTTCACCCTCTGGCTATTTGTTCTCTATTCTGATACACATTTATGAACAATTTCACAGAAGGGCAGTCTAGGGTGTCTGAGTAATTCCAGCTAAAAATACATCAAGCAAGTTTTCATGGTCCGCCACAACTTCAAGTATGTTTCCTGTTTTTCCACTTAGAAGCAGGTTCTTCTCTCTAATAATTGCTTTTCTTTATAAGCATAACAGTTCAGGTTTACTCTGGATTAACACTGCAAAGGTCTTGTATTGCTTAAGGGTTTCCTATTCTCTTGCACGACCTTCACGCAGAAATACACAGTTGAAAGAAAATATCATCTCAGGCTCTATGTGATTTCATAGAAAAATGATTTAATAGACTACCATTACTGACAAACCATTTCATCTAAACATTTTAATGGAAATGTTCATTTCTTTTCTAAATTGGCTTCTGTATATAATTTTAAGGTGTAATTGAAATGGTAGCAGGCCTTACTTTCACAAACATTTATCCAAAGTATGTAATTCAATGCTTTAAGTCAGAGGCCATTATTTCAGATTTATACATTTTACATTTTCAAACAATTACTTTGGATGCTTTTAATGTGTTGAACCTTCACTACTCCTCACCATGATACATCTCCTAAAACACGTCCCCATGCATAAACTCCCTGAATCCTAAAAAAAAAACCACCACAACTAAACTCCACCCATCACTAAACCATGAAAGCCCTTTCTACTCCTAAACTCTTTCACCTCTTTAACAAAGCTCCCTAACCGCTCCTAGATTACACATATTCCTAAACCCTAAAAATCCCTTTTTATGCCAGAACTACACCTACCCCTGATCCTTTAAAATCCTCCACTGCTCTTAAACTTCACTCAACCCTGAATCCTAGCACTCTCATCATCCCTGAAAACCATCCATTCATGATCCCTAAAACCAGTTTTCACCCATAAACTTATCATACCTGAACCCTAAAAACCTTTTCTTCATAACAACTCTACCTATCCCTGAACCGTTAAAACCCCACACCACCCTAAATTCTACCCATTCCCGAACACTGAAAACCCTATACTACCCCAACAATGTCCTTATCACTCACCAGCTCCATACTTAAGAAACACTCTCTAGCTGTATACTCCACCCATCCACAAAAACGTTTTTGTAAAAAATCATCATCCCTAAACATCAGCCATCTCTGAACCTTAAAAACCTTCATTGACCCTAAACATCACCCATCCCTGAACCCCAAAAAAACCCTCACTAAACCTAATCTTCACCTGTGTGTGTGATTTTGGATTTTTTCCCTACAATTAGCCTGTTTTTTCTTTAAAATGTATCCTTTAGTTTTCAATGTATTTGTATCTCCTTAATAGTCTCTTTCATTAAAATTGTTTTTCCATTTTTTGGTTTCCTCCAATAAGGTTTCTGAATTTTCGTATTTCCATTAATTCACATACATCAATCATCTCGTATTTAGTTAGATTATGCACTCAGTTATTGCAAAACAAACATGTTCAAGTTAACATGTGACTAATTGTTTAAGAACACTCTATTCTCCATATAATTATTGGAAGACTGAATAATCTAGAACATGTTCTAAACCACATACATGTCATACAATGGGTGTCTGAAGTAAAATTGAATTTCGAGCACACACTTAGGAATAACTCACCCCTGGTCTCTTCCAATGCATACCCTGACGCCTGTCATTGGAGAGTAGCATGGATATCAATTTTGGACCAATGGAGCTGTCCCCTGCTGGGAAAGTGTCATCTTCAAATAACAGCCCATGCTTAAGGTGATATTCTCGCAAGTACTCAAAGTCCTGCTCGTTGAATTTCTTCGGGTTCTCCAAGGAGCCCAGCCTTCTGTGGGCGTGCTGACCTTGGGCTCGGTTGTCATAGGCTCCTGGGTTTGACATCATGACATTTGCCTGTGGTAAAATGAGATGCAAAGTTAACACTTGCTCGAGTACACTATTGATAAAATACATGCAGCCACATTCAGATACTGACAGGGTCCGCGTGCCAGTTGCTGCTGAAACTATAGAACAGAACAACATTACTTATAAAATGTTCTATTTGAAAGAGGCGTGATATGGTTTTGCTTTGAAGAGCACAAGCTGATTACTTACACGTGAGATGTAACATATATAATAATGTTAGTCTTAATAATAAAAATATTAATAACAATAAGGATAATAGTAAGATCTTTGCTCATGGGGGACTGATACACAAAGCTTTTTTGTAATTAGTTTCTGATGTCAGATTGTGGCTTACAGAATCCGAACCCTACATCCATGCCAAATAGTGTATGTTTAGATTAGAAGTTAGAACATAGGTGTTTACCGCGGAGTCGCAGAGGAGGTAACCATTGAGAAGATAGCAAACACTCACAAAGTTGTAACCTGGTGCCAAAACCAGCTGTGCAACGTGATAGGTCAAAATGTAATTTAGAAGTATGCAACCACCATCATATTTTTATAGACATAGGAATTTTCCCTCCTATGGAAATGTTTTGCCTGTGAATAAAAAGAATGGCTGAATTATGCAAAGCTAAGGTTTACGCAGACGTGTCTGTGGATGTGAGAAAGGAGTTACACCTGACATAACAGAAGCATCTCCCA
This sequence comes from Pleurodeles waltl, assembly GCF_031143425.1. Taxonomy (NCBI): domain Eukaryota; kingdom Metazoa; phylum Chordata; class Amphibia; order Caudata; family Salamandridae; genus Pleurodeles; species Pleurodeles waltl. The sequence continues at coordinate 141,629,883 of NC_090444.1, read as the reverse complement.
TTCAACCTCCTATACGAATGTCTTCTCACAGTTACTACACAAACGTCTGAGAAGAATTACACCAAGGTTAGCGTAAAACTACAACTGTACTCAGAACATAACCTTTTGCTGTCTCTTCAGTACTACTTGACATAGTTCCATTACAAAAAGAGTCTGGACAGACTTCATAGTGTTAAACGAATTTTTTAGTTCAGCGCTTGTATTAAAAAAAAGAAATTAATGGGACTAAACTAGGAAACAATTGCTACTCTTTTCCAGTCCAGGGTCAGTAGATGATGTAATGTGCTGGCAGCAAGTGAAAAACAAGCATTTGCAATGCAACGGGTCACACATTTGCTCGAGTTAGGGTTATTAGTGTTGTAAACTCCTAACTGGATGTTTCTTGCCACACAAATAGAAAGAAATAAAACGAGCACGATAGCGCTGTGTAGAAAGCAGCACAATCGCTCTGAAATTGAAAACCAAAAAAACTAGCGCAATCGCGCTTTAAAAACCCAGCGCAATCTCGCTGTGTGGAAGACAAAAAGATATAGTAGTGCAGAAACCAAGCTGAAAACATGGAGTCTTGTATGTTTTCAGTAGTTGGCCGGTGCGCTCAAGAAGGGCTAAACATCGGAAAAGGCATGACGGGTGCACGCCTTCCACTAATGAAAGCAAACGGATTTTAAAAGGCAAGCCCACAAACCAATGAAAGTGACAGGCATGACCTGGGCGTGGTTACAAGCCCAAAGAGAGATTACAACAGGGACGGAGCACTTGTGCGATAATATGGTGACGGCCATTCCAGGATTTCAGGTACCTAAGCCCGCACCCTTGAAAGATGTGGCAAAGGCAGCATTAAGGGACAGATGGAGTATTTGTGAGAACACAGAGGATACGGGCAGGTCCCAAAAGGGCAAATAATGCCCTCTAAAATCAAGCATCTCTCCTGCTTCCCAAAATTTTCTTTGTTTCAGCCTTCTGCCCTTTCACTCACCCATCCATCCTTTCACTCACTCATTCATCCACTCTCTCATGCATCCATCCATTCACTCTTCTATCCTTCGACCCCTTCATCCAACCACTCAGCTACCCTTCCCTCACTCACCCTGCCTTCCATTCATCCATCCTTTCACTTATTCATCCAGCCTTTCACATTCCCCATACAGAATCAGGGAAACGATCATGTTGTTACCATATTGCTTGAGAAGGTTCTTTTGAGAATGACTTTCGATCAAACAAACCAGTCTTGACTGGACATTGCGGTTGCACAGATCTCAGCAATAATGATACTCAGAGTAAGTTACTTTCATGAATGATTTCTCAAGTTATGTTTAGTGCAAGTTAGAGTCATTCGCTCCTTTTCTAGATTTGTTTTCTTTGTGTAGTTTTCCATTTAGCTCTTTTTTCTGCTGTTGAAGGTCAGGATATTTTAAAGTATATGAAAGAAGGTGTTCAGTGAAGGAGAGGACAGTGAAAATAGATCTAAGTAATCAGAGTCACATGATTAAGGAAAAAAATACTTTTACAATGACAGTTTGTGAGTTTTACGTGGAATTGAGGTGAAAGCTTCCAATGTGCCATGTTTGCAGCAGAAAAACGAACAAACAAATCTTTGGCCCCGGCTACGTTTTATCGCCATTTCATGATTAATCACATTAAAATGTGTTCTTGTCTGCAAAGAGCAGCATATGAAAAAGTATGTTAGGGGTCCTTCAGATGGAAAAAAGTTAGGATCATTGATGCTCAAACACACATATAAATGCGTAGCCAAGAGAGTAGCCAGAAAAATAAAATACCCCCACCTTATACCAAAGCCCCTTATGGCACCAAGCAAGCAAAGCAAGTAATTGGGACACACCCTAGAAGAGCTTGCTTGTCTCTTCCATTCAAAAATCCATCCTTTCATCCACCCACTGATATCTACCATTTCAGCAGTATATTATGCCATCTATTTCGTCTTTCATCCAACATTGTTTGTCACCATTTCATCCATTTGACCACCAATCCATATACAAACCTACCCATCCATCTTCAAACCTATTTGTCAAATGTATCCATCCATTCATCCATCCTTTTACTAGTCTCAAAAAATCCTTTTACTTATCCATCCATCCAGTTGTCCATCCTTTCGCCCACCCGTCCACCCGTTCACTCCTCCATCTATCCACTCTTACTCATCCATCGATCCACTCTCTCACTTAACCATCCATCCTTACATTCATCCATCCACCCTTTCACCCATCCATCCACTCATCAATCCATCCATTTACCCTTTCACTCACTCATCCATCCATACACCCTTTCACTCATCCTTCCATCCACCTTTTCACTCATCCATTCGTCCACTTTCATCCAGTCACCCACCTACACTCCATTTCACTGATCCATCCATTCTTTCACTCATCCATCCTTATAAATATCCTTTCACTCATCTAGCCCTCCTTTCACTCTTTCCATTCATCCAGCCTTTCTTTCACTCCATCCATCCACTTATCGATCCATCTTTTCCCTTTCACTCATCCATCATTTCACTCACTCATCCTTCCTCTCATCCAACATCCATCCACCTTTACACTCATCCATCCAGTCACTCATCTATGCATCCATCGATCCCTTTCATTTATCCATCTTTACATCCATCCTTTCACGCCTTCATCCATGCATCTATCATCCACCCTTTCACTTACCCATCCATCCACCCACCCACTATTTCTCACACATCCCTCTATCCATCCATTCCTCCAGCCATCTACCCTTTCACTCACCCATTTATCCTTTCACTCACTCATTCGTCCACTCTCTCGTGCATCCATCCATTCACCCTCTCAATCATTTATCCTTCTACCTCTTTATCCAGCCACTCATCTACCGTTACCTCACTCATCCTTCCTTTTATTCATCCATCCTTTCACTCATCCATCCATCCTTTCACTTTGTTCATACATCCACCCTTTTAATCTGTGCATTCATCCAGCCTTTCACTGCATCATTCACCCATTTAGCCCTCCATCCATCAACTCATTGATCCATCCATTTAACATTTCACTCATCCATCCATCCATATTTCCTCTTTCACTCACCAATCCGTACATCCATTCTTTCACTCATTCATGCATTTATCCATCCACCTTTTCACACTCATCCATCCACCATTCCACTCACACACCTATCTATCCATCCATCTACCCTTTCACTCATCCATCCACTTTTTCACTCATCCATCTTTACATCTATCCTTTTACTCATCCATTCATCCATACAGCCTTTCACTCATCAATTTCACCAGCCTTTCAACTCATCCATCCACCCAGCCTTCCACTTCATCTGCCCATCCACTCATCATTCATCCTTTTACTCACTCATCCATCCATACCCTCATCATCCATTCACCATTTCACTCATCCATCCATTCATCCCTCCTCCCTTTCACTCATCCAACCCTTGCATCGATCCTTTCACTCATTCATCCATCCATGTATCTATCCATTCATCCATCCTCTCAGTCACCCACACATCCCTCCACTCTTCCAAATTCATCCATCCACCTCACCTCTCCACCCTTACACTTTTAATTATAAGCCTTCGGTCTGCCGTGTTGCAGACGGAAGAGGCCCATAAAGAACAAAGAACCCCACCCCACTGCAGCTGCTAAGGCTGGGAGTTGCTGACACCTCTGAGCGTAGCCATCCATGCAGTCAAGCTACATAGAAACAGGCAGTCACGCATAAAGAAGAAACATGTGCAGACTGATAGATAATTTACTTAGTCTGGGACTCGTTTTAGGCCAATGAATCTTTTGACCCTGATTGGAGACTCCTTAAGACGAGATCACTAATCTACATGTCAATCAATAGATCGATAACCTCATCAATATTAACAACAGCAAATCAATCAAATTGGTTGGTGACATTAATGAAAACCGAAACACCCCATGACCTTTCAGTCATGAATAACCACACAAAATTTAGTTGAGATTTAGGGTATTTTATTCCTTATTGATTATACTCTACTAGCAAGTTTATTAGTCTCAATACCAAAAAACACATCAACAAAGTCACAATATGGCAACTCGAATAAGATTTCATCAAAGCAAAGATCCTAAACATTAGAACAAAGCACAACGTCAACATGGATTAACTTTAGCAGAGTATCATTAGCGCATTATTCAACAAAGCATAGATTCAGTCATTTATTTATTTGCGTCCATGTAGTGAACCCCTTAACTGACTCAAAGTAGCATTGGCATGTTGGGCTTCATGCAAAACAATTTAGCAACAAAAATTTAGAAAACATCTATCTATGGTCTCTATCAAAAGAAGCAGTTGGTACCTAGAAAGAAAAGGCAAACAAACAAAAACAATGTCATTATCATATAGTTACCCTCCGTAATGGGTCAGCATACAGAGTCAGTCTTCGTCCTCAGGACATCAGTTAATTCGCCATCAGCCAGGAAACTCAGCAAAGTTCAGCAAGACAGGTAATAAAGAACACTTCCCTCATAAGGAGGAAAAAAGTATGAAATGGGCAAAACAAGGGTAAGGATGGTTTGAAGAGTCAAACAGCAAAGTCTTTAAGACAGAGTGACAAAGTGGCTAGGTGCGAGCAAAGAAGGGCACGTAATGGCTGATTTCTCCTTGTGACACGGTGTTATAGTAATCTTGTTGTACAGTCTCCCAATTTCCAATTGGGCAAATTTTGATGCATCATTATCTCCAACCAATAATTGGTTTGTCACCTCACTAGGATTTTCACTTTAGGACAGTTCTCACGTAGTTCATTGGCTCCTGCAATTGACGTCTCCAACGGGTAGAATGTCAGGTACAAACTTTTATTTTTGCAGGCTCAGTCAGTAGTCCCATTGTCTTTACTAGTTCAGGCGACCTTGTACCTGTTGCAAGTTTACACTGTTGCATTCGGCAAGAATGTCTCCTTGAGCAAGTCAGGTCTCATGAGAAAGAATTTACTACGGTTACCCACATCTTTTAGCTTCTGGAAAAGTACAGCTACATGTCCTTCAGTAAGTCAGCACATTGTACGTTAGAAAAACACATTTAATATGAGACCGGCAGCTAGGCCCCGACTCATGCTAACTAAGGTCTAGTAATTAATTTTAGCAAAATCTTAACATATAACTCTTAATACTAATACAAAACCACACAGTAGTACATCAATAATTCATTATTAGTCAATTTCATTTATCATCCTATACATTGGTGGCCACTCCCCGTGGGCACATTTCAAATGCCTATGTTAAAGCACATTAATTCATTTTTCTATGCGACATCATTATACATTAATTTGCAAACATTTCATGTTAATTGTTAATTTTTGATTATAATAACTACTGCAGCTGCTAAGGCTGGGAGTTGCCGATGCCTCTGAGTGTAGCCATCCATGCAGTCAAGCTACATACAAACAGGCAGTCACGCATAAAGAAGAAACATGTGCAGACTGCCATGTGCACTTCTGTGCTAATTCCAGTGCAGTATTCCTCAGCGTCACCTGCACCCACCCAAACGTTTATCCAACGCACTCTCCCTCATTCGTAGTCCCAATCAATTGTGGTAAGGTGTTCACCAAGCTTCAGTATAGCGTAAACCATGTACAGCTTTTGCAGAAGCTGTTTAAGCTTTCTTAACACAGAGAACTCTCAGTGGGCAGGCGGCAGCATCTCTGGCTTCCGCACACTCCTGAGTCAACACTGACCGTGTGATAGACCTGACCATCTGCTAACTCTTCTATGGTTTTCCTGCAATTGTTATGGGCATAGGTGCACTGGCAACTGTGGTGGTTGGTTTAGCTTCACTGTTGTGTGGCGCAAGGAATCCCACGGTGGATAGTTGATTGGTGGCACACTGCAGAAGTGGCCAGTGGATCACCTGGACAAACGATGATGCTGATGAAATCAGGCCATTATGAGATTAGGATTGTTTGTTCAGTGGGCAAGGAAGCCTTATACAGGGTTAGCCTGCGTTGAGAGGTATCCAATGTGCAAGCATGACTCTGGCTGGCTGCTCTACTGATTGTAGACATCCTCATAACAAGGAAGGCTCAGGTTGGGATTCTCAAAAGACAGGTGCCAACGATGTTCTGTAAAACCTACTATTTCAAGATAGCACAACTAAAAAGAAAAATATGTGTGCTATAGTGCAGGTGCTTATGATGCGAGCAGCAGACAGGGCTAATACGTGTTTCTGTCCATGTGATATTATTTATACTCATTCGTTCTCACATATAAAGATGGATGTGGCAATACTCACCAAGTTTTACCATAGTTGCTTTTCAACCTCAACTATTGTTGTGTGATGTTACAACAGCGAAGACATGAGTATAAAAGGAGCATAGATGATAACAACCTCATAAAAATCTTTGGCAGGTATTTGTAAGAGCAAATAGCACACTTGGGAGCAAATCCAAATGTGGGGGTGGGTTCCCGTCCGCAGTAGGTTTTTGATACAAAGAACAAACAAACAATGGTAACTTTATTGAGAAAGATTACATCAGTCGATCATGTGGGTTTACCACAGTCGATTATCAACATTAGAGCTACTAAAGATGGAGAGAGTCAAATAATACAGTGATATATGAAAACCTGAGTCCTGGGATTATGTTACAAGGAGTCCAACTTGCTCTTTGGGACCATCCTCAAGATCATTAAATACATTTTAAGGCATTGAAAGATTTTGTCTCCATATCCATTTTGAAACCGCATTATTCAGTTTGGTTCCCTAGTTCACATTGGCTGAAGTACCTGTAGCTCGGCTGGTATAAGATCTGTCCGGGTCCTTGGTTCCCATCACATTCGTCTGTTGTGTTATGTTCTATTTCCACTGTGGGAAGTGAATGTGGTGCTTGCAACTGGCTCATTCATATGCTTCTGCCATATGGGAGTTTAGATCACTGCTTAATTTGAGATGGTGGTGGCCGGTTGGGGGCACAGCAATTATTTTTGGGGACCACCACTTATTTCAACCATCAGATGTTTACTGACTGCACGAGAGGGAAAAACACACAGATCAGAAAGACGGAGGACGAGGAAGAAAGCAAAACAGTCACCAAAGAAGAAAACAGGAACCTGTGAGAGCGAGAAAAAGGGCAAGGAGTGTATGGCAGTGGACTAAAGTCCACCAGATTTGTTATTTAGCATGCTAATGTTTAATTGCACTGGCCCCACTTCTGAGCAGAGCTTCGGGCACCACGCTCTTTCTTTCACAAATTAAGCACTAGCGTAGGTAAAAAGGCATGTAAAAAGTGGTCAACTAACCAATGCCGTCATAGGATGCCAGTAGAAGGAGCTTTGTGAAAAATTTGAAAAAATGTGCATTTAGGCAAGACTTGGCTCTAACTTGCCTTTTTGCACTGCAAACGACCGGACTTTGTCGTAATAAACTATGTAAAATTGTTGGACTCATTAAAATTGGCTTCCTTGTACCCAGACCTGAGAGATGTTGTCGACCTGCTGTACAACATCACAACCACATCTTTTCGGTTTGGTAATAAAGGATGGTTTGCTAATGATTTACTAATAACTAAATTCTTGCTAAAGGGAGGTTGTAGGAAGTTGGCTCTGTATATACTATCTCAAAGTGAGAGATAGTGTGCACAGAGTCCCAGGGTTCCACTTAGAGATTGATAGTGGCAAAATTAGATAATACTAATGCTCTATTTTGTGGTAGTGTGGTCGAGAAGTAGGCTTATCAGAGGGAAGTGTTAAGCATTTGTTGTACACTCACAGGCAATAAATGAGAACACACACTCAAAGACTTAACTCCAGGCCAATAGGTTTTTATATAGAAAAATATTATTTTCTTAATTTATTTTAGAACCACAAGATTCAGAATTCAAGTAAGTACATAAATTGTAAGGTACTTGACATAGGTAAGTATGGAACTTTGAATTAAAACAGTAATGTACACAGTTTTGGCAACAATAGCAATAAGCTATTTTAAAAGTGGACACTGAAAAAATCAACAGTTCCTGGGGGAGGTAAGTAATAGTTTTTCAGGTAAGTAACTCACTTACAAGTTCTTCTGGGTAAAGGCAGCCCACCTTTGGGGGTTCAAGCCAACCCCAAACACCCAGCACCAGCAAGACAGGGCCAGTCAGGTGCAGAGGTCAAAGTAGGGCCCAAATAGCATGGGTGCCTATGAGGACCGGGGTTGCTCCGGTTCCAGTCTGCAAGCAGGTAAGTACCTGTGTCCTCAGGAGCAGACCACAGGGGTTTTGTAGAGCACTGGGGGGGTTCACAAACAGGCATACAAAATACACCCTCAGCAGGACAGGGGTGGCCTGGTGCAGTGTGTGAATTAGGTGTCAGGATTTAGGTAGGAATCAATGGAGAGACCCAGGGGTCACTCTGGCGATGCAGGCAGGGCACAGGGGGACTTCTCAGGCCAGCCACCGACTGGGCAAGGATGAGGGCTGCCTGCTGGTCACTCCTGCACAAGTAGTTGGTTTCTCTCGGGCCTAAGGGATGTGGATGCAGTGCTTCTTCCAGGCATCAGTTTCCTTTGTTACCAGGCAGTCGCTGTCAGGAGGAACCTCTAGATCCTCTCTGCAGGCGTCGCTGTGGGGGTGTAGGGAGGTCGTCTCAGGGTGTCCACGTCGTGGGAGTCACCTGGAGGTCCTTTGGTTGCAGGTCAGTCTTCTGAGTCCTCAGAAGGCGCTGGTCCCACTGGCTGCGTCGCTGTGCGGGTTCTTTGAGTCTGGAGAAAGGCCGGTAGGGCTGGGGCCAAGCCAGTTGTTGTCTCCGTCGTCTCTGCGGGGCTTTCAGGTCAGCAGTCCTTCTTCTTGCTTCAGGTCATCAGGAATCTGGATTCCTGGGTTCAGGGTTGCCCCCAGATACACAATTTAGGGGTGTGTTTAGGTCTGGGGGGCAGTAGCCAATGGCTACTGTCCTTGAGGGTGGTTGCACCCTCTTTGTGCCTCCTCCCTGTGGGGAGGGGGGCACATCCCTAATCCTATTGGTGAGGAATCCTCCAAAGCAAGATGGAGGATTTCCTAAGGCAGGGGTCACCTCAGCTCAGGACACCTTAGGGGCTGTCCTGGCTGGAGGGTGACTCCTCCTTGTTTCTCTCATTATCTCCTCCAGACTTGCCGCCAAAAGTGGGGGCTGTGTCCGGGGGGAGGGGGGGGCGCTCATCTCCACTATCTGGAGTGCCCTGTTGCGCTGTAACACGAGGCTTGAGACTTTGAGGCTCACAGCCAGGTGTTACAGTTCCTGCAGGGGGAGGTGTGAAGCCCCTCCACCCAGTACAGGCTTTGTTCCTGGCCACAGAGTGACAAAGGGACTCACCCCATGTGGCCAGAAACCCGTCTGGATGTGGCAGGCTGGCAGAAACTGGTCAGGCTCGCACTAGTAGTTGGACTGATATACAGGGGCCAGCTCTAAGATGCCCTCTGTGTGCATTTCTCAATAAATCCCACACTGGCATACGTGTGGATTTATTGTGCTGAGAAGTTTGATATCAAACTTCCCAGTATTCAGTGTAGCCATTATGGAACTGTGGAGTTTGTGTTTGACAAACTCCGAGACCATATACTCTTTATGGCTAACCTGCACTTACAATATCTAAGAATTGGCTTAGACACTGTAGGGGCATAGTGCTCATGCAACTATGCCCTCACCTGTGGTATAGGGCACCATGCCTTAGGGCTGTAGGAGGGGTGACTTACCTATGCCACAGCCAGTGGGTTGTGGGCATGGCACTCTGAGTGGAGTGCTATGTCAACTTAGTCTTTTTCTCCCCACCAGCCCACACAAGCTGTGAGGCAGGGTTCATGTGCTGAGTGAGGAGTCCCTAGGGTGGCATGATACATGCTGCAGCCCTTAGAGATCTTCCTTGGCCACAGGGCCCTTGATACCAGGGGTACCATTTACAAGGGACTTATCTGTGTGCCAGGGCTATGCCAATTGTGGAGACAAAGGTACAGTTTAGGGAAAGAACACTGGTGCTGGGGCCTGGTTAGCAGGGTCCCAGCACACTTTCAATCATAACTAGCATCAACAAAAGGCAAAAAGTTAGGGGGTAACCATGCCAACAGTGGAATTTCCCTACAAAGGTGGTTATTGTGAATGTCTAAAAGTGCACAATAATGGTTGCGGACACAAAAAGCCTCTGCTGTTGAAATACACCATAATTTTGGAGAGTCTTGGACATGTTTTACACTTTCATAACTTTAGAATGAGATATAGGCACACCAATTATGAGAAAAAAACACACAAACACCGTTTAAATAATTCAATGAGTTCTTTTGAGCAATTATATATTTCTTCAGTGGGGATTCGAAATAATGTTATGTAGGCCAGATGCACAAAAGACGTTGCAAAAAGTGGTCTTAAATTAGGTACTGACTTTTGTGCGGACAATCTTTCATTTTGGAATGTGACACATAGCAAATCTCCAGTTGTAGGTGGTCTCAGAATGGCCTACATAACAAATATTAATTATATACCTTGCTAATTGTAACGTTCTGCAAATGGCTACAAACACAGGGATGGTGTCCAACAAGAACAGGAGACTATGAACCCTGTATTTTAATTTCCAAATGGGAAACTTTTTTAAAAGTAGGACATGTTCCTCAAATGTATGGTAAAGTGTAACCTTTAACTACATGTGAAAATAGGAAAATGATTTAGGTAATTAAGTTGAAGGAAGCAATTGCTTAATTGGGAAAAAATGAACTATTAACAGTTATTTGTTGGAAAAAACATATTTTTGGGGGTTGATCATGTTCTGCTTTGTTCAGTTCAGTTCAACTTTATTTTCATAGTTACTTAAAGCAATTGCAGTAAGAACGTCCAGCATTTAAAACGTAAAAATAGATAATATATCATATTGCACCTTAATGCATAAAATCCTTCTCTTACCCCGATAAAGTAAACTTTCCTAAAAGAAGCACACGTCAAATATCACTTTTGTACATAAAACCATCTATTACTCTAATCAGTTAAAATTCTCTAAAAGAAAGCACAAAGCTATGTCAAGTAAGGGTCGGAGGCAGAGGGTCCCTAAAAATAAAGAATAACATTGAAAAAAAGCACCCTTGCCTAAACCGGGACAAAAGGTGCGGAAGATCAAAGTCCAAGGAAGTGAAATATGCTGATCAAAATTAGGACCATTCTAACCGGGTGAAGTCAGCTTGTGCACGCCTACTTAGAGTCAAGTGATTGAAATGGCCCTAGGCAGCTTTATGTTCACCAGATCGAAGAATTTAAGCAAACGAAAGTTCAGCTGTGGGTCTTTGGAGGCGAAGCAGGCCAGCACAGCCTGTCTCCGTGAACGAATCCCTCTTTTATTGAATGGGTCTAATAAAATTTTCAGCAGCTCTTCACAGGTACATAGCAAGTGCTGTATGCCTTCAGTACCAATGTTCTGGTTCTATTACACTATGGCAGGACCTTAGTATATATTTAAGTGCATCAAAACCTGTTTTACAAGAGAAAAGGAAGTTGCATGAGGGACAGTGCCTAAGGAAAGGCTAGACCCTGGCAGGATTTGGCAAGGAAATACAGCAAAGAGCTCACATTTGCTGTAAACCTAATACTTACTTTTCTATTATAAAGAGTTGTAGAAAGAGAACCTTATGTTGATGACATGACATCCATAACCTGTGCTCACTATCTGTATGCCGAATTAAGCTGAAGTCTAGGACAAACTATTGGCCAGTGCCAAAGAGGCCTCGGGAAGATCTTTATGTGATGGCATTGCCTCATTTTAAGATTTTGTCCTTTCTAACTATAAAGAAATATTGTTTGCTAGCCGTTTTGAAGCAACCACAAAACAGATATGGGAGTTGGTTAGTGCTAATTTGTAAGGTAGCAAAGATTAGGTTAACAAGGTTTTAGGTTGTTTGCAGTAGAATTACATACAAGCTCTTCTTTCACACTTGGGTTTTGTTACACTGTTTTATGTTTAAAAATATTGCGAGGATTTGGGTGTATTATGTGATATGGCTGTGGGGCCTTGTCATATAATACACTAGAATAAAACTGTCTTGGGTCCAGTTAGGCTCTTTAAACAACCTTAAGCACAACAATGTGCTTAATCTATGGCTTTCAACCAGCAAGGCTTGCACTATGGAACTTACTGTAAAGTATCTGCAGTGCCAAACAATGGAATACTATGAAAGAACCAGGACACCCATTTATAAAAAGAGAGTATATTTTAATGAATTTTTAGAGAACTTCATGTGCAAACTCCATCAGAGGGTTCTGGAGATACAGATTTTAGAAAAATATTAATCTCTTTTAAATGCAACTTCAAACAAGCATTGCTCAACAAAAGGTTTGTACACTTTTGAAAAGTTTGAAAGTGTTAGTTTGGCTTTTGTGGCCTGGCTTGGGTGACCAAATCTGGCAGGATAGAGGTCTAGGGGGCCAGAAAGTATACTTTAGACAGTTATCTGGTCAGAAGAGCATTTTTAAGTTGAGTTCCAAACTTTACAGAACAACAGCTATAGACTTCAATGGATTGGTCCTGAAGCTAAGGATACAGGATAAAAACATGCTTAAGGATCCTATGGTGAAGGAGACGTCAATATGGGTGCCCTTGTGGCGAGTCCTCGGTTCACAACTGTTGTGGAGAGACTTCGGCCACAGACGTCAGGGTCATAGGAATTCCTCTTTGATGCAGTAGCTGACCAGGTGGCTACCAACTTGCCAGCTTAGGCTTCTTCATCTCTTTTGTGCCTATAGCTAGCTCCTTGGAGTCACTGCTTTGATCTGGGATGGGAATCAACTTTTTTCTGATCCAGGAGACAAAGGCTTAGTCCAAACTTCGCTAGCCAATCCAATCCAATTAGTAGAACTGGGGACATTGAATTCAAAAGTTTTACATAAAAATAGCACCCAGAAGCACAAAGCACTATTGGGGCTATCTGGTCGTGCCAGACCAGGGCAAAGTCACAAATTCAGGCTGACCGCAATGGAGCGAAAGCTGGCTACTGGGACCCAGTTAGGCCAACTGAACAAAGTACCTTGGATCCTGGTTGTGGATTGCTGGGTGGATCCCTGTTGAAGATGGATCGTGCAACAGAAGCTGAGAAGCGGCAAGGCTGTGGTGAGAGGTCCTGTTGTGTCAATGTTAAGGATACTATTGAAGAGACTTGAGATGTGAAGGCTGGTGTGGAGGATGCATTGTGCAATCAAAGCAATGGGTCGCTTCCGATGAGTAGTGAAGCCGAAATGTGGTGTTCCAGCATTGTTGTCGAGGCTGCCCTCAATGGCAGATGCGAGGAAGTTGTGCCAGGAAAAGCTTTGAGCACTAGTGGTTCCAGAGGAAATGTGTCAAACGCAAGATGCAAGTCTTTTCCAATGAGTCTAACACACGCAGCAGCGGAGATGCATCAATTCTGCTTGAGGATGAGCCAATCAGCGGAGGAGATATGTCTGTTCTGCTTGGGAATGCATCATTCAGCAGAAAGAATGTATCGATTCCACTGGCAAGCACCTTAGGCCTCCTATGACTGGGATGGGACCCCTTGGAAGGGTACACTCACAGCTGGCAGAGTCCAGGAGCAGAAGCAGGGTGGCTGGAAGACTTTTATGTCCCTAAGACTTAAGATCAGGAGGCCAGCCCACTAGCCCTTAGAGTCACTCTGGGTTTTGAGTTACAGTGATGCTGGTCTGGTACTTCTCACCCATGGTCAGCACAGCATGGCAGGAGTCCAGCATAGAGCAGTGCAGCAGAGTGGCAGTCTTTCAGCAGCACAGCAGTCTGTCTTCCTGACAGAGTATTCACAGGTCCAGAAGTGTACTGCAGTGCTGATGTCTGAAATCTAGTTTGTATACCCAGGGGTGCCTTTGAAGTAGGAGAGACTTCAAAGACATACCTTTCAAGTGCACAGATGTCCTGCCCTTCCTGCCCTGGCTCCAGACTAACTACAGGGTGTATACAGGACACAGCCTATTCAAGTGTGAGGCTGGGTCCAGCTCACCCTCCCATCCTGCCCAAGATGCCCCATCAAGTCACAGTTAAGCTCCCTTTGTGTGTGGCTTTCTAGGTGAAATACACAAAGTCCAGCTGTTAACTACACCCAGTCATGTCACCAGAGGCAGGCTGCATGCACAGAATGGCTAAGGAAAGAAAATGTCAACTTTCTAAAAGTGGCATTTTCAGAATTTCAATTTCAAATCTGACTTCATTATAAATCAGGATTTAAAATTGTAATTTTAGATACGCAAATCATGAAGGAATTATCTTTTCCCATTTGTAAATTGCACTTATGAAGTAAATAAGGCAACTCCAATGTTATCCTACCGGAGAAACAACCCTAGCATTACTGAAAAACAAATTTACGAGTTTTTCAATACAAGAACACGTAAAACTTAAAAGTACATGTCCTGCTTTAAATACATGGCACCCTGCCCTCAGGGCCTACCTTAGGGGTGATTATAAAAAAGGAATTGTTTAGGCCTTGCAGAAGAGTTATTTTACCAGGTGTTAGAAATTGGGTTTTTGGTTGGCAGTCAGGTTACCCTCTGTCCAAGCAAGAAGCCTCACTCTAGTCAGGGTAAGTCACACACAATCCAAATTATCCTGTGCCCACCCTCTGGTAGCTTGGCACGAGCAGTCAGGCTTAACTTAGAAGGCAATGTGTAAAGCGTTTGTGCAATAAATCATACAATAACACAATATAGCACCACAAAAATACACCACACAGTGTTTAGAAAAATATATAATATTTATCTGGGTATTTGCAGGTCAAAACGATCAAAGATGCAATATGAAGTAGTAAAGATATCACTAAAAAGTGATATAAAGTGTCTTAAGTCTTTAAAAAGCAAACAAAGTCTCTTTCAAGCACAAAGTATCTGGTTTGGAGTGGAAAGTCTACGCAGAGGGCCGCAGAAGAGGAGATGCGTGGAAAAATGGTGTGTGCGTCGGTTACCCCCCTTCACACACAGACTTGCGTTGTTATTTTTCACGCGGGGAGACGTACGTCGTTCTGCGGGAGGAAAAATGGTGTGTGCGTCGGTTTCGCCCCTTCACACACGGTCTTGTGTCGTTATTTTTCACTCGGGGAAGACGTGCGTCGTTTTCCGGCACGCGGACCTTCTCCTTCTATGGATAGCGGGATTACCAGATGTCCCAGGGTCTGTGCGTGGATTCCTCGGCTTGTTATCTGGCTGCGCGTCGTTCCAGGAGGCTGTGCATGGAATTTTCTTTCTCACGCCAGGCGTCGCGTTGATTTCCCCTCTGGGAGTCAGGCGGCGTTGTCCATGCGAGGCCGTGAGTCGAAGTTCCGGTCACACCGCAGACGTCGCGTCAAGCGGCGTCTTTCTGGATCGGCGTGCGGTGAATTTTTCACCGCGGAACAAGCTGTGTGTCTAAATTTTCGGCACACAAAGAGTCCAAATGAAAAAGAGAAGTCTTTTTGGTCCTGAGATTTCAGGGAACAGGAGGCAAGCTCTATCCAAGCCCTTGGAGAGCACTTTTGCAGCCAGACAAGAGTTCAGCAAGGCAGCAGGCCAACAGCAAGGCAGCAGTCCTTTGTAGAAAGCAGTCAGGTGAGTCCTTTGGGCAGCCAGGCAGTTCTTCTTGGCAGGATGCAGGATCTGGTTCAGGTTTCTTCTTTAGCAAGTGTCTGAGGTGGTAGGGCAGAGGCCCTGTTTTATACCCAAATGTGCCTTTGAAGTGGGGGAGACTTCAAAGAGTGGTTTAGAAGTGTAAAGAAATTATCACTTTCTAAAAGTTGCATTTCTAGAATAGTAATATTAAATTCCGACTACTAAATATGACCTTCCTGCTCCTTTCAGATCAGCAGCTGCCACTTCAACAATGTATGAAGGCAGCACCCAATGTTAGCCTATGAAGGGAGCAGGCCTCGCAGTATTGTAAAAACGAATTTAGGAGTTTTACACTACCAGGACATGTAAACTACACAGGTACATGTCCTGCCTTTTACCCACACAGCACCCTGCTCTAGGGGTTACCTAGGGCACACATTAGGGGTGACTTATATGTAGAAAAAGGGGAGTTTTAGGCTTGGCAAGTACTTTTAAATGCCAAGTCGAAGTGGCAGTGAAACTGCACACACAGGCCTTGCAATGGCAGGCCTGAGACAAGGTGAAGGGGCTACTTAAGTGGGTGGCACAACCAGTGCTGCAGGCCCACTAGTAACATTTAATCTACAGGCCCTAGGCACATATAGTGCACTCTACTAGGGTCTTTCAAATAGCCAATCATGGATAAACCAATTAACAATACAATTTACACAGAGAGCATATGCACTTTAGCACTGGTTAGCAGTGGTAAAGTGCCCAGAGTTCAAAAGCCAACAACAACAGGTCAGAAAAAATAGGAGGAAGGAGGCAAAAAGTTTGGGGATGACCCTGTCAAAAAGCCAGGTCCAACACCAGGCCAACATCGCAGTGTAAAGCTGCACACATAAGCTCTGCAATGGCAGGATTGAGCCATGGTTATTGGGCTACTTAAGTGTATGGCACAATTAGTGCTGCAGGCCCACTAGTAGCATTTAATTTACAGGCTCTGGGCACCTGTAGTACCACTTTACTAGGAATTTATAAGTAAAATAAATATGCCAATTGGGGATGAACCAATATTACCATGTTTAGGGGAGAGAACACGGCACTTTAGCACTGGTTAAAAGTACTAAAGTCCACAAAGTCCTAACACCAACAAAACGTTAGGAGGAAGACTGCCCTCGGGCTGTCAGGTCTAACAGTGCATCAAATAGCAACACCATGAGAGGAATCTAACAGATATTTCGAATATGCAGTGCAAGATAGACTGGCATGGCATACCACATGGCTGTTTAGGCTGGTCCATCTTTTGTGGATAAGATAGATGGAGGGGCATTTTATCATCTTGATTGCAGCATGAGTGGCATGCAAGCCTCCAGTGGAGGGCAGGAAGCCAGTGGAGATATACAAGTCAATGTGTGCTTGTCATGGGTGGTACCCCAAAAAGTGACAGGGAATATAACATGGGGTTTGAGTATATCACTGGTTTTCAACACTTCAAAACAGATAGGTGTAAGATTGCAACAGTGTCTCTAACAAATCTAAGCTAGGACTCACGAGAAAAATGTCATGTTACATAACAGCTTAGCCTTCAAAGTCATGTCACCATATGGGTTTTGTGGGCTGGTCTTACCATAGCAGGTCTTTTATGATGTGCTTTTTTGAGTCACATTTCTTAGGAAGACTAGGTCTGTGTTTCACAAGAATGTTATTCTTTGCCAGAACCTGCTTTTCCTGTGTGCTCTCTTCCTCATTGGGATTTTCATAAATACACATTCATTATTCATGTTTCTTTTGTGTAGCAGTGGAGTGCCTGGTGTGCAGCTTTTGTTCATGCATTGGGGTGATGTGTAGTTGATGATATCGATTCCTCGGGGAGTCTAGCTGTTGCAAGCAAGAGTCTTCAGTTATACACCATCCTGTGTGTTTCTGCTCATTGACAATGATGTGGCAGATGTCTTTAAGTATAGGACTTATGCCCTTTGATGTGGGCTGTGACTTCTGCAAGTAATTGTACAATGTTTTAGCTTTCCGTGTACTGTCAATTTTGCTGTAAATCAAACTATGGTTATTTGTTTGTGTACACAATGGACAATGGTGGATATATAACCATAACCTTAAATCAATTTTACCAGAATAATTATATCAAAATAATATGTTTAGTGGTTGCAATTCCATTTATGTGCTGCCCCCAAGAAGATGAAACAATACAAAGTATAGTGCTGATTTGTATACTTAAATATAGTATAGGAGATCAGATGTACACTGGTTTCAACGAAGTTCGGTAAGCTCTGGCATTATCGGAACATATATGACCTGTGGCAATTCGACTTCAGACCAAAGTTGATTCCTGAGAGCTCTCACTTCAAACCCAAATACACTATTAAAAGATCATGGCACTTGCTGTCAGACAGTAGTTGCCACGTACAAGCCAATAAAATAAGAAAATGGCCTAGAAAGAAGTGGGGCCCAATTATGAGTGGGGTGATCTGAACTGCAATGTTACAACCCTGGTGGTCGGGCTGCCAGGGAACCACCAGTTTTACCAGCTTCAACAGGATCTCAGACCCTGGCGGTGTGGAGGTTGGTGACGGTCCTAATCCACCAGTGCAGAGCCTCAAGCAGTGCTGCCCTGGAGATTATGAGCCTCTTCTCTGCCAGAGGTTTCATGGCGGATGAAATCATTATGTGCAAGCAAGAACTACTCTGCAAAATAGAGGCAGTTTAAAATGCTGGACATGCCAGGCTTATCCTTACTGAAGCAAAGCACCATCGGCCCAAGTTTTTTCAGCTTTGAATAAGTGGCAGTGTCGACAGAATTTAGTGGGAGCTGATTTTGTTCCTGTGTGCTCCACCGCGTTAGCTGCTGTCTTATTTGTGTGCCTCCTGTGGTTGCAATATGGAGGCTAAGTTAACAGAGGCATGTGTTAGGAGCATGTTCAGTTGCATGGTTGTCCTCTGATGTTGTGCCATGTGTTGAGCGATTAATTTTCTGTTCTAGCCTGATCAGATATTTAGTCCGTCTACAGTTGAGTTGTATGTTTGTAAAGTTGAAACAAGCTATAATTGTCAGCCTACAGTGGCATAGCTCCTGCTGATTAAATGATGATCTTAGTATCATTCTTTAATCATTCGGGTTTGCTTCACACATGCAGATTTTCTGGACCGTGGATTCTGGGTATTTACACAAAGTCGGCAAGTCTCTGTACTGGTGGTTCATTCCCAGCGTGGTAGGTATAAGAATGATGGTAGACAGCCCAAGTGATATTTCAGAAACAATGTTTTAGTCTTGGCTTTGCTGGCTATGCCCAGATGCGGTTGAGGAGCTAACTTGCTGTAAGACGCTATTGTAAGCCAAACATGCCATCTCTGCACAAAGGCATCCTTATCTGCCAGCAGCAAGTGCCTCTTGATTCTTTTATTGATGAGGGCCTTGACTAGGGAGGAGTTGGAAATTATCTCCCATTCCACAGTTAGACCAAGAGTTGTTAGAGAATAAGAAGGATAATCTCTGTCCGGAGACTGATTTCCCAAAGATGGAAATTCAAGGTTCAGTTACTCAAGTTCTTCTACTTACAGAAGAGTTTGATAAAGGCTTCATTTCTTGCTGTGGATTTTTTGATGAAGCCAAATTCCAAGTGCAGTGGGCTAGGGACAAATGGTGTTGCAGGGAACAGACTGGCTTAATGAATTTGATAATTACTTTATCAAGGTGGGAGGCATCTCTGCCCCTTAGTGCTGCACTACCATAAGTGATGGTTGGGACTCATGTGGCCTTAAAGAACCTTGTCTATCAAGTAGCATACCCATATATCTATATTCTAATACCACCTCTACATTGTCCTTTGTCAAGTACCACTGACGGAAGCTCAACTATAGTTTTACATGGATCATGATGTTTGACTCCTTCAAGCTAATTTCCATGGCATTTATGTTGGAGTATGCAGCTGGGGCATTAAGGAGCCTCTGAAAGTTGATTTTTGTATGACTAAGCAGCACTAAATTGTATGGGTACATCAGGCACGGCAGAAAGATATTACCCAATTTAGGGGTGTGTGAGTTTACATGAGCTATGCTGATGGGGAGATCTGCTAAGAAAAGGTTAAAGAGGGTTGGAGCTTTTTACTCACACTTGTCTTAGCCCTTGGTGGGTCATGATCTTTCTAGTTATTGAGCACCATCATCTAGCTTGATTTTGACCCAGGTATCAGTGAGCAGGAGATCAGGGCTTGCAGCTTTGGGTTTGGTATGTTCCACCTTCCGCGTTTGCTCCACAGCTTCGATCTATCGACTTGATCAAAAGTTGCCTTGTAATCTATCCTGTGTTGATCTGAGAGCAAGGATAGCGCCAGCAGCTTTGTTGTTCCCACTCCTTTAGCAAACCCAGTTTGTGAATGGTATCAGACTCCTTTCGGTTGCCCATGTTGATAACTTGTGGAGGAGACATTCAGCGAAGTATTTAGAATCTGCATCCAGGTGCACTATGAGTTGGTAGTTTGCAGGGTCAGAGTCATTGCCACCTTTATAAATTGGAGAAATAATGGAGCCTTTCCATGGGGAGGGGATGGCATTTGAAATGATAATGCTCTCATATACTGGCTCCAGATGTCTTGCCCATTACGATTGTCCTCCTTAAAGATGGCTGTTGAAATGTGATGTGGGCCTGGTGCTCCATGTCAGCGGCTTCTCGAGATTTGACCCTCAATTGCTTCTGCCCGGATAGTCATAATACGAGAACCTGGGTATCACTCTCGATATTTTGAGGCTCTGATAGAACCTTTGCTTGATGTTCTTTAGACTCATCCAGGCACAGCATACTCCTTGGCTGGCAAAAGTGTGTAATTTTGAAAGGTATTCATACCAGTTCACCTCTTGAATGTATTGAGTTTGTTTTGGATAGATCATTGAGATGATTCACAGTCTTCTGAAATTTCACATGCCCGTTAGTTTTAAGGTCGTACAAAATCTGGCACTGACATTGTTTCTAGCCTCTCTTTTTTGTCCCACAAATATTTTCTGTAGGCGGACTTTGCTTAGCCTGCTTGACATTCCAGGAATCATCATGCAAGCTTTTGGTAAGCATGAAGGGCTTGATTTAGGCAACGTTTTTAGCACTTTTGCTTTATTATTGGCTATCGACCTGGCAGCTCTATGTATATTAGTAGAGTTGCTTCATGAAGTTGTTTGGTTGGCGATAAATTGTATTGTAAATTGTCCCAGACTTTATATGGGGCGCTCATCTCTTCTAAGAGGGTTGTAAATTAGCCTTTAGCCAATGCAGACAGGTTATGGTTTGCTCTGGGTGACCATTTTATTCTCTTATTTTTTACCATATGGATCCTGCCTTCTGTTCCTCCTCCTGGTATATGGTTGTTTGCAAAGAGAATAAGGCATGGTTCTTGCAGTATGTGATCACTTTTATCCCTTGGTGTTATTGAGAAACTAGAAATAAGATTGTTAGAATTGGGGTCTTTGGTTGACAGTCAGGTTACCCCCTGTTCAAGCAAGGACCCTCACTCTACTCAGGGTAAAAGAGAATCACCCTCAGCTAACCCCTGCTTGCCCCTTTGGTAGCTTGGCAGAGCAGTAGGCTTAACTTCAGAGTGCTAGGTGTAAAGTATTCGTACCAACACACACAGTAACTTAATGAAAACACTACAAAAATGACACAACACAGGTTTAGAAACATAGGAAATATTTATCTAAATTAAACAAGACCAAAACGACAAAAATCTACCATACACAAGTCATCAATAAAAATGCAAAAAGAGTCATTAAGTAGTTTTAAACACACACTAGCACTGCTAGTGTGAAATTGTACCTGGTGCGTGCAAAAATAACCCGCACGGGCGGGTATGCCTCAGAAAGAACCCCGCATGGGCGGGTGTGAGTCGGAAATCCAGCTGCACGATGATCTGAAAACCCCGCAGTGCAGTCAGCAATGCTGCGCGTCGTTTCTCCTGCTCCGTGCTTCGATTTTTCGGTCGCGTTTCCTGCGAGCGTCGTTTCTCAGCTGCGGAGCCGGCGGCGTGTCGTTTTTTCAGCCGCAGATCAGAGTTGTGTCGATCTTTTCCCTGCACGGCGCTCTGTACGTGGATTTCCTTGTCTTTAGGCTGCCAGCTTCTCCGTTCAGGGTCCCAGGAACTGGATGGGCACCACAGGGCAGAGTAGGAGTCTCTCCAGAGACTACAGGTGCTGGCAGAGAGAAGTCTTTGCTGTCCCTGAGACTTCAAACAACAGGAGGCAAGCCCTAAATCAAGCCCTTGGAGATTTCTTCTCACGATGGAAGGCACAAAAAGTCCAGTCTTTGCTCTCTTACTCTGGCAGAAGCAGCACCTGCAGGATAGCTCCACAAAGCACAGTCCCAGGCAGGGCATCTCTTCTTCCTTAGCTATCCAGCTCTTCTCCAGGCAGAGGTTCCTCTTGGTTCCAGAAGTGTTTCTAAAGTCTGTGGTTTTGGGTGCCCTTCTTATACCCAATTTCTCCTTTGAAGTAGGCCTACTTCAAAGTAAAGTCTCCTTTGAATATGAAATCCTGCCTTGCCCAGGCCAGGCCCCAAACACTCACCAGGGGGTTGGAGACTGCATTGTGTGAGGGCAGGCACAGACCTTCAGGTGTGAGTGACCACTCCTCCCCTCCCTCCTAGCACAGATGGCTCATCAGGAAATGCAGACTACAGCCCAGCTCCCTTTGTGTCACTGTCTAGTGAGAGGTACAACCAGCCCAACTGTCAAACTGACCCAGACAGGGAATCAACAAACAGGCAGAGTCACAGAAATGGTATAGACAAGAAAATGTCCACTTTCTAAAAGTGACATTTTCAAACACACAATCTTAAAATCAACTTTACTAAAAGATGTATTTTTAAATTGTGAGCTGAGAGACCCAAACTCCACATGTCTATCCAATCCCAAAGGGAATCTACACTTTAATCATATTTAAAGGTAGCCCCCATGTTAACCTATGAGAGGGACAGGCCAAATGCAAAAATAAAAAACGAATTTGGCAATATTTCACTGTCAGGACATATAAAACACATTACTATATGTCCTACCTTAACCATACACTGCATCCTGCCATTGGGGCTACCTAGGGCCTACCTTAGGGGTGTCTGACATGTAAGAAAAGGGAAGGTTTAGGCCTGGCAAGTGGGTACTCTTGCCAAGACGAATTTACAGTAAAAACTGCACACAGGCACTGCAGTGGCAGGCCTGAGACATTATTACAGAGCTACGTATGTGGGTGGCACAACCAGTGCTGCAGGCTCAATAGCAGCATTTGGTTTACAGGCCCTGAGCACCTCTAGTGCAATTTACTAGAGACTTACTAGTAAACCAAATATTCCAATCATAGTTACACCAATTACATACACATTTTGTATAGGAGCACTTGCACTTGCACTTTAGCACTGGTTAGCAGTGGTAAAGTGCACAGAGTAACAAAACAGCAAAAACAGAGTCCAGCACACATCAACAACCTGGTAAACAGAGGCAAAGAGTTAAGAGAGACCACGTCAAGGATGAAAAGTCTAACAGGCTGCTGGTGCTCAATTGCATTCAATAGAGGCCTCAACCTTCCAGTGTTCTAATATGAGTTAGTAAAATGTTTTAAGCGTACAAATTCATGAAGTTTGAATCGCAAAAGTGAACTTGCATACTTGAAACAAGCCATTGAAATTAGGTGTGAAATGACTTTCTGAATCCAGCCTGTCTATTGTAGATTTGGACTAAAGGACCTCAAATACTTCCGGCCTATCTCCCTGCTCCCCTTCTCGGCAAACGTCATCGAGAAGGCTGTCAACAGACAACTAACCATCTTCCTCGAGGAGAACTGCACCCTGGAGCCTTCCCAATCCGGATTCCGCAGCAACGACAGTACCAAAATCACCCTCATCGCCGCCACCAACGACATCAGAACCATACTGGACAATGGTGAAACCATGGCCCTCATCCTCCTGGACCTCTCGGCCGCGTTCAGCACTGTCTGCCACCACACCCTACGCTCACGCCTCAGCAATGCAGGAATCCACTACAAAGCCCTGGACTGGGTCACCTCCTATCTCATCGGCAGAACCCAGAGAGTCTGCCTCCCCCATTCCCCTCAGAGGCCACCAAAACCATCTGCGGCGTACCCCAGGGTTCGTCCCTCAACCGGACCCTCTTCAATGTCAACATGGCCCCGCTCGCAAACATCGCCCGATCCCACAACCTCAACATTACCTCACACGCCGAAAACACCCAGCTGATCCTCTCCCTCACCAAGGACTCTGCCAAGACCTACCTCCACGAAGGAATGAAGGGCATTGCCAAATGGATGAAGAGCAGCTGCCTCAAACTCAATTCTGACAAGACGGAAGTCCTCATCTTCGGCTCCACCCACTCTGCCTACCACTCTCGGAGCTGCTCCGTCTCCCACCGACCACGCACGCAACCTAGGATTCATCTTGGACTCCTCATTATCCATGACCCAGCAAGTCAACGCCATCTCCTCCTCCTGCTTCAACACCCTCCTCATGCACTGAAATATCTACAAATGGAAACCCACCGAAACCAGAACAGTCACCCAAGCCCTCATAAGCAGCAAATAGACTACGACAATGCTCTCTACGTAGGAACCACGGCCAAACTCCAGAAGAGGCTTAAATGCATCCAGAACGCCTCTGCACACCTCATCCTGGACATCCCCCACCACTGCCACATCAGAGACCACCTGAGAAACCTGCACTGGATCCCAGTCAACAAGAGAATCACCTTTAAACTCCTCACCCACGCTCACAAAGCACTGCACAACACCGGACCAGAATACCACAACAGACGGCTCTCCTTCTACACCCCGACCCGGCTTCTCTGCTCCGCCGACCTCGCCCTCGCAACCGTCCCACATGTCTTCAGAACTACAACTGGCGGTAGATCATTCTCACACCTAGCCGCCAAAACGTGGAACACTCTTCCCATCCACCTGCGCCAGACCAAAGACCTCCTTACCTTCAGGAAACTTCTCAAGACCTGGCTGTTCTAGCAGTAGCAGCACCTCCCTCCCCCCCCCCCTTCTCCTCCCCACGTTCTTAGCGCCTTGAGACTCTCATGGGTGAGTAGTACACTTTATAAATTCCAGATTGATTGATTGATTATTCAGAACTGAAGCCTGGAACTATATTGTATTTCTTCAAGGAAGAAAGCAGGTAGACGTCTGTTTCAGCAGCTGCCAGCATCATTTTCTGCCACTTCACTTGTTTAGCATGGGGCAAAATTGAATCTACCTGGTGGAGATTATCTATCCCTGAATCCCCAAGTCCTAACCAACTGGTCTTATTGTGGAAGTTTTTACTCGCACCTCATCAGCTGTAAGGGTCCAATTCATAAGGTGTTTTCTATTAGTGATTCTGCTTTACTCCTGTTCTAAGTGTGACTTAATCATGAATTTCCCAGAGTAAGGCATGCTTCTTCATGGAGAAAACAATGTGAATCAGGTGCTCTGAATCTAGTTTGGAGCATGGAGAGCACACTATTTGCATTGTGACCTAATGGCTGGTGGCTCTCTTGTAGCGCCACAGTGGCCAAGCACCGTAGCAAACCACTTTTAGTGCTTAATTAGTGACAAGAGTATTTGTAAATTAAAATTATTTATGGATATCCTGGTTCAATACAGCACTAAATCATAATTCTCTGCAAAGACGAATCTGGTGCAAAGCCTGCGGATTCACTTTTGAGAGACACACATTCTCCATGCTCTATTTGGGATAATATAACTGGTGGTTCCTTGCGGTAATCATTTTTTGTTTGCATGGGATACGCACAGAAAACCTTTCAGCTGTGATAATCAAAATAAATGAACCAATGTTCAGGGTTCCTAACACACGCTGGCCCTTTCGCAATCTATGGTCATGGAAAGTCCATGACTTGGAGGCTCTAGATGGCACCTCCAACGTTTGGCTACACTGCAAGCCAAAGGGGGTGAACATGTTTGCAAGACGTGTCTGAAAATATGTCAAACAATGCTTGGTCCTGAAGTGTGATACACCTTGACCCTGACAAAGTTAAGACAAAGGGGGAATTGTGATTATATTTGGCAGCAGAATAGAACTAACAATAATCCTTGGCTGAACCATTGCCTTTGTTGTGGGAAGCGTGCTTCACTTCAAAAGTAGCAAAGACTGAAAAGGCTGCACCCACCATGGACTGTGTGCCTGGATTAAAGCCAGGTGCCCGGAGCAATGTCTTCCCTTTGACAACGTTCCCAAACACACTGTAACTGCTAATTGTGAAGCTCCTTTCAGAACTACATAACAAGTTAACTGGGAGTTATTAGTGAACAGAAGGAACGATTAATGCGTTGCAGCTTCGTGGACATGGCAGCGGTTTTCAAGAGTGAGATAAGAGGCAGGATCCCTTCTAGAGTGATAGAGCGTTCCGACCTAATAAATTACCTGTATGTGGACGCTCTTAGGTCGATGAATCTTTTGACCAAGTGGGGCTCTCCTCACTCTAGATCAGTCAATTTAATCAAATCAATAATCAATAACGAACATAAGCAATGCCTTGATCAACATAACACTTCACAATTAATCCAGAAAACATTTCGGCGAACTATGACCTTTCGGCCACAAATAACCACACCAGTTTATTCAAAGTTAATGAATTTATTTCCCTATATTAACAAAGCTAGCACAATATAAATGTGTCTCAACACCAAATGATATATGTAAATGAACATTAATAGCTGTCCATAACGGCGAAAAAGATGCAATCTATGCAGCATTTGAATAACAAGGCATTCGATAATAGCAATGCAAATCACTAAAACTATAATCTGTAATGAGCTAATTGCATACATTGGTCAGCACAACAAGGTCTCAAATTGCATCGTGCAACAAATGAATCCTCATCTATCCTCAAATTAGCATCTGCATGTGGGACTTCATGCAAAAACAATTTAGCAACATTAATTTGGAAAACTCCTAACTAGGGCTCTTATCAAAAATCAGCAGTTGGTTACCCAAAAAGAAACACAATGCAATTGTACATTTTCTTTCATATTTACCAAATTCAATCAGCATTCAAGGAAGTCTTCGTCTCACAGGTACCGGTTTCGATCAGCATGGATACCGGTTTCGATCAGCATGGGTACCGGTTTCAATCAGCATGGGACGGGGCAAAGGGGCAGGGTGGACGGGGCAATTGCCTCACAGCGGCAAGATAAAGGACAAAACTACTACTTCATGCAAAGGGGCAAATCAAAGTTAAAGTCTCTAGGGCGAGAATTTCTTAAAGTCTCTTTCTCTCGATTAGAGAAAGCATCAAAGTCTCATCGAACATCAATCGATGTCGGCAATAACGGGTAATGGGCTGGTAAAGGCGCATGTCCAATAATAATGGCCGCTTTCCTCTCGTGCACCTGGTTTAAATAGACAACAGTTCAAATCCAGTAGGGTCTTCCATTGGAGGGTTCATAGGTTGGCTTCAAATTGTCCAATCAAAAACTACAGTTCACAAGCTTCTACCTAGGCATACATTATCCTTGGAGTCGGGAACGTAAGTTGCAACATATTTTACCAATTAACTCACTTTCAGAGCGTCCATTGTCTGCACCTGCAGATTGACCTTGGAGCAAAGAAGAAGATGCCAGGCTGGCACGAAACCTTAAAGATAAGCATGTGAACCGATCTCACTGGAAAAGTACAGCTTCAAGCAAGAATACACGTTTCATTAGCACGTTAGAAAAACACGAGCATCTAAACCGTGAGACAAGCAACTAGGCCGGAGCCTCCACTAAAGTAATGCTAAGTTAAAACATTTCAAACAAGCAAATCATGGCACACGTTTACGATTATGTCAAATTAGTACAATTCTAATACATCACGTTATATAAAGCACGCTTATAAATGTTGGCGAACTACTCTGAGGGCACATTTGTCCCCGTACAATCTTTATTAGTTCGGTTAAAGTCACACTTGATTATTGCAGTACTACGTTTATGCGCTAATAAATGTAAAACCTTCATTTCTGCGTCATCAATCCCTCCTCTGATGACTACTTGTCATCACACAAAAATATTCCCACAAATTTTATTCCATTAAAATTCTGTCAGTTCTCTTTGCCTTTTAATTCCCCTTGTTCTTGCCTTGTATTCTTCTGCCATTCTTTTCATCATTTTCTCTTCCTTCCTTCTTTTAATTCTTGCCATGATCATTAATATTCCCCTTTTTATTCCCCAAATCCCAAAAATGCAAATCAGTACTATTAATATTCCCTGTATTATTTTTTGCAATATTCCATTCCAAATGCCACCAAGCCAATTTCCCACTGAAGCAATTCCCTTTCCAACCTTCTCCCAAACTCCTGGTTCTTTCAATTCTTTCAAGTCTGCACTCTCTTTCGTTAGATTAGCAAGCATTGTTTTAATTTTCACACTGTTGTCTGGTATATACGTGCAACAGTGTCGCGCACCAAGCATTTTGCAAACGCCGCCATCCTTTGCTAAAAGAATGTCTAGGGCAAGCCTGTTCTGAAGAGTCATAGCTCTTTCTGCTGCAAGTTCAGCATCCATCAGGATTATAGCACCTGAAAACTTTGTCAACATGTTATCCACTATAGTAGACAACTTTCTTATTTTGATGGAATTCAACACAACTCCCAATGAAGGAATCATGGCTCCAAATATATCTCCTACCACAGCAGCTGCGGTCTCTCTTTTCTGGATACGATGAGATCCAGGCGTCTTTGAAATCACTGATGGGTCATCCAGTTGATAAACCTTTGGGAACACTATACCCAAATAACATCTCCCCCACCATCCCTTTGGAAGACGATAATAGGCATTATGCCCACAAATGTAATATACACCTGGTATGACAGGGTCAAGTCCGTTCAGCATGAATGTCCATTTGGCCTTAAAGATAAACGTATGTTTACACTCACTCGCTCCTACAAAAATGTTGTCATAATAAGATTCACCTCGATATATACAAAATTTCCCTACATGCCAAGCATCTAAAGCTATTCTCCCTTGTGTTCTTATTGCGGCAAAAGCATAATGATCTACTGAAGTCCTCTTACTTAGCTCTTTTTCTAATTTCGCATTCATTTGTGCCCTTCTATCATCTGTGCGATCTAAGAAGCTTATTTCTACTGCAGAGAGCGAGCAGGTAAGATTTTCCCTATGTGCGTGAGCCGTTTCAAAAGGTTGCATTGGCTCGAAAAATTCCCTCATTATTTTAGCATCCCAATCTTTAGCAATCTGGCTTAGCTGCGTTATTATAGGAACATATGCAAAGGTAACATCATAATTTGAGTAAAAATACTGTATATTTGTCTGACCATAAAATCTAGAAGTTACTATACTACATGTAATCCCATATGTAAGAGGCATGTGGTGATAAGTCACCCCTTCCTTTACCGATGTCGGTATCTGTGTACACACATAACAATCTTTCGCATCCATAGTCTCAACATATTCTGTTAGCAAGCGATAGAAAACGTTATACGAAAGTTCCTTCTTTTCATGCAAGTGTCTCTCATCTAATTCTAGTCTTTTCAAAGCGGTTAGTTCAGTGACAGTAACAGGAACAGGAGTAGAAGCATCAATTTTCTCATTCTCACCCTTACCATGCGTTGCAAGCACTATTGCCATTATTATTAGTACACATGCAGCTATCAAGCCTATACACGCATATTTACAATATTTCATTCTACTGTTTTGTGTCATGATCTGTATAGAATCAGAGAGCTAGAAGCACCTAAAAAGAAACTATTTAGCAATTCAGTTACAAAGCTGAACGAGCGCAATGTTCACACCGTCTTCTTCAGGAGCCCAGTCACTTATCGGTTAGCAGCATTTGTCTCAATTCGGCAATACTCAGTCTTTCATCAGTTAGCAACGTTGTCTCAAATCGGGTTTAAGAGTCAATCAGGTTATCAAAGTCTTATCAAGTTAGAGCAAATGTCTCATCCGGTTTAGCAATGTCTCAGCTGGTTGTATCACGTTAGATTATAGCAATGTCATTTATCAGCTTTCAATCAACAGTGTCCATAAAACTTTTCTTTTCTATTGGTATCTCTTCTTCTTCGTTCTCGAGGCTAAGAGATACAAATTCGTCAGTCCAATCGTCATTGACTACATATGCCCATTCTGGACCGGAATATCTCCTGTTTGGTATTCTTTTCCTTTTCAATTTTGCCTCTCTCTTTGATTCTGCCTCACTGGTACTTTCCTCTTTGGCAAAGTCTTTTTCTTCACTTGGTGTTGGTACCACGACAGACACTTCCTTTCTTTTCTCTTTCACTTTTGGCCCTTCACCGTCGTTCAACTTTTCTCTAGTCTTTGCTTTTACTGGTGATATATTTGGTCTTTTCTTTGCACTGTGTCCATTTGATGGACCTGCGATCTCTTCTGAAGAAGTTTGAGCAGTTTCGTTCTGTTCTGCCTTGTCCCCTTCTTATGGGGAGTCAATCAGGTTTTTCTTTTCTTTTTCTGTACCGTCTGCTTCTGGGAAAGCCCTCCTCTGATCAGGCTCTCCTGCTTTTTCACCTCTTTCGAGCCCTTTGTCACCGTTACTTTCTTCAGGCTCTTTGTCACTTTCAGCTGCTTCAGGCTCTTTGTCACCTTCAGCTGCTTCAGGCTCTTTGCTACCTTCAGCTGCTTCAGGCTCTTCGTTGCCTTCAGCTGCTTCGTCGCTGTCTGAGGCTTCTCCTTGGTCTTCCCCAAGTGAATCGGTTGTTTCGTCCTCAGAGAATATTTCTCTCTCCTCTATTTCTGCTTGTTCGCTTCTAGTTCTGTTTTGCTCTGTCTCAGCGCTTGGCACTTTGTTATCAGGAACTGGCAGTTTCAGCGCTTCAACTTCCTCATCTGTGGGACACAACACTTTCTTTGTATGACTGGCGTGAATCCAGTTGGGAACTCCCGCACACTTCACAGCGGTAGTGGTCGTCAGGATCACTTGGAAAGGGCCTTTCCAACGGGGTTCCAGACACGACTTCCTCACGTGCTTCTTTACCACGACCCAGTCACCTGCTCTCAATGTGTGTCCTGGACCTTGGATCGGTGGCAAGGTGGTTGCTTCCACCTGGTGAGAGAAAGAGCGAACCACGTCAGCCAGACCTTTGCAGTAGTCTAACACCATATCATCTGTAATATTCAAAAGCGCGTTTGCGGGAACTGCAGGAAGTCTCATGGCCCTGCCCATGAGAATCTCGTGCGGGGACAATCCAGTCTTTCTGTCAGGGGTGTTTCTCATTGACATTAACACCAAAGGCAATGCGTCAGGCCATTTCAAATTTGTCGATGCACATATTTTCGCCATTCTTGATTTCAGTGTACCATTCATTTGTTCCACCAGTCCTGAGGCTTCTGGGCGATAGCTACAATGCAGTTTTTGCTCAATGTTCAGCGCTGCGCAAAGTAACTTTATCACCTTGTTATTGAAGTGACTTCCTCTATCTGATTCTAAAGAGATCGGGAATCCGAAACGTGGTATCAATTCCCTCAACAATAGTTTTGCAACTGTAAGGCTGTCATTTCTACGTGTGGGGTATGCTTCAATCCAGTGACTAAAAATGCACACAATCACCAACACATACTTCAGACCTCCATGCACAGGCATTTCAATAAAGTCCATCTGCATTCTGCTGAAAGGGCCGCCTGCCCTACCGATGTGGCTCACGTTCACAACCGTTCCCTTTCCTGGGTTCATCTGTTGACAAGTGACACATCGATGGCAGACTGCTTCTGCAACTTGACGGAATCTGGGGTTAAACCAATCAGTTTTGAACAATCTTATCATGGCATCTCTCCCTAGGTGAGCCTGCCCATGATAGAACCGCGCTAGCTGCGATAAGAGACAATTTGGCAAAACAAATTTTCCCTCATTTGAAACCCATAACTCATCTGGTCTCTTTGTACATTGTGATTTAATCCAGGAAGCTTTTTCATCCTCCCTGACGCTATTCTGTAATGCTTTTAGTTCATCCATTGTATCCACGACCTTCAAGGCAAATGCTTCAGCTGGTTCAAGCTCTGGCTCACTTATCGAATTCCATTCATCACTGAGAAATATACAGTTCAAGGCACAAAATCTTGCGACTTGATCCGCATATGCATTTCCCAGGGAAACATAGTCCTGTCCTTTTGTATGAGCACTACACTTTACCACTGCAATTTCGGCTGGCATTTGAATGGCGTGTAACAATTCCCTTATTCTCTCCCCGTTCTTCACTGGGGACCCTGAAGAGGTCAGGAAACCTCTCTGTGACCATAGTTGCCCAAAGTCGTGCACAATTCCAAACCCATACTGACTATCAGTGTAAATGGTAACCTTCATCAATGCAGACAGTTGGCATGCTCTTGTAAGGGCTACAAGCTCTGCTACTTGTGCGGAATATACTCCTTGAAGCCAGGACGCTTCCAAGACACCTGTTACAGTACATACAGCATATCCTGCTTTCAATATTCCCAATGCATCTCTTAAACATGACCCATCAACAAAAACAATTTGGTCATTTTCATCAAGCTTAGTATCCTTAATGTCAGGTCGGGGTTTTGTGCAAAATTCAGTCACCTGAAGACAGTCGTGTTCGACGTCTTCAGCGTTCTCAATTTCAGCATTTTCACCGGGAAGCAAGGTTGCTGGATTCAACGTAGTGCACCTTTTCAGCTGCACATTCGGTGAGCCCAGAATTATTGTTTCATACCTTGTGAGTCTTGCTCCAGTCATGTGTTGCGTTCGGGAGCGGGTCAAAAGTATCTCAACTGAGTGAGGGACCATGACTGTTAATGGATGTCCCATCACTATTCCTTCACTCTGAGTGAGGCTGATACCAACTGCTGCTACGGCGCGCAAACACCCTGGAAGTTCTGCTGCAACCGGATCCAAAGTAGCTGAAAAATACGCTACTGGTCTGTTTATGCCACCATGGGCTTGGGTCAAGACAGACAAAGAACATGCATCACGTTCATGACAAAACAATGTGAAAGGCTTTGTGTAATCAGGCATACCTAAAGCTGGAGCCCTGCACATGCATTCTTTCAGTTCAATAAAAGCATCCATCTCATCTCCTTTCAGCTCAATTTCATCCAATGCATCCTTCTGGGTCAGTTTCAGTAAGGGCTTTGCTAGAGTTGAGAAGTTGGGAATCCACTGGCGACAGTAGCCCACCATCCCCAAAAACTTCCTCACCTCCCTCCTCGTCTTTGGTGGACTCATTTGAAGTACACTTGTTATTCTTTCCTTCATTATTCTCCGTGACCCTTTCTCTATTTGATGTCCCAAATATTTCACTTTCTTCTGACAGAACTGCAACTTTGAAGGAGACACCTTGTGTCCATTCCTTCCCAAATGGTTCAGCAGAGCAATGGTATCGGCTGTGCAGCCACCTTCTGTCTTAGATGCAATCAGTAAGTCATCAATGTACTGTACTAGGGTTGACTCGAACGGCAATTCTAACGCTTCCAAGTCCTTCTTTAGAATCTGATTGAAAATTGACGGTGACTCCGAAAACCCTTGAGGAATTCGACACCAACTGTAAACTCTATCTAAGAATTTGAAACAAAAGAGAAATTGGCTGTCCTCATGAAGAGGCACCGAAAAGAATGCTTGTGACAAGTCGATGACTGAGAACCACTCAGCATCACAAGGAACTTGAAACATTATCACAGCTGGATTCGGTACTACGGGGCAGCATTTAATTACAATGTCATTTATTTTCCTCAAGTCCTGCACAATTCTGACCTTTCCACTCGGCTTTATCAGTCCCATGATTGGTGAATTACATGGACTACTTAACACTTCTTTCAGTACTCCCTGTTTTACAAACTCGTCAATGAGTTGGGCAACTTTCATGAGGGTGTCTTGTGCCATGTGGTATTGTGGGGTCTGGGGAAAGGTTACATTGGGCTTTACGGTCACTTTCACTGGTTCCACTCCTTTCACCAATCCCACCTCTTTTCCTGTCATATCCCACACTTCTTTTCCGACTGTTTCCCGTAATTCAGCTGGAATATCCGCTTCAGTTATCATCGGAAAAAGGTTAATCAAAGGATATTCTTCATCGACAGTTTCCATCTCATCCCCTTCTACACTTTCCTCATCTTCCTCATCACTGTTCGTCTGAATTCTTATTCCATTGTTCGAACACATAATCGAACATCCCAATTTGCACAATAGGTCTCTCCCTAACAGTGATATTGGGCTTGAGTCACATACCACAAAATTGTGTAAGCCTTGATAGTTGCCAATTTTGACTGGTACTGGATCTGTGATTGGGTTCGTCAGGTGCTTGTTTGCTACTCCTACTACTTGAACTGTCCTCCCTGAGAGTGGCAAATTTGGTACTTCAATGCTCCTAACAGTTGAACGTGTGGCTCCTGTGTCAACCAAGAATGAAACATGATGACCCATGACTCTTCCCTCCACATATGGACCCGTTTGATCAACTTCCAAGGATGCTGCAAGCACACAATTTCCCTCCTCTTCTGAACTTTCACTCTCCCATACATTGTTTATTCCATTCTCACTGCGTAATGGGAACTGTTGTACTGTGCCATTTGTACTCATCACCTGACCCGAGACCTGTGGAGGAACCATCACTTGCTGCTGACTCATTGGTGCCAAAGGTATTTGCATTTGCTGATTAGGTACCATAGGAAACTGCTGTTGCATTGGCTGCATTTGCGTCATCTGCATACGGGGCATCTGCATCTGCTGCGGTTGCATGGGCTGTAATCCCTGCAGCTGATTTATGGTCTGAAAATTTGGGTTTGGACCTCTCATTTTCGGTCCCCTCATTGTCTGGAATGCATTGACATCATTGTTTTGCTGACCAACACCTGCACCTTCCTGCACCACCATCGGGCACTCGCGTTTCCAATGTCCGACGATTCCGCACGCATGACACGGCATCACCTTTTTCATTGCCTGCACACCATTCGGAATCACAACAGTGTTCAAATCCGGACCATTTCTCCCCAAACCTCCTCTGCCTCTGCCTCTCGCCTGTGGCTTAAACATCATATTTCCCTGCGGCTGCGGTATCTGCTGTTGGAACCCTTGCAACCCTTGCAAACCTGTCTGAGCTGCTTTAAGTTGCATCATCATCACTTTCTCTTTCAACCTTTTCTGTTTCACTTCAATTTCGTCGCTACAGTATTTTGCATAATTCAACACCTCATCAATAGGTTTCGACTGCCAACAAATCAAATGCGTCTTTATCATCTGACTTATCTCTGGTCTCAGCCCTTCCACGAATCTAAACACAAAATGAAGCATGTCCTTCGCCTCTATTGTTTCCGTGCCACTGTAGTTCTTGAACGCCTTCAACAACCTCTCATAGTAACCATGATTCGACTCTTTAGCCTCTTGGGCAGTTCGATCAATCTTCTGCCAATCCACATTTTTCGCGGCAACCTTCGTCTTCAAGTGCTCAATCACCTTATAGTACAAGCTCATTACCATAGGTGATGGTGCACCCGTGTCCCTGTCTCTCTCTGGTTCACTTGTCGGCCAACCTACAGCCCTTTTGCAGTCTTCCCACAAATCTGCCGGAACCACAATCTCAAAGAGGGTGTTCAGGTCTTCCCAAAGACATTTTGCAAGCTTCACAAACCTATCAGTCTATTGATACCATTCAATTGGTTTCTCCCTCAATTTGGGAAAATCATCTGTGAAAGACTGAATGTCACTTCTGTGCCACGGTACATGTACTAATTTTCCCCCTGCTGTCTCCCTCATTGGTAACATGGTTATTGCATCACTACTCTGTGGTCTTTTCTCGTTGTGCTCTGGGACACTGTCTTTCTTCTTTTCCTTTTTCTTTGCCCACCTGCTTTCCCATTTGTCTAAGCACCTCCACACTTGTGCACTCTGCAGCAATTCTCTAAGGTGTGTTTTCATGCCTGCTGACCTCATGTGTTCAAAGTCTGTTGTCCCGAAATCCAATCTATAGCTCCTGCTCAAGTGTTTTGTCTTGTCTATCTCAACCCCGTTTTTGTCAGCTATTTCTTGCAACCTTCTGTGTACCTTGTTCACTTCTCTCGTAATCCTGGGACATAGATACCTCAGCTCTTCTTCCGAGTAGGACTCTAACCTATTCAGACCCATAGTCCCTTCCACCAATTCTTCCGCTTCCATGTTCAACCTTACCCCATTTAGATAGTCTTCTCCCTTCCCACTGGCTGAGCTTTGTGTGGAATTCAGACTGTTGAACCACTGTGTTAGCTGTTGCGCATTCAACCCCATCAGTGTAGCATTCACATCGACTGCCATTGATGGTTGCGGCAGCTTTTCAGTGTTCGATGATAGCGGTATCACCAGTGGGGGACTCGACCTCACCATTGTTGACTGAGCACATATGGGACTAAACTCCATCAAGGACCCAGATCCAGTTGGCTGAGCCGCTATCGGAGTTGTCTCTGGAGTGTTTTCTATGCACCTCCTTTCCGTCCCATTCTGCACCACTGATCCTTGACCGCTCATACCTGAGTTAGGCTGAATGTACAAAGGTACCGGTGGACCTACAGTAATGGGTAGGGATATTGCATCTGGGTTCTGTCCATTCCCCAGGTTCTGAGGCATGTTCATTCCCACACTATGGGTCATCATTGCCGGCATGCCCGTCTGACTCCCCGTCATCTGAGCATGTGCGGTTCCCCCCCTGCATCTGCTTTTGAGGCATCAAAAACTGGGTTGATTCAGCTTGTGCCAATGTTGGGTTGCGACCATTCTGTACTCCCATTACGGTTGGATCTAGAATCATTCCCGTACTGTTGTCACTGCTGTAGTACCTTGGGACCTGCGACTGATAATTTTCTGCTGTTTTCAATATAGGCACATCTGGATATATTCTCCTAACCTGCGGTATCTGTGGGGTGAACAGTAAACTCGGGTCCTTAAATCCCGATGGCGTTTCTGAATTCGGAGTTTCATTATTCTGTACCGGTGCCGGAGGGGCAGAACTGGTACTTGGACCTTGTTCACTCTCTACATAAGGTGGTGGACGGTCGTTCAGCAATTGCATGATGAGCTCCTCATCCTCTGACTCGTCTTCCTCTCTATCTTTGGAACACCTCCTGTTTGTCTTACAGGTAGCTTTCTTGCCTGTCGCCTCTTCTTCCTTAGCAATTGCAGGAAACAATTTTATCCCCTGCAATACATCTGACCTCCACACCTTCTGTGCATTATCCCACCTAGCGTCTGCTAGTGTCTTTTCTACCTTTCTTATCCTGGTCTCGAACTTCTTTTGCTGTTGCTGTCTAGCCATTAGTTCCCAAATCGCTAGAGCCTCAAACTGTGCGGGCCTTGGGGGTACCTTCATGTCGTACATCGCGAATCTCAAATTCTCTAGGATCCTTATATTGAATGTCCCATGGATCGGGAACGCTACGCTCCCATGTCTCTCTGTCAGCTTGTGCCATTGCTTTAGCCAAAGGCACGGAGCTACCCTCCTTTCCTCCATTACAATATAAGCTGGTGTACCTTCGGGTGGCGTCTCCTCTCCTACGCTCGCTTTAATGTAAGACTCCACCTTCATCGCACTCTTTAATGCTTTCAAAAATTTCATTTTCTCGTCTTTTATTTCACAAAATTCGTAATCAATAAGTGACTTTAATTCCCGGAATACTCTTCGCCTGCCTTTCCCCTTCCAATCGAGCCCCACGGACTGCGTCCAATCCGTGCGCGACCCTTCTCTGCAACCAACCTATCCCAGCGCGGCTCCTAGTGACGTCACACTCACACACTCTGCGGCTGACAAAGCCTCGCGGCTAGTCCTCCTTCACTCAGCTCCTCTCGTAACAACTTCTGGCATGTATCGCGAGCAACCAAATAATAATAAAACAGATCTGTCGGTTTACTACAGGAAGGGTAACACAATCGCTTCAGGACCTTAGGGATTTTTCACTAGCCTCGGCAGTTATTCCATCTTTCTTGGTCCCCACTTTCGCAAGCAAATCTGACCCGCAGACTCTGCTCTCAACTTGTCAGTGATCTATTCTAGTGCACTTAGAATTTGTCAAAGCCCGAAGTCGAAGTTTTCTTTCACTCCCTTAACACACGTACCGACTCGTTGACCACGCCCGGTCAACCTATTAAACCGACCAGACCACAACATAAAACAAGTGTCTCATACACTTTTCAACATACTCCGGAGTCTCTTGACCTCGCAGGGCCCGTCTCAACAACAACAACCACGTGGACCTTTTTCTGCACAAAGCGCCACATGCACATGAAGTTCGACGACTTCCCTACTCTCACACTCGGAGTCGCACCTCCGCTATTCTCTAAAATCCTCGCAACCTTTTCACACAATCTGCAGCAATAAGCTGTGCAAGCGCAAAATCCTAACTTCTCTCATACCATCACTAGTACCGCCAACGCCGATCTCACACCTCCATTCTCTCCATTCGCAAGCTCCGAGATCCCGGGAAAGTCGCGGGGGACTTAGCCCATCATCATTCTCTCAATCTGTTTTACCCAAGAAAAAATCTAATTCAACACCATATACCTCTCGAGTGGGGTCCCAAAATGCCAAACCGTTAATTCAACACCATGTACTTTAAGAGTGAGGGGTCCCAAAGGGCAAAACCGTCCTCTGCTACCATCTACTGATAGAGCGTTCCGACCTAATAAATTACCTGTATGTGGACGCTCTTAGGTCGAGGAATCTTTTGACCAAGTGGGGCTCTCCTCACTCTAGATCAGTCAATTTAATCAAATCAATAATCAATAACGAACATAAGCAATGCCCTGATCAACATAACACTTCACAATTAATCCAGAAAACATTTCGGCGAACTATGACCTTTCGGCCACAAATAACCACACCAGTTTATTCAAAGTTAATGAATTTATTTCCCTATATTAACAACGCTAGCACAATATAAATGTGTCTCAACACCAAATGATATATGTAAATGAACATTAATAGCTGTCCATAACGGCGAAAAAGATGCAATCTATGCAGCATTTGAATAACAAGGCATTCGATAATAGCAATGCAAATCACTAAAACTATAATCTGTAATGAGCTAATTGCATACATTGGTCAGCACAACAGGGTCTCAAATTGCATCGTGCAACAAATGAATCCTCATCTATCCTCAAATTAGCATCTGCATGTGGGACTTCATGCAAAAACAATTTAGCAACATTAATTTGGAAAACTCCTAACTAGGGCTCTTATCAAAAATCAGCAGTTGGTTACCCAAAAAGAAACACAATGCAATTGTACATTTCCTTTCATATTTACCAAATTCAATCAGCATTCAAGGAAGTCTTCGTCTCACAGGTACCGGTTTCGATCAGCATGGATACCGGTTTCGATCAGCATGGGTACCGGTTTCAATCAGCATGGGACGGGGCAAAGGGGCAGGGTGGACGGGGCAATTGCCTCACAGCGGCAAGATAAAGGACAAAACTACTACTTCATGCAAAGGGGCAAATCAAAGTTAAAGTCTCTAGGGCGAGAATTTCTTAATGTCTCTTTCTCTCGATTAGAGAAAGCATCAAAGTCTCATCGAACATCAATCGATGTCGGCAATAACGGGTAATGGGCTGGTAAAGGCGCATGTCCAATAATAATGGCCGCTTTCCTCTCGTGCACCTGGTTTAAATAGACAACAGTTCAAATCCAGTAGGGTCTTCCATTGGAGGGTTCATAGGTTGGCTTCAAATTGTCCAATCAAAAATTACAGTTCACAAGCTTCTACCTAGGCATACATTATCCTTGGAGTCTGGAACGTAAGTTGCAACATATTTTACCAATTAACTCACTTTCAGAGCGTCCATTGTCTGCACCTGCAGATTGACCTTGGAGCAAAGAAGAAGATGCCAGGCTGGCACGAAACCTTAAAGATAAGCATGTGAACCGATCTCACTGGAAAAGTACAGCTTCAAGCAAGAATACACATTTCATTAGCACGTTAGAAAAACACGAGCATCTAAACCGTGAGACAAGCAACTAGGCCGGAGCCTCCACTAAAGTAATGCTAAGTTAAAACATTTCAAACAAGCAAATCATGGCACACGTTTACGATTATGTCAAATTAGTACAATTCTAATACATCACGTTATATAAAGCACGCTTATAAATGTTGGCGAACTACTCTGAGGGCACATTTGTCCCCGTACAATCTTTATTAGTTCGGTTAAAGTCACACTTGATTATTGCAGTACTACGTTTATGCGCTAATAAATGTAAAACCTTCATTTCTGCATCATCAATAGCATCCTGGATCATAGGAGCAGCGTACAATTCACAGCTAATGGATGGGTGAGATCACAAATCAATAATGGACCCATTGAGTTTTCTGAAATCTCCTAGAAGACACACCAAAGCACTTCATGTCCTTTGTACTCTCTATCCTCATACACTGTTGTCACAACAAGACTAAATATGTTTACCTTTATCCAAGATGGGTTTTCAGATGTTTCTACCATACAGGGATGACTCTCAATCCGTGCTTAATTTGTGCTTGTTGTTTCCGGTGCGGAGCACCAGCACTTATTTTTTAGGGCTGGCACTTATTCTTCTGCCTCAAGCATTTGCTGCGAGCAAAAGACATGTGGGAAAGACGGAGGAAGAGAAAAACGAAAAAGCGTCACAATGGGAGAAAACAGAAAGCTGCAAGAGTGAACTGAAGGGTCAGGGAGGGGCTTTAAATAATTAAAGGGGCCCGAGATGGCATTAGGATCACGCTGCCTCAGTATTCCTTGTTCGCACATTTAATTGCAGTAGCGGCGTGTTTAAGAGGAGGGCTTTCGGCACCCGCACGTTTTTATTTACAAATTAAGCACTGCTCTCAATCCTCAAAGAGGAAGAAAGAGAGTGCAACAAAACCTGCCCCAGTTTCGTGATGGCCGCCAACTGCTCTCATGTCATGCACGAAACTTTCAACCAGCCCTGGCTGCCTATATCTACCCAGCTAAGAGCAACAGTAAATCACACAATACAAAGAGATGTTGGCTAAACGCAGGACCGGCAAGCTAAATGTATCCCACACAACATGAAAACAACTGATGGTTGCATTTTATCTACGAGGGACACGTGTGCATCACATCCTATATGCTTCCTTTATGCCACGGCACAACTATGACACTTCTGCAGGCACAGGTTAGTCATTGCGTTGAAAATACTTCATAACGTGCACATTTCCAGCATCCGGTGCATTTCCACACCAATGGATTTTCTAGGCTTTGAGGAACACAACGATCAACAAATGTGTGACCTCATAGTCACCCAGGACCGAGCAGTCAGGCCCATTTTCATAAATACGAGATGTATTTACACCATCTCCACTCTAAACAACTGATTACACGTTGCACGGTGCAGCATACTGAGCCTCAGGCTCAGTTTAATACCTCATGGCCCTCGTTCAGTGCCAGAATTTCAAATGGTTTCGCACACCCCAGTTGAATTGAGGTGCATGAAACCACGTATGTACGAATTTAAAATTCCAACCCACATGCACGTAAACAGGACTACTGGACTTTTGCGTTCCTTACCCTAAGTGTGAATGTCTACATTTTGCCAGAATTACAGAACTTTTACATTTTCAAACTCAGAGTAACGGTACATAGATATGTTAGTGCATTAGGCCTGCAAAATGAAGGTAAGATTCACCCATTCAAAAGTTTATAGGAGTTAACAGACAGGTTGAGAGTTGGTGGAAAAAATAAAAATATAGAAATAAGCCTTTGCACTTTATTTACAGGAGCAGAACTGCAGATGTGGTTGCAATTTCTCAATCAAGAACACTACATGTTTACTTTTCATTGTGTTTTTTTTTTTATTGTTAGGCATGAGCCACAAAAGCACAGTCTATTTAGAACATCATAAAAGCTGCCTGGTCATAAAATTCTCAACAAACGCCTGCCATCGCCACAACATGCCATTCGCAAGACAGAATCCAGTCAGAAATACCTCTCTTCATGTAATGGTCTAAACTGAGAAGCCACTGCAAGTCATGGTACAAC
Organism: Pleurodeles waltl; assembly: GCF_031143425.1. Classification (NCBI taxonomy): domain Eukaryota; kingdom Metazoa; phylum Chordata; class Amphibia; order Caudata; family Salamandridae; genus Pleurodeles; species Pleurodeles waltl. Next base: position 141,588,454 of record NC_090444.1, on the reverse strand, counting down.
CAATGTCTGTGGACAATATCGCCAGTACAGCTGTGATGAGAAGCAGAGTATGAGCACAGCATCATTATTTACTTTTCAGGTAACGGGGTTCATAAGTGCATGGATGCCAGAATTGTCCCTCTGGCCCTTTCTGTCATCAATTGTCACTCCCGGCTAGGAAGACCACCAACCACAGCACCGAAACTGCCCTGATGACTGCGACTGACGACATCAGAACCCTCCTCGACCAGGGAGAAACGGCAGCCCTGATCATCCTACCTCTCAGCTTGGAGTAGCAGCATTCAACCCTGTATCCCACCACACCCTTACCAGGAGGCTGCATCACATCAGAATCCAAGGAAATGCCCTCAGGAGGATCGCCCACTTCCTCACCGCAAGAACCCAGAGAACTTGCCTAGCACCTTTCACCTCAGAGCCCAAGGACATCCTCAGCCATGTCCCTCAAGGTTCATCTCTCAGCCCGCACTGTTCAACATCTATATGACCACTGCACCAACATTGTTAGACCCCACGGAATGAACATGATATCCTACGCAGAAAATACCCAGCTAATCCTCTACCACAAAAGCCAGCTTCCAGAGATGTATGAAAGATGTTGCCGACTGGATGGAAACCTCAATACAGACAAAAAAACTGAAGTGCTGATCTTTGGGAACAGCAACTCCCAGTGGAATGACTGTTCGTGGCCTAATGTACTGTGACCCACACCCACCCTGACAGTCCACGCCTATAACCCAGGCTTCATCACGGACAGTAAGCTCACCATAAAAACCAGATCAACACAGTTTCTTCCACCGGCTTCCTAACTCTTTGCATGCTCCATAAGATCTTCAAATGTCTCCACATCAACACCACATGAACCGTCACTCAAACTCTAGTCATCAGCTGGCTGGACTAGGGCAAGGCGTTCTACGTAGGAGTCATAACACACCTCTTGAAGAGACTGCAGACAACACAGAAAGCAGCAGGCAGACTCATCCTCGACCTCCCTAAAAGGACCACCTCCACCTCAAGAAGCTCCAAGGGCTCCCAATTCAGACGGGTTATAAATTCAAGATGCTGATCCACACCTACAAAGCCCTTCACAATCAGGGGAAAGCATACATCAACCACAGTCTGAACTTCCACCAACATTCCAGACTCCTGTGCACCGCCTCCCTCTACCTCGCACACAACCTCCACATCCACCAGAGCAATCTTATGGATTTCAGGAAAGGACTCAATACCTGGCTGTTCAACTGAACTGAGCAGCTTCTCTCAGTTCCTGGAGATACCCTAGTGGGTGATTAGCCATGCTCTCAAAATCTGCTTGTAGTGTATTGTATCTAGCCCTCTATTGTGATACGTCAGCTGAAGTGTATACTTTGGACCTCAAAAAATCTTTCTTGAACATTAACAATATCCTTTTTCCTCACTACAGATTTTGGCGTGCCCCACTTGAAAAGGTATTTGGGCCACGTTACATAGGCCAGACCCTTATTAGACTTCCATTTCATGTTCACTAAGCATTTATCAAGTATAACTTCCAATAACGAAATCTATGTTTTATTAATTGTATGTCTCAGGAACAACTATAGTAAGCAGACCTGTCATACTTTTTACAAGACAGACCATTAAATCGTTCACAACCCTCTTTCAAGTCTCTCAGCATGACCAGATCAGGTGTAGGAATGATGCTTCCCTTGATAATAGAGACATTTACATATTTCTTGCATCAAGATAACAATTTTAATACAGCCCATAGTGTGATGATCACTGCCACACAAATTGTAGTATCTTGATATAGGAATTGCAGAAACCTCCCTTTTATGCATAAAAGCTCACAGAAGTTTGCTGTCCTCCAGCTCGCAACTTGAACCCACATCCCAGCCTCTCTCACGTTCTTCCTTTGTGGGGAGAAAGAGCCACTTGGTCAAACAATCTTCTACAGCCTGTCAAATATTTCAATGTAGTTGTTATGGAGAGATTATAATGCTGTAGGAAACAGGTCACACACTTCTAACTACTATTGCACTGATACAATGTAACAGAATTGGCCCTTGCTTAGAATAAATCACACATCAGGAATCTTGGTTAAGTGTGTCAGTCTATATCTCTCTCTGGACCAACTGCAATTTTCTTATTCTCCCATTGAGCAACAGCTCCATTGTAACAAGCACTGCTCATGTGGCTCAAGCAACTTTTCCTAAATTTTATACTGAATATTATTGCAGGTCTTGGCAGTGTCATTAACATTACGTTATCAGGGATCTTTACCTTTTCAGGCATTTTTCCCTGAAAATTCTTCTAAGTCCAAAGGTAAGCAGAGACCGAGCCCAATCCACTCCTTCTATCCAACATGAGCTCCATCGCGGTCTGCTTTAACTTTCCACTTTGCCCCGGTCTCGCTCAACCAGATGCCTATGGTTGTCGCTTTCATCTGTAAGGTACTATTTTTCACTTAAATCTTTAAAAATTCTGAACTCCAGTTCTACTGATTGGATTTTCATTGCTTTTTCTAAACTGGTTTGGAATTTGTCTTCTTTCGTGTTTCACTTTATTACTGTTTCAGTGTCTCTACGTTAAGACTGAATGCATTTTTGTCAAGCTACAAGAGGTTACATAGGTAAACTTAGTGACTTTTTTGTGGGTCATCCTGACAAAGCAGTTGCTTGAAAAGGGTTTCACCCCCTCAACCAACAACCCAATTTCTCACAAAGGTGATTGGAGCCTTTTCTATTCCTTGAAGCTCTGATCAGAAGGCCAGCCACTTAGCCCTTGTAGTCACTCTAGAAGCTCTGGGTTCATCCAGAACCACAAAAGTCACTAAACTCACCCATGCTTAACACAGTGGGAGTTCGGCACATCATCAGTCAAGCTTAACTTAGAAGTAAAGTGTAAAGTATTTATGCAGAGCATGAGCAGCAATAAAGTAAACACAGCGCACAGTAAAATCCTAAACTAATTTAGAAAAAAAGACTGATTTAATGAATAATTTGATACCAAAATGACAAAAATCCAATCAGTAGAACAAAAGATATGCATTTTTTAAGATCTAGATAATAGTGGCATCAAAAGGCGTGAAGTGCCAATTGAGTGTATCTGGTCATGCTGGACTGGGACAAAGTCACAAGTTCAGGGTGACTGCGATGAAGTGAAATCCATGCACAGGACCAAGTTTGGCCGACTGATTACTGCACCTTAAATCCTTGGTGTGTGGTTTGTGCAGCATTGCTTTGTGAGGCTTTGTGTCATATAGCATAGGTTTCTATGAAGCTGTGCTGTGAGATTTTGCAGGGCTTTGCTTCGTTCACCATTGGTTCCAATTAGGTTTTTATCTCAGTGCAAATCAAGCTTGCAGCTTCGCAGGCTTGCATCATTTTTCACCGGATTTGAGGAAACTTTCAGTGAGACAAGGAGGAGTGTTCTCTGATGCCAGCCAAAATTCCAGGACCTGTGTAGGCACCTCCTGGCGATCAGGAACTCTCTCCAGTAGCTGCCATTAGGGCTCCAGCAGGTCCAGTTGCAGATTCAGGGGATTCCAGTGCAGCAGGTGAGCTGGGCAGTAGCAGGAGGGCCTGTGGAGTTTCTTGTGTCTCTGTAGTTCAGGCAGAGTCATTCAGCCTGGACTGAAGGGAGAAGGTCCAGTTTTCCTTCTCAGAGAGCATAGCAGGTCTCAAACAGCAGAGCAGTCCTCTAGCAACAGGGCAGCCCTTCCTCTGTAGTGTCTACAGGTACAGGAGTGTACTGATGAGTTGGTCTGAGGGCCTGATATTTATGCATATGTACTTCAGCAGTAATTTAATCTATAAGGGAAGGGGGTAGTGTGCAGGTCTGTAGCCCTGGAGCCAGAGAAGGGTCAATTTGTGCATTATGGGGGGTTAACCTAATGCACGTAAAAGTCAAGTTGATTCCGTAGTGTACCATCTGAGCATAATAAGCTAAGTGCTACACAACCTTTGTTTGTTTTAGGCAGTTCAGATGCATCCAGATATTTCAGTAAAAGCTAACATAAGCTAAAAAAAAATGGCTGTCAACACTCTAGTGCTGTGACGTAGCACCTGGTCCAAAGCTGGTGCTCTAAAATTAATAAATTAGTACATAATTATTCTGTCACCTGTGGTTGTTGTTTTGAATGAGAGTATTTGATGTTAGAGAGTAAGTAATAATAACTGCATGTGGCTGTCACTCATCCTGCTATAAGACTCCTAAAAACGGAGCCTGTGCTATTTTCTCTCGTTATCATCACTTGGTTTATTTTCAGTTACAAACTTTGCATAACATCCTGCAGTTCCACGCTGCTCCAGTCCAGGGGCACTATCATGATGAGCTCTTCTGGTAACAGTGGGCAAGGTTTGCCGCGTTCTGTTTCTGAGCTGGGCTGCCTGAAAATAAAGCACCAACTCAGAAAAATATTGGAATTAAGGAATTCATGTTATGCTCTGCAGGACCATGAAAAAGGCACTCCTTTCTGAGATGCACCAGGGAAGCCCATCATGATATGGCTCAAGGTGTTTTTCCCTTGCATTCTGGGATTTCTAGTCCCATTTATCCCATTACAAAATCATGACTAAGTCCTCAATGTAGAGAAAAATATCAACTGCATGAGCTTCTCAAGGGTACACATTGGCTACCTGTCACTTTTGTAACTCAACCAGTGGTGCTGGAACAATTTTCAGAGTGGGGGTACAGCCATGAATGTTACATCAGTGAAGTCATAAGGATTGCAAAAAATTCAAGTGTCACACAAACAACAAGTGTAACAAATGTATTTGACACGAGTGTGGTAAGAGTGTAGTGCATTTTGGAGCACACTGTTGCGAAGTATATTACCAAAGCATGGTGTGGTAGTGCACACTTTCCATTTAAATGGCCCCTAAGGCTGTACAGACTTACAGTTTTAATGATAAAACAATGTAGCGCACAAATGATAACGTGTTGGAAATAGCGACTATTTATCATTTGAGCATCATTGCAAGGTGCTGATTTGATCCTACTAAAATCTTTGCTTCAATCACACTTCACAATCACAAAAAGTGTGCTTCATTTTTGCTTTCCTAGCTGCTGAATTCTGAAATATTTGTACAAAGCGTTTACGTGTAGTCAAAGTTGAGAGGTCTTAAAAAATTACATCCTACAGACTTTCCTTTCAGGCTTCATGTATCCCAGTAAGATTGTCACATCCTTCACTTTACAAAATCTCAGAGAAAACAAACAGCAGTCTTATTGTTTAAAGAATAGGAAGTGATATGTTATAAGAAATAGCCTGACCTTTGACCTCCATCTTTGAAGCACAGCAAATGGGACAGGATAAAAACAAAACGTTAATGCATCTTTATTGCTTAGTCACCTTGTGAGCCCCAGCACGGATCTTTTGGAGGTCTTGCAGCGCTCTTTACCCCTACTCAGCCCTGTCAAGTTTCCCAGTTCCATGAGGGATGTGCTGTTCCAGTCCAGGTTTTTTCTTTTAATTCTGGGACTTGTAGTCTTGTTCATTCAATTAGAAAACAAGAAGACTACAAGTCCCAGAATTCAAAGGAAAAAATCTGGACTGAAAGAGCACATCACTCATGGACCTGGGAAACTTGGCAGCTATGCCTACTTCCAGCTAGGGTGACCACCTGGCATTGAAGCAAATTCTGGACAGGACTGTAACAAATTCAGGACAAAGGGTCAAAATTCAGGACAAAAATTCAGGACAAAGGGTCAAAATTCAGGACAAAAATTCAAGAACAAACGTCAGCTTTACAGACATACAGAAGAGAGGCCATGCCTCTGATAGAGCGGTCCGTAGTAATAATTTACCTGTGTTCGGACGCTCTTTAGGCCGATGAATCTTTTGACTTAGTGGGAACTCTTTGTACTCTTAATCGATCAGTCTCATCAAAAATCAATAATCAATAACGAACATAAGCAACACCTTGATCAACATAACACTTAACAATTAGTCCAGAATACATTTCGGCGAACCTGACCTCTCAGCCAGGAATAACCACACCAGTTTATTGCAAAGTTAGTGAATTTTATTTCCCTATATTAGCAAAGCTAGCACAATATATATGTGTCTCAACACCAAATGATAAACATAAATGAACATTAATAGCTGTCCATAGCGGCGAAACAGGTGCAATCTATGTAGCATTTGAATCACAAGGCATTCGATAATAGCAATGCAAATCACTAATACGATAATCTGTAACGAACTAATTGCATACATTTAGTCAGCATAACAAGATCTCAAATTGCATCGTGCGACATATGGAATCCTCACCTAACCTCAAATTAGCATCGGCATGTGGGACTTCATGCAAAAACAATTTAGCAACATTAATTTAGAAAAACTCCTAGCTAGGGCTCTTATCAAAATCAGCAGTTGGTTACCTAAAAGAAACACAATGCAATTTTACAATTTCCTTTCATATTTACCAATTACGATCAGTATACAAGGAAGTCTTCGTCTCACAGGTACCGTCCTTCGGTCATCATGGGTACCGTCTCGATCAGCATAGGACGGGACAAAGGGGCAGGGGTGGACGGGGCAATTGCCTCACGGCGGCAAGGTAAAACTACTACTTCATGCAAAGGGATCGAATCAAAGTTAAAGTCTCTAGGGCCAGAATCATTTAAAGTCTCTTTCTCTCGATTAGAGAAAGCATCAAAGTCTCTTTCAAAATGGCGTCGCAGCAAAGTGGGCCATAATAGCTACGAAGTCAAAATGGCGGGATGTCCAGTAATGGCCGATGATAGCTATAATGGCTACCTTCTTCTCGTGCACCTGGGTTTTATAGACAACAGTTCAAATCCAGTAGGGTCTCCATTGGAGGGTTCATAGGTTAGCTTCAAATTGACCAATCAAAAACGACAGTTCTCAAGCTTTTACTTAAGCATACATTATCCTTGGAGATGGGTACGCAAATCGCAACATTGTCTCCCAATTAGCTCACTTTCAGAGCCTCCATTGTCCGCACCTGCAAGTCGACCTTGAATTAAAGAGAAAATATGCCAGGCTGGCACTAACTTTAAGATAAGCATGTGAACAGTTTCTGTGGAAAAGTACAGCTTCAAGCAAAAATACACGTTTAATAGCACAGTGGAAAAAATACGAGCATCTAAACCGTGAGACCGGGCAACTAGGCCAAAGCCTCCGCTAAAGTAATGTTAAGCTAAAACATTTCAAACAAGCAAATCATAGCACACGTTTATGATTATGTCGGATTAGTGCAATTCTAATACACCATGTTATATAAAGCACGCGTATAAACGTTGGCAAACTACTCTGAGGGCACATTTTGTCCCCGTACAATCTTTATTAGTTCGGTTAAAGTCACACATGATTATTTCAGTACTACGTTTAAGCGTTAATAAATCAAAACCTTCATTTTCTGCTTCATCAATCCCTCCTCTGATGACTACTTGTCATCACACCAAACCATGCCCACAAATTTTATTCCATTAAAATTCTGTCAGTTCCCTTTTCCTTTTAGTTCCCCTAGTTTGCGCTTTGTATTCTTCTGCCATTCTTTTCATTATTTTCTCTTCCTTTCTTCTTTTAATTCTTTCCATAATCATTATTATTCCCCTTTTTATTCCCCAAATTCCAAACACACAAATTATTACTACTAATATTCCTTCTATTATTTTCAATAATATTCCATTCCAAATTCCCCCAATCCAATGTCCCACTGAAGCAAGTCCTTTTCCAACCTTCTCCCACACTCCTTGTTCTTTCAGTTCCTTCAAATCTGCACTTTCTTTTGTTAGATTAGCAAGCATCGTTTTAATTTTCACACTATTGTCGGGTATATAGGTACAACAGTGTCGGGCACCAATCATTTTGCAAACGCCTCCATCCTTTGCTAAAAGAATGTCTAAAGCAAGCCTATTTTGAAGAGTCATAGCTCTTTCCGCTGCAAGTTCAGCATCTATCAGGATTATAGCACCTGAAAACTTTGTCAACATGTTATCCACTATAGTAGACAACTTTCTTATTTTGATGGAATTCAGCACAACTCCCAATGAAGGAATCATGGCTCCAAATATATCACCTACCACAGCAGCTGCGGTCTCTCTCTTCTGGATACGATGGGATCCAGATGTCTTTTGAATCATCGATACGTCATCCAGTTGATAAACCTTTGGGAACACTATACCCAAATAACATCTCCCCCACCATCCCTTTGGAAGACGATAATAGGCATTATGCCCACAAATGTAATATACACCTGGAATGACAGGGTCAAGTCCGTTCATCATGAATGTCCATTTGGCCTTAAAAATAAACGTATGTTTACACTCACTCGCTCCTACAAAAATATTGTCATAATAAGATTCACCTCGATATATACAAAATTTCCCTACATGCCAAGCATCTAAAGCTATTTTCCCTTGTGTCTTTATAGCAGCAAAATCATAATTATCTACTGAAGTCCTCTTATGTAGCTCTTTTTCTAATTTCGCCTTCATTTGTGCCCTTCTATCATCTGTGCGATCTAAAAAGCTTATTTCTACAGCAGAGACTGAGCAAGTAAGGTTCTCCCTATGAGCATGAGCCGTTTCAAAAGGTTGCATTGGCTCGAAAAATTCCCTCATTATTTTAGCATCCCAATCTTTAGCAATCTGGCTTAGCTGTGCTATTATAGGAACATAAGCAAAGGTAACATCATAATTCGAGTAAAAATACTGTATGTTAGTTTGACCATAAAACCTAGACATCACTATACTACATGTAATCCCATATGTAAGAGGCATGTGGTGATAAGTTACCCCTTCCTTTACTGATGTCGGTATCTGTGTACACACATAACAATCTTTCGCATCCATAGTCTCAACATACTCTGTTAGCAAGCGATAGAAAACGTTATACGAAAGCTCTTTCTTATCGTGCAAGAGCCTCTCATCCAATGCTAGTCTTTTCAATGGGGTTAGTTCAGTGACAGTAACAGGAGCAATAGTAGAAGCCTCGATATTCTCACTTTCACCCTTCCCATGCATTCCAAACACAATTGCCATTATTATTATTACACATGTAATTACCAAGCCTATACACACATATTTACAATATCTCTTTCTATTATTTTGCGTAGCGTACCTAGTCATGATCTGTATAGAATCAGAGAGCTAGAAGCACCTATAAATGAAACTACTTAGCAATTCAGTTACAAAGCTGAACGAGCGCAATGTTCACACCGTCTTCTTCAAAAGGCCAGTCACTTTTCGGTTAGCAGCATTTGTCTCAATTCGGCAATAACTCAGTCTTTATCAGTTTAGCAAGTCTCGTCCGGTTTAACAATGTCTCAGCTGGTTGTTTCTTTCACGTTAAATTGTAGCAAGCAATATCATATACTACTCTTTCAATCGACAGAGTCTATGAAACTTTTCTTTTCTATTGGTATCTCTTCTTCTTCTTCGTTCTCGATGCTTAGAGATACAAACTCGTCAGTCCAATCGTCATTGACTGCATATGCCCATTCAGGACCGGAATATCTCCTATTTGGTATCCTTTTCCTTTTCAATTTTGCTTCTCTTTTCGACTCTGCCTCGCTGGTACTTTCCTCTTTTGTCAAGTCTTTTTCTTCACTTGACGATTGTTCCACAACAGTCACTTCCTTTCTTTTCTCTTTCACTTTTGGCCTTCCTCCGTCGCCCAAACTTTCTTTACCCTTTTCTTTTATTGGTGAGATACTTAGTCTTCTCTTTGCACCATGTCCATTTGATGGACCTGCTGTCTTTTCTGTGGAAGCTTGAACCTTTTCGTTCTGTTCTGCCTCGTTCCCTCCTTCTGGGGAATCAATCACGTTCTCTTTTTCTTTTTCTGTATCGTCTGTTTCTGGGAAAGCCCTCCTCTGATCAGGCTCTCCTGCTTTTTCACCTTTTTCGAGCCCTTCGTCACCGTTATTTTCTTCAGGCTCTTTATCACTTTCAGCTGCTTCAGGCTCCTTGTCACCTTCAGCTGCTTCAGGCTTTTTGCTACCCTCAGCTGCTTCAGGTTGTTTGTCACCTTCAGCTTCTGCGTCGCTGTCTGAACTTTCTCCTTGGTCTCCCCCAAGCGAGTTAGTGTCTTCGTCGTCAGAGAATATCTCCTTCTCTCCCGTTTCTGCCTGCTCGCCTTCAGTTCGGTTTTGTTCTGTCTCAGCACTCAGCACTGTTTTATCAGGCACTGGTAGTTTCAGCGCTTCAACTTCCTCATCTGTGGGACACAACACCTTCTTTGTGTGACTGGCGTGAATCCAGTTGGGAACCCCCGCACACTTCACAGCGGTAGTTGTCGTCAGGATCACTTGGAAAGGGCCTTTCCAACGGGGTTCCAGACACGACTTTCTCACGTGCTTCTTTACCACGACCCAGTCACCTGCTTTCAGTGCGTGTCCTGGACCTTGGATCGGTGGCAAGGTGGTCGCTTCCACCTGGTGAGAGAAAGAGCGAACCACGTCAGCCAGTCCTTTGCAGTAGTCTAACACCATATCATCTGTGATATTCAAAAGCATGTTTGCGGGAACTGCAGGAAGTCTCATAGCCCTGCCCATGAGAATTTCATGCGGAGACAATCCAGTCTTTCTATCAGGAGTGTTTCTCATTGACATTAGCGCTAAGGGCAATGCGTCAGGCCATTTCAAATTTGTCGATGCACATATTTTTGCCATTCTCGATTTCAGCGTACCATTCATCTGCTCCACCAGTCCTGAGGCTTCAGGGCGATAGCTACAGTGCAGCTTTTGCTCAATGTTCAGCGCTTCGCAAAGTAACTTTATCACTTCGTTATTGAAGTGACTTCCCCTATCTGATTCTAAAGAGATCGGGAATCCGAAACGTGGTATCAACTCCCTCAATAATAGCTTGGCAACTGTAAGGCTGTCATTTCTACGTGTGGGGTATGCCTCAATCCAGTGACTAAAAATGCACACAATCACCAACACATATTTCAGACCCCCATGCACAGGCATCTCAATGAAATCCATCTGCATTCGACTAAAAGGCCCGCTTGCCCTACCAATGTGACTCGCGTTCACAACCGTTCCCTTTCCTGGGTTCATCTGCTGGCAAGTGACACATCGATGGCAAACTGCTTCTGCAGCTTGACGAAATCTGGGGTTAAACCAATCAGTTTTGAACAATCTTATCATGGCATCTCTCCCTAGGTGAGCTTGCCCATGATAGAACCGCACAAGCTGTGATAAGAGACTATTTGGCAAAACAAACTTTCCCTCATGTGAAACCCATAACTCGTCTTGTCTCTTTATACATTGTGATTTAATCCAGGAATCTCTTTCATCCTCCCTGACATTATTTTGTAATGCTTTTAGTTCATCTATTGTATCTACGACCTTCAAGGCAAATGCTTCAGCTGGTTCGAGTTCTGGCTCATTTATCGTATTCCATTCGTCTCTCAGTAATATACAGTTCAAGGCACAAAATCTTGCGACTTGATCCGCATATGCATTTCCCAGAGAAACATAGTCCTGTCCTTTCGTGTGAGCACTGCACTTTACCACTGCAACTTCGGCTGGCACTTGAATAGCGTGTAACAATTCCCTTATCCTCTCCCCGTTCTTCACTGGGGATCCTGAAGAAGTCAGGAAACCTCTCTGTGACCATAGTTGTCCAAAGTCGTGCACAATCCCAAACCCGTATTGACTATCAGTGTAAATGGTAACTTTCATCAATGCAGACAGTTGACATGCTCTGGTAAGGGCTACAAGTTCTGCTACTTGTGCAGAATAGACTCCTTGAAGCCATCCCGCTTCCAAGACTCCTGTTACAGTACATACAGCATATCCTGCTTTCAAAATCCCCATCCCGTCTCTTAGACATGAACCATCAACAAAAAGAATTTGGTCGTTTTCATCAAGTTTAGTATCCTTGATGTCTGGTCGAGGTTTTGTGCAAAATTCAGTCACCTGAAGGCAGTCATGCTCGACGTCTTCAGCCTTCTCAATTTCGGCATTTTCTCCAGGAAGCAAGGTTGCTGGATTCAACGTAGTGCACCTTTTCAGCTGCACATTCGGTGAGCCCAGAATTATCGTTTCATACCTTGTGAGTCTTGCTCCTGTCATGTGCTGCGTTCGGGAGCGGGTCAAAAGTATCTCAACTGAGTGAGGGACCATGACTGTTACTGGGTGTCCCATCACTATTCCTTCACTCTGAGTGAGGCTGATACCAACTGCTGCTACGGCGCGCAAACACCCTGGGAGTGCTGCTGCGACCGGATCCAAAGTAGCTGAAAAATACGCTACTGGTCTGTTTACGCCACCATGGGCTTGAGTCAAGACAGACAGAGAACATGCATCACGTTCATGACAAAACAATGTGAAAGGCTTCGTGTAATCAGGCACACCTAAAGCTGGAGCCCTGCACATGCATTCCTTTAATTCAACAAAAGCATCCATCTCATCTCCTTTCAGTTCAATTTGATCCAAGGCATCCTTCTGGGTCAGTTTCAGTAGGGGCTTTGCTAGAGTCGAGAAGTTGGGGATCCACTGGTGACAGTATCCCACCATTCCCAAAAACTTCCTCACCTCCCTCCTTGTCTTTGGTGGACTCATTTGTAGTACGCTTCTTATTCTTTCCTTCATTATTCTCCGTGACCCTTTCTCTATCTGGTGACCCAAGTATTTCACTTTCTTCTGACAGAACTGCAACTTGGAGGGGGACACTTTATGTCCATTCCTTCCCAAATGATTCAACAGAGCAATGGTATCGGCTGTGCAGCCACTTTCTGTCTTTGATGCAACCAGTAAGTCATCAATGTACTGTACTAGGGTTGACTCGAATGGCAATTCTAATGCTTCCAAATCTTTCTTTAGAATCTGATTGAATATCGACGGTGACTCAGAAAACCCTTGAGGAATTCGACACCAACTGTACACTCTGTCTAAGAATTTGAAACAAAAGAGGAATTGGCTGTCCTCATGCAGAGGCACAGAAAAGAATGCTTGTGACAAATCGATGACTGAGAACCATTCGGCATCGCAAGGAATTTGAAACATTATCACAGCTGGATTCGGTACGACAGGGCAGCACTTGACTATGATGTCATTTATTTTCCTCAAATCCTGCACGAGTCGGACCTTTCCACTCGGCTTTATTAATCCCATTATTGGTGAATTACATGGGCTGCTTAACACTTCTTTCAGTACCCCTTGTTTTACAAATTCGTCAATGAGTTGAGCAACTTTCATGAGGGTATCTTGTGGCATGTGGTATTGTGGGGTCTGGGGAAAGATTGCATTGGGCTTTACAGCCACTTTCACTGGTTCTACTCCTTTCATCAATCCCACCTCTTTCCCTGTCATGTCCCACACTTCCTTTCCGACTGTTTCCCGTAATTCAGCTGGGATATCTTCTTCAGTTATCATCGGGAAAAGACAAATCAGAGGATACTCTTCATCTACAGTTTCCACCTCATCCCCCTCTACACTGTCCTCTTCTTCCCCGTCACTGCTCGTCTGGATTGTTATCCCTTCGTTTGAACACATGATCGAACAACCCAATTTGCACAACAGGTCTCTCCCTAACAGTGCTATCGGGCTTGAGTCACATACCACAAACTGATGCACCCCTTGATAGTTACCGATGCTGACTGGCACCGGATCTGTTATTGGGTTCGTCAGGTGTCTGTTTGCTACTCCCACCACTCTAACTGTCCTCCCTGAGAGTGGCAAATTTGGTACTTCACTGCTTTTAACTGTTGAACGTGTGGCTCCCGTGTCAACCAAGAATGAGACCCGATGCCCCATTACTCTTCCCTCTACGTACGGACCCCTTTGATCAACTTCCAAGGATGCCGCAAGCACACAATCTCCTTCTTCTCCTGAACTTTCACTCTCCCATACGTTGTTTATTCCACTCTCACTGTGTAATGGGAACTGTTGTACGGTGCCATTTGTACTCATTACCTGACCCGAGACCTGTGGAGGAACCATCACTTGCTGCTGACTCATTGGTGCCAATGGTATTTGCATTTGCTGATTAGGTACCATAGGTAACTGCTGTTGCATTGGCTGCATTTGCGTCATCTGCATACGAGGCATCTGCATCTGCTGAGGCTGCATAGGTTGCAATCCCTGCAACTGATTTATGGTCTGAAAATTTGGGCTTGGACCTCTCATTTTCGGTCCCCTCATTGTCTGAAATGCATTGACATCATTGTTTTGCTGACCAACACCTGCACCTGCACCTGCACCTGCACCACCATCGGGCACTCGCGTTTCCAATGACCTACGATTCCGCACACGTGACACGGCATCACCTTCTTCATTGCCTGCACACCCGTCACAACAGTGTTCAAATCCGGACCATTATTCACAAAACCTCCTCTGCCTCTGCCTCTGGCCTGTGGCTGAAACGCCATGTTTCCCTGCAACTGCAGCTGCTGTTGCGGTACCTGCTGTTGGAACCCTTGCATCCCTTGCAAACCCTGCAGACCTGTCTGAGCTGCCTTAAGCTGCATCATCATCACCTTCTCTTTCAACTTTTTCTGTTTCACTTCAATTTCGTCGCTACAGTATTTCGCATAATTCAACACCTCATCAATTGGTTTCGACTGCCAACAAATCAAATGCGACTTTATCATTTGACTTATTTCTGGTCTCAGCCCTTCCACAAATCTGAACACGAAATGGAGCATGTCCTTCGCCTCAATTGTTTCCGTGCCACTGTAATTCTTGAACGCCTTCAACAACCTCTCATAGTAACTATGAATCGATTCTTTGGCCTCTTGGGCAGTTCGATCAATCTTCTGCCAATCCACATTTTTCGCGGGTACCTTCGTTTTCAAATGCTCAATCACCTTATAGTACAAGCTCATCACCATAGGTGATGGTGCGCCCGTCTCCCTGTCTCTCTCTGGTTCACTTGTCGGCCAACCTACAGCTCTTTTGCAATCCTCCCACAAATCTGCCGGAACCACAATCTCGAACAGAGTGTTCAGGTCTTCCCAGAGACATTTTGCAAGCTTCACAAACCTATCAGTCTGTTGGTACCATTCAATTGGTTTTTCTCTCAGTTTGGGAAAATCGTCCGTAAAAGACTGAATGTCGCTTCTGTGCCATGGTACATGTACTAATTTTCCCCCTGCTGTCTCCCTCATTGGTAACATTGTTACTGTATCACTACTCTGCGGTCTTTTCTCATTGTGCTCTGTAGCACTGTCCCTCCTCTTTTCCTTCCTCTTTACCCATCTGCTTTCCCACTTGTCTAAGCACCTCCACACTTGTGCACTCTGCAGCAATTCTCTAAGGTGGGTCTTCATGCCTGCTGACCTCATGTGTTCAAAGTCTGTGGTCCCAAAATCTAACCTGTAGCTCCTGCTCAAGTGTTTCATCTTGTCTATGTCAACCCCGTTTCTGTCAGCTGCTTCTTGCAGACTCTTATGTACCTTGTTCACTTCCTTCGTAATCCTGGGACATAGATACCTCAGCTCTTCTTCCGTGTAGGACTCTAACCTGTTCACACCCATAGTCCCTTCCACCAATTCTTGTGCTTCCATGTTCAACCTGACCCTATTCATATAGTCTTCTCCTTTCCCACTAGCTGAATTTTGTGTGGAATTCAGACTGTTGAACCACTGTGTCAGCTGTTGCGCATTCACCCCCATCAGGGTAGCGTTCACATCGACTGCCATCGATGGTTGCGGCAACTTTTCAGTGTTCGATGTTAGGGGTATTATCAGTGGGGGGCTCGACCTCACCAGTGTTGACTGAGCACATATGGGACTAAACTCCATCAAGGATCCAGACCCATTTGGCTGAGTCGCTATCGGAGTTATCCCTGGGGTGTTTTCTATGCACCTCCTTTCTGTCCCATTCTGCGGCATTGATCCCTGACTGCTCAGACCCAAGTTAGGCTGACTATACAGAGGTACCGGTGGACCTACAGTAATGGGTAGTGATATCGCGTCTGGGTTCTGTCCATTCCCCATGTTCTGAGGCATGTTCATTCCCACACCATGGGTCATCATTGCCGGCATGCCCATCTGGCTCCCCGTCATTTGAGCATGTGCGTTTCCTCCCTGCATCTGCTTTTGAGGCATCAAAAACTGAGTTGATTCAGCTTGTGCCATTGTTTGGTTGTAACCATTCTGTACTCCCCTTACGGTTGGATCTAGAATCATTCCCGCACTGTTATCACTGTTGTAGTACCCTGGCATCTGCGGCTGATAATTTTCTGCTGGTTTCAACACGGGCACATCTGGATATATTCTCCTAACCTGCGGTATCTGCGGGGTGAACAGCAGACTCGGGTCCTTAGATCCCGATGACGCTCCTGAACTCTGGGTTTCACTGTTCTGTACCGGTGCCGGAGGGGCAGAACTGGTACTTGGACCTTGTCCATTCTCTGCATAAGGCGGTGGACGGTCGTTCAGCAATTGCATTATCAACTCCTCATCCTCTAACTCCTCTTCTCTTCTCAACTTTTCCTCGTCCTCTCTATCCTTGGAACACTTCCTGTCTGTCTTACAGGTAGCTTTCTCCCCTGTCTCCTCTCCTTCCTTAGTAATTGCTGGAAACAATTTTATCCCCTGTAATACATCTGATCTCCACACCTTCTGTGCATTATCCCACCTAGCATCCGCTAGTGTCTTTTCTACCTTCCTCATTCTGGTCTCGAACTTCTTTTGCTGTTGCTGTCTGGCCATTAGTTCCCAAATTGCTAGAGCCTCAAACTGTGCTGGCCTTGGAGGCACCTTCATGTCGTACATCGTGAATCTCAAATTCTCTAGAATCCTTATATTGAATGTCCCATGTATCGGGAACGCTACGCTCCCATGTTTCTCTGTCAACTTGTGCCATTGCTTTAGCCAAAGACACGGAGCTACCCCCTTCTCTTCCATTACAATGTAAGCTGGTGTACCCTCGGGCGGCGTCTCCTCTCCTACGCTCGCTTTAATGTAAGACTCCCCCTTCATCGCGCTCCTAAATGCTTTAAAGAATTTCATTTTCCCCGTCTTTTATTTAACCAAGTTTATAATCAATAGGTGACTTTAATTCCACAAAAATTGTAATCAATAGGTGACTTTAATTCCCGGAATACTCTTCACCTGCCTTTCCCCCTTCCAATCTAGTCCCTCGGACTGCGTCCAATCCGTGCGCGACCCTTCTCTGCAACCAACCTATCCCAGCGCGGCTCTTAGTGACGTCACACTCACACACACTGCGGCTGACAAAGCCTCGCGGCTAGTCTTCCTTCACTCACCTCCTCTCGTAACAACTTCTTGCATATATTGCGAGCTACCAAAAAAATAAAACAGATCTGTCGGTTTACTACAGGAAGGGTAACACAATCGCTTCAGGACCTTAGGGACCTTTCACTAGCCTCAGGACCTTTCACTAGCCTCCGGCAGTTATTCCGTCTTTCTCAGTCCCCACATTCGCAAGCAAATCTGACCCGCAGACCTACTCTCAACTTGTCAATGATCTGTTCTAGTGCACTTAGAATCTTGTCAAAGCCCGAAGTCGAAGTTTCTTTCACTCTCTAACACACGTACCGACTTGTTGACCACGCCCGATCAACCTACTAAACCGCCCAGACCACAACATGGATCAACATACTCCGGAGTCTCTTGACCTCGCAGGGCCCGTCTCAACAACAACAACCACGTGGACCTTTTTATGCACAAAGCGCCACACGCACATGAAGTTCGACGACTTCCCTACTCTCACCCTCGGAGCCGCACCTCCGCTATCTCTATGAAGTTCGACGACTTCACTACTTCTACACTCGGAGTCGCACCTCCGCTATCCTCTAAAAAGAAAATCCTCGCAACCTTTTCACACACCCTGCGGCAATAAGCTGTGCAAGCGCAAAACCCTAACTTCACTCATACCATCACTAGTACCGCCAACGCTGATTCCACACCTCCGTTCTCTCCATTCGCAAGCTCCGAGATCCCGGGAAAGTCGCGGTGGACCTAGCCCATCATCATCTTGTCAATCTGTTTTATCAAAAAAAAAAATCTAATTCAACTTCTCGAATGGGGTCTCAAAATGCGTAACCGTTAATTCAACACCATGTACTTTAAGAGTACAGGGTCCCAAAAAGACGTAACCATCCTCTGCTACCATCTACTGATAGAGCGGTCCGTAGTAATAATTTACCTGTGTTCGGACGCTCTTTAGGCCGATGAATCTTTTGACTTAGTGGGAACTCTTTGTACTCTTAATCGATCAGTCTCATCAAAAATCAATAATCAATAACGAACATAAGCAACACCTTGATCAACATAACACTTAACAATTAGTCCAGAATACATTTCGGCGAACCTGACCTCTCAGCCAGGAATAACCACACCAGTTTATTGCAAAGTTAGTGAATTTTATTTCCCTATATTAGCAAAGCTAGCACAATATATATGTGTCTCAACACCAAATGATAAACATAAATGAACATTAATAGCTGTCCATAGCGGCGAAACAGGTGCAATCTATGTAGCATTTGAATCACAAGGCATTCGATAATAGCAATGCAAATCACTAATACGATAATCTGTAACGAACTAATTGCATACATTTAGTCAGCATAACAAGATCTCAAATTGCATCGTGCGACATATGGAATCCTCACCTAACCTCAAATTAGCATCGGCATGTGGGACTTCATGCAAAAACAATTTAGCAACATTAATTTAGAAAAACTCCTAGCTAGGGCTCTTATCAAAATCAGCAGTTGGTTACCTAAAAGAAACACAATGCAATTTTACAATTTCCTTTCATATTTACCAATTACGATCAGCATACAAGGAAGTCTTCGTCTCACAGGTACCGTCCTTCGGTCATCATGGGTACCGTCTCGATCAGCATAGGACGGGACAAAGGGGCAGGGGGGGACGGGGCAATTGCCTCACGGCGGCAAGGTAAAACTACTACTTCATGCAAAGGGATCGAATCAAAGTTAAAGTCTCTAGGGCCAGAATCATTTAAAGTCTCTTTCTCTCGATTAGAGAAAGCATCAAAGTCTCTTTCAAAATGGCGTCGCAGCAAAGTGGGCCATAATAGCTACGAAGTCAAAATGGCGGGATGTCCAGTAATGGCCGATGATAGCTATAATGGCTACCTTCTTCTCGTGCACCTGGGTTTTATAGACAACAGTTCAAATCCAGTAGGGTCTCCATTGGAGGGTTCATAGGTTAGCTTCAAATTGACCAATCAAAAACGACAGTTCTCAAGCTTTTACTTAAGCATACATTATCCTTGGAGATGGGTACGCAAATCGCAACATTGTCTCCCAATTAGCTCACTTTCAGAGCCTCCATTGTCCGCACCTGCAAGTCGACCTTGAATTAAAGAGAAAATATGCCAGGCTGGCACTAACTTTAAGATAAGCATGTGAACAGTTTCTGTGGAAAAGTACAGCTTCAAGCAAAAATACACGTTTAATAGCACAGTGGAAAAAATACGAGCATCTAAACCGTGAGACCGGGCAACTAGGCCAAAGCCTCCGCTACAGTAATGTTAAGCTAAAACATTTCAAACAAGCAAATCATAGCACACGTTTATGATTATGTCGGATTAGTGCAATTCTAATACACCATGTTATATAAAGCACGCGTATAAACGTTGGCAAACTACTCTGAGGGCACATTTTGTCCACGTACAATCTTTATTAGTTCGGTTAAAGTCACACATGATTATTTCAGTACTACGTTTAAGCGTTAATAAATCAAAACCTTCATTTTCTGCTTCATCACCTCATTATGTTGTCAGTGCATTTATTTACTGTTTTTTAACATAGCACTATTTATTCACTGTGGTCTTTTTGTGACTGCCTCCTGGTATGCTAAATTCAGGTGTCACATTACGTCCTTGTTCAGTAGCGTAGGCCAATCACCAAGGCCATCACCCCTACCCAAATCTACGGATTGTTTCTTGAAGAGAAAGTAACAGCAACATTTTGATTATGTTTCTGAACATTTTAAAACCCCTGGCAAACAGTTTGGGAAACATTAAGGTAATAAACCTTATGCTAGTTTAAACAAATTTAACAAAAACATCTGGCTTACCCCAATCGCCCATGGACATTCAACCTAAAAATATTTTTAAAGAGGCAGGGCAGATGGTGTGTGCGACAGTCTCACACCTAATGTCAGGATGTGAGGTACCCACAACTTGTCTGTAGTCTCACAGCACTAGACTGTATATCTGGGACTACATTTATCTCAGAAATGGGATCCTGGACTACCAATCAAAGATAATAAAAGAGGAGGATGAAATTGAGATCAAATGGGAGATCCACAGCAAGTGATTCAAAGGGTTGTTGCTCAGAACTGGATAAATAAGGAAGAGAACAAGGTGGGACAATTCCTAAAATCAGGCAAGATGGGTCCACCAAGACTATCGGAAGGTATTGGGTACCTAGGGGGGAGTTGTCTCTGCACACAGGTGAGAAACAGAAGAGACACTGTCAAGTGGTTGAAGAAGCAACACCCATACACCTTGGCAAACTCTTCTGGTGCAATGGTCCGCTGTTCGTGCTTGTGAAGGGTGATCAGGGGCCAGACCCCTGGCAAGGTTGTGCAAGGCAATTGGCCGCTTTGTCCATGTCTTTAAATGGTTTTGAAATTGAGCAAGGGCCAAACTAGTGATCTGGGTTATCCCTAAGTGTCAAGTACACATAGAATCTTCAAAATATTTGGGACGTAAATTGCACAAACAAACTGTAAAAACATTAAAATATAATTAGTGTTTCTTTACCATATGGCACTGTTTTCCCCTTTATATACAATTAGATCTCAGATTGAACTGGGAACCAGTTACCTTTCGATACCTAGTGATTAATATTTACCATTCTCCCACTGATTTCCAGGATGAAAATCTCACAGAGCGTCACGGTCCCTCCAAGCCCAGTTTGCTCTTAGGTCTTCTCTTCTGCTTTCAGTAGTGAGCCAACTGGCACTAGTGAAGATGGTGTGCTACCCCAATGATAGTATTATTTTACAAACCTTCCCCTGCTCGTCCTTCATTCTTTCTTCAGATATGCCACACATCTGATTTGGTTGCTGCTGCACTGTCAGGTAGCTCGTTCCACTATAAAACTACCTGTAACTGCAGGTGGATTAGGTCTTGTGGACTTATAATGCTATTATTCAGCTGCACAGGTCCAATGGATTGCTCGCTGGCTTTCTGCCCACCTCCCTGCATCAGATGGGGTTTATCAGTAAATACTTTTAAGGAAGGCTTAATGCACTGCTCATTGTTTCCTACTGACCATTCTACAGATCACCATCTGGGGTTATCATGCACAGCTTTCTCTTGCCTTGCTAGAACCTGTAAACTCACTGACCCTGTGCTCCTACACTACCTTTGCTAAGCCTTCCCACTCGCACTAGACAGCTGTGCTCAGAGCAACTCCATCAGTGGCATGCTGCAGGTATCTTAAAATTGGGGGATTTGTTTCTGGATGGCGAGCTACTAAATTTCCAAACCCTTATGGCAGACTACCATCTTCACCCAGGTCAACTCCTTACTTACAGCCACCTTAAATAATCATTAAATGTCCTATTTCATGTC
The DNA here is from genome assembly GCF_031143425.1 of Pleurodeles waltl. Classification (NCBI taxonomy): domain Eukaryota; kingdom Metazoa; phylum Chordata; class Amphibia; order Caudata; family Salamandridae; genus Pleurodeles; species Pleurodeles waltl. The sequence goes on along the minus strand of NC_090444.1, from coordinate 141,566,975 downwards.
TGCCACCTAGCACTAACCCTACAAGTGGTGTGCCAGAAGCTCTACACCATAGGAACTGGTGGCAAACTAATAGAATGGATGTACAGACTTTTCCTGCAACATGGAAACCACTCCAGGTCTTCTCGTCATACTACCTGGGTGATTGATTTGGCCAAACCTTTGCAAGGTATGGACTGGACTAAAATACTGGACTTTCCTCACAATGTATCCCACGGCTGTCACTTTAAGCACATTCATAGAGCTTCCTTGGGAATGCACTCCACCTGTTGCTTGCCATTGGCCTTGTGGTTTGTAACTCACATTTTGTTGCTTTTAATTTGCTGGCTTTATTTGTATTAGGCTATGCAGCTTGAGTTCATTCTTTCCCTTGCCCAAACCTTATTTACAATATCCTTCCGAGTGCTCCCGTTCTGTAAACAGGCCTGTAAATCTTGTTCTTATCTCATCACATTTGCTGTGCATTCAAAGAACAAAGTCAAATGTCAGGCTCTGATTTTGGTGGGAACTTAGTGTTTACTTTTCTTTCTCTGACTTCAAGGTGAGAGTATTTATGCAACAATCTTTCTGGATACTGGGGTTAGGAAAGAGTTTTTTCTATCATATGACAACATTTAAATAAACTTCAGAACATGTCAGAATTAGGAGTACAAATGAAGCACATTTTTGTTAATCCTGAACTGTGATGGAAACAAATACCAGTACCTTTATATGATTAAAACAAATCATTGCAATAGGTGATGCAATTTCCACACATCATCGTCTGTGCACAGTATAATTTGATTTGAAAAACTGTACGTCTGGGCAAATGTAATGATCATTTCAATCAAAAATGTGTTGTCTGTAGGGGCAGTGTGTTACCACACCATGCATACTCCACTCCATGCTGCTCTGTACCACTCCACACCACTGCACACTATTCTGTATCACTCCACTTTACACCACCCCATACCACTGCACTCTTCTCCATTCTGAACCACTCCATATTCTGCCACTGCACTCTGCTACTTCACACTATGCCTCTCTACTCTATTCTGTACCACTCTTTTCTATGCCAATGCACTTTACGCCTCTCTACACCACTGCGTTCTGCTCCTCTGTACGCTATACCACTCCAGGCTAGGCAACACCAATCTAGTTCACACAACTCCACTCTATGCCACTCTGCAACACTGCACTATATGACACTGCACTCTAAGCTATGACACACTATGCTAGTGCACTTTACTCTGTAACACTCAACTCTATGCCCCTGCACTCTACATCAATACACTGTACATCACTTCAATCTACTCTGCATCTCTGCACTCTATGTCACGGCACTCTACACCACTTTACTCTATGCCATCACACTCTATGCCACTCTGTGCAACTCCATTCTACCCTGCACCTCTCCACTCTAAGCCACTTCACTCTACTGTGAAACAATCTACTTTACACCACTGCACTCTGTGCCCCTGCACTCTACCCTGAACCTCTCCACTCTATGCAACTGCACTCTACTCTGAAACAATCTATTCTACGCCACTGCACTCTACGTCACTCTGACCACTGCACTCTAGTTCAATGCACTCTACACCACTGCACGCTGACACTTTACTCTGCAACACTGCAGTGGCCGCTTCTATACTCTACACCACTCTACTCTGTACTACTACATTCTGCACCAATACACTCTATTCCACTGCACTCTATGCTCCTCTACCCTGCCCCATGCCACTCTATGCCACTGCACACTACGTCGGTGCACCCTAAACAGCTGCACTGTATGTCACTGCCCTCTACTCTGCACCACTGTACTCTGCCACTTCTCTCTGTGCCACTCTACTCCACCCTACATCACTGCACTGACACTCTACTCTGCAACATTGCACTCTCCGCCACTGTACTGTACAACAATCTACTCTGTACTACTGCATTCTACGCCACTGCACTCTATGCCACTCTACTCTGCATCACTCCACTCTATTCAACTACACTCTACAACACTATACTCTACTCTGCACTGCACCACTCTAGGCCACTGCACTCTCTGCCACGCGAGCCTACTCTGCACTCTATGCCACTGCACCACTATGCACTCTCTGCCACTCTACTCCACCGCACTCTATGCCACTCTACTGTGTCCTACGCCACTCCATACTACTGCACTCTAAACCACTTCACTGTACGCCAATGCACTCTAAACAACTGCACTGTACCCCACAGCACTGTACTCTGCACCACTGGGCTCTACGCCACTGCTCCTATGACACTCTACTCCACTCCACACCACTATGCCACTAACTTTTAGCCATGCTGAACAGCAGCCACTCTGGTGCATTACATGGCTAAAACACATTGGCAAAGCCAATAACTCTTACGTAAACAAGACCTATTGGCTTTGCCAATGTTTGAAAGTACTATGAGGTACCGAGGGTCCTGAAAGGACTGTGAATGTGTAAGTCCTTATTTTAAATATGCATTTGATGCCTCATCAGGGGTAGTAAGCGCTATATAAATACAATTACATCATAATATAAATTGCTACAAAATGCGCAAATACAGTTCTGTTAAAAAAAAGTGCTTCTCAAATTTGAATAATATAAAACTTTTTAGTATTAGGTATAAAATGTATAACAGTCCATTAAAACCACACACTCTAGAGCTCACCATTACAGTACCTCTCTAAAAGAAAATATCTTTGCCATCAGAAAGCTTCCAGTGACTCTTTTGATTAAAGTCAATGCAGGTTTCCAAGCCCCTTTGTATTTGCAGATTTACCAGTTACCCACATTTGCATTTCTTTAGGGAAGGGGCACCTTGGTAAGAAGGCCTTTGTTTATCTGTCTGCCCCTCCCTCAGAGCACAGGAGACTCCCTGCCCTTCATTCCAGCTGGGGAACCTTATCTGCCGGTAATTTCGCCCTGCCTCCGTTGTCCTTTAGGTGAAAGCCTGAAATTATGGACAAATGCTGTCCGTTAAGACTTTCATCACAGAAAACGGACAGCAGGGCATAATTACGGGCAGTCCGTGATATTTACGGACGGGTGGTCACCCTAACTTCCAGCACCTATGAAGTTACTAAATAAAACATCGAGACGCAACTTAGAATAAAACCTCTGCCTACAGGTTTTGTAACTTTAGGCGGCGCAGATTCTTTTGCCATCCATGCTAGATAAGGCGCTGTATTTTTTAATCATAACATTATTATTAACGAGCGTAACATGGAATAATAAATGCATGGAGTGCCTAGAAAGCATATGACAGGCACATATGTGTGCACTAAAGCTTCATTATTGAGAACTGCTTGCACGCTGCTTGGGAAACAAGGCAGGTTTTCTGCACAACTGACTTTCAAACTCCTCCCTTGAGGTTGCAGCAATTGTAAGGTATTTCTCTCAGCTGTGGAGCATAGTCCGTACTTTTTTCAGAAAACAGTGCCCCTGCCGCGTGAATGGCACTGCACTCCTTGAAAACCGTAAGCGCTCTGTCTGCTCTTGATAGAAAGAAAGCAGGTTCCTCACCTGACTGCTCGAAAGGTGTCCATCAACTCGGGTGTCCATGGTCGCTGTGCAGTGCGGTCCAAACCCGAGTGCGGTTGAAGAGAAAATCGCGTTGCGCGTATTCATTCAGTGGAAGAAACAAAAATGTGCGTTTTTGTGATGAGCGCTCCCGCTAATTGTCCCCAGGACCCATCTCCCACCTGCAGTAATCTGATCTAGCGGTGGTGCCTGTCCAGCCGCATTCCCTACCTTTGTGTTCTGCACACAGACGTGTCCCGATAGGAGCCCGGAAACTCTAGTCACCTGGGGGCTCCTTTACCTGCGCGTGGGATGCGAGGTCCCCGGAACTCCACAGGAGGCGGGAAGGAGGGAGCGATGCCCCCGAGAGAGCTGTGTCTGCACTTTCTTTTTATATCTCTTCTTTATTCGTGGTCATAAGCATAAATATCCGCGTGAGACTCCACCTTAGTTAAACACAAACCCGATGACGGAGGTGTTGCTACCTCACTCACTACGCGGATTAACAACGATGGCTAGGAAAACACATCGCACGGCGTCGCTTCTCCGAAACAGCAAATCCAAAGCAAAATCTCCTCTTCGAGACTGATAAACAAGTTGGTTTCTGCCTGGCGGCACGTTTGCAACTCGCATCACTATGACTGCTCGTTATTTGTTTACAGCCATCTTCCTGAAAGACAGGGCGACAGCAAACCCTAGACCCGGGTTGAAATCATCGCGAATGGTTGTGGTTGGTCACTGGTGTGCTGAGCGAGGCAGGCATGCTGGTTTATGTCACCAGTTGACTCCATGTCACCAAGGCTCCAGTAATGCAGCACAAGCTCTCAGGTTTCCAATGTGTATGCGTGAGTAGTCACCCAGACCGGGCACCTTTGCTTTCCTCCCTGGGACATAACCCCTTAGCTGCTGGGCCGTTCCACCCCCCACCCCCACCCCCCAGTGCTGAGCCCTTTTTTGGCTATTTGGGGTAGTTCGCGCTTAGGCCTTCATAACTTTTTGTGCACATAAGCTATCCACGCCAAATTTGCGTCCTTTTTTTCCAACATCCTAGGGATTCTAATGGTACCCAGAGTTTGTGGTTTCCCCTGGAGGAGACCAAGAAATTAGCCAAAATACAGTGAAAATTTCGTTTTTTCCCAAAAAATGGGAAGAAAGGGCTGCCGAAGAATGCTTGTGGTTTTTTCCCTGAAAATGCCATCAACAAAGGGTTTCTGGTGCTGAAATCACCATCTTCCCACCTTTCAGGAACGGGCAAACTTGAATCAGAAAACCACATTCTTCAACATACATTTGGCATTTTACTGGGACATACCCCATTTTTACTATTTTTGGTGATTTCAGCCTCCTTCCAGTTAATGACAGGAATGGGTGTGAAACCAATGCTGGATCCCGGGAAGCTAAACATTTCTGAAAACTAGACACAATTCTGAATTCAGCAAGGGGTCATTTGTGTAGATCCAACAAGGTTTTCCTACAGAAAATAACAGCGGAAATAACAAAATATTGAAATTGAGCTGAAAACAACAGCCATTTTTCTTTATGTTTTACTCTGTAATTTTGCCCTGCGATGTCAGATTTTTTAAAGCAATATACCGTTATGTCTGCTGGACTCTTCTGGTTGCGGGGATACAAAGGGCTTGTAGGTTCATCAAGAACCCTAGATACTCAGAGCCAATAAATGAGCTGCACCCTGCAGTTGGTTTTCATTCTATACTGGGTATACAGCAATTCATTTGCTGAAATATGAAGAGTGAAAAATAGGTATCAAGAAAACCTTTGCATTTCCAAAATGGGCTCAAGATAAGGTTTTGAGGAGCAGTGGTTTATTGCACATCTCTGAATTCCGGGGTGCCCATATTAGCACGTGAATTGCAGGGCATTTCTCAAATAGACCTTTTTTTTACACACTCTCTTATATTTTGAAGGAAAAAATGCAGAGAAAGATAAGGGGCAATAACAATTGTTTTGCTATTCTATGTTCCCCCAGGTCACCCGATAAAAATGATACCTCAAATGTGTGGGTAGGCCTAGCGCCCGCGACAGAAAATGCCCTAAAACACAACGCGGACACATCCCATTTTTTGACAGAAAACACAGCTGTTTTTTCCAAAGTGCCTGCCTGTACATTTTGGCTTCTAGCTCAGCCGGCACCTAGGGAAACCTACCAAACCTGTGCATTTCTGAAAACCAGAGACCTCGGGGCATCCAAAATGAGGTGACTTGTGGGGCTCTGACCAGGTTCTGTTACCCAGAATCCTTTGCAAACCTCAAAAAGTGGCTAAAAAAACAAGTTTTCCTCACATTTCGGTTACAGAAACTTCTGGAATCTGAGAGGACCACAAATTTCCTTCCACCCAGCGTTCCCCCAAGTCTACCGATAAAAATGATACCTCACTTGTGGTGGTAGGCCTAGCGCCCGCGCCAGGAAAAGCCCCAAAACACAACGTGGACACATCCCATTTTTTGACAGAAAACACAGCTGTTTTTTCCAAAGTGCCTGCCTGTAAAGTTTGGCCTCTAGCTCAGCCGGCACCTACGAAAACTAGAGACCTAGTGGAATCCAATATGGGGTGACTTGTGGGGCTCCGACCAGGTTCTGTTACCCAGAATCCTTTGCAAACCTCAAAAAGTGGCTAAAAAAACAAGTTTTCCTCACATTTCGGTGTCAGAAAGTTCTAGAATCTGAGAGGAGCCACAAATTTCCTTCCACCCAGCGTTCCCCCATGTTTCCCGATAAAAATGGTACCTCACTTGTGTGGGTAGGCCTAGCGCCCGCGACAGGAAATGCCCCGAAAACACAACGTGGACACATCCAATTTTTTGACAGAAAACACAGCTGTTTTTTCCAAAGTGCCTGCCTGTACATTTTGGCCTCTAGCTCAGCCGGCACCTAAGGAAACCTACCAAACCTGTGCCTTTTCGAAAACTACAGACCTAGGGGAATCCAAGATGGGGTGACTTGTGGGGCTCTGATCAGGTTCTGTTACCCAGAATCCTTTGCAAACCTCAAAAAGTGGCTAACAAAACAAGTTTTCCTCACATTCTGGTGACAGAAAGTTATGGGATCTGAGAGGAGCCACACATTTCCTTCCACCCAGCGTTCCCCCAAGTCTCCTGATAAAAATGATACCTCACTTGTGTGGGTAGGCCTAGCGCCCGCGACAGGAAATGCCCTAAAACACAACGTGGACACATCCCATTTTTTGACAGAAAACACAGCTGGTTTTTCCAAAGTGCCTGCCTGTACATTTTGGCCTCTAGCTCAGCCGGCACCTAGGGAAACCTACCAAACCTGTGCCATTTCGAAAACTAGAGACCTAGGGGAATCCAAGATGGGGTGACTTGTGGGGCTCTGACCAGGTTCTGTTACCCAGAATCCTTTGCAAACCTAAAAAAGTGGCTAAAAAAACAAGTTTTCCTCACATTTCGGTGACAGAAAGTTCTGGAATCTGAGAGGAGCCACGAATTTCTTTCCTCCCAGCGTTCCCCTAAGTCTCCCGATAATAATGATACCTCACTTGTGTGGGTAGGCCTAGCGCCCGCGACAGGAAAAGCCCCAAAACACAACGTTGACACATCCCATTTTTTGACAGAAAACACTGCTGTTTTTTCCAAAGTGCCTGCCTGTACATTTTTGCCTCTAGCTCAGCCGGCACCTAGAGAAACCTACCAAACCTGTGCATTTTCGAAAACTAGAGACCTAGTGGAACCCAAGATGGGGTGACTTGTGGGGCTCTGACCAGGTTCTGTTACCCAGAATCCTTTGCAAACCTCAAAAAGTGGCTAAAAAAACAAGTTTTCCTCACATTTCGGTTTCAGAAACTTCTGGAATCTGAGAGGACCACAAATTTCCTTCCACCCAGCGTTCCCCCAAGTCTACCGATAAAAATGATACCTCACTTGTGGTGGTAGGCCTAGCGCCCGCGACAGGAAAAGCCCCAAAACACAACGTAGACACATCCCATTTTTTGACAGAAAACGCAGCTGTTTTTTCCAAAGTGCCTGCCTGTAAAGTTTGGCCTCCAGCTCAGCCGGCACCTAGGGAAACCTACCAAACCTGGGCATTTTCGAAAACTAGAGACCTATGGGAATCCAAGATGGGGTGACTTGTGGGGCTGTGACCAGGTTCTGTTACCCAGAATCCATAGCAAACCTCAAAAAGTGGCTAAAAAAACAAGTTTTCCTCACATTCTGGTGACAGAAAGTTCTGGAATCTGAGAGGAGCCACAAATTTCCTTCCACCCAGCGTTCCCCCAAGTCTCCTGATAAAAATGATACCTCACTTGTGTGGGTAGGCCTAGCGCCCGCGACAGGAAATGCCCTAAAACACAACGTGGACACATCCCATTTTTTGACAGAAAACACAGCTGTTTTTTCCAAAGTGCCTGCCTGTACATTTTGGCCTCTAGCTCAGCCGGCACTTAGGGAAACGTACCAAACCTGTGCCATTTCGAAAACTAGAGACCGAGGGGAATCCAAGATGGGGTGACTTGTGGGGCTCTGACCAGGTTCTGTTACCCAGAATCCTTTGCAAACCTCAAAAAGTGGCTAAAAAAACAAGTTTTCCTCACATTTCGGTGACAGAAAGTTCTGGAATCTGAGAGGAGCCACAAATTTCCTTCCTCCCAGCGTTCACCCAAGTCTCCAGATAAAAATGATACCTCACTTGTGTGGGTAGGCCTAGCGCACGCAACAGGAAATGCCTCAAAACACAACATGGACACATCCCATTTTTGACAGAAAACACAGCTGTTTTTTCCAAAGTGCCTGCCTGTACATTTTGGCCTCTAGCTCAGCCGGCACCTAGGGAAACCTATCAAACCTGTGCCATTTCGAAACCTAGAGATCTATGGGAATCCAAGATGGGGTGACTTGTGGGGCTCTGACCAGGTTCTGTTACCCAGAATCCTTTGCAAACTTAAAAAAGTGGCTAAAAAAAGAAGTTTTCCTCACATTTCGGTGACAGAAAGTTCTGGAATCTGAGAGGAGCCACGAATTTCTTTCCACCCAGCGTTCCCCCAAGTCTCCTGATAAAAATGATACCTCACTTGTGTGGGGAGGCCTAGCGCCCGCGACAGGAAATGCCCCAAAACACAACATGGACACATCCCATTTTTTCATGGAAAACAGTGCCTACCTGTGGATTTTGGCCTCTAGCTCAGCCGGCACCTAGGGAAACCTACCAAACCTGTGCATTTTCGAAAACTAGAGACCTAGGGGAATCCAAGATGGGGTGACTTGTGGGGCTCTGACCAGGTTCTGTTACCCAGAATCCTTTGCAAACCTCAAAAAGTGGCTAAAAAGACAAGTTTTCCTCACATTTCGGTGACAGAAAGTTCTGGAATCTGAGAGGAGCCACGAATTTCCTTCCACCCAGCGTTCCCCCAAGTCTACCGATAAAAATGATACCTCACTTGTGGTGGTAGGCCTAGTGCCCGCGACAGGAAAAGCCCCAAAACACAACGTGGACACATCCCATTTTTTGACAGAAAACACAGCTGTTTTTTCCAAAGTGCCTGCCTGTAAAGTTTGGCCTCCAGCTCAGCCGGCACCTGGGGAAACCTACCAAACCTGTGCATTTTCGAAAACTAGAGACCTAGGGGAATCCAAGATGGGGTGACTTGTGGGGCTGTGACCAGGTTCTGTTACCCAGAATCCATAGCAAACCTCAAAAAGTGGCTAAAAAAATAAGTTTTCCTCACATTTCGGTGACAGAAAGTTCTGGAATCTGAGAGGAGCCACAAATTTCCTTCCACCCAGCATTCCCCCAAGTTTCCCGATAAAAATGATACCTCACTTGTGTGGGTAGGCCTAGCGCCCGCGACAGGAAAAGCCCCAAAACACAACGTGGACACATCCCATTTTTTGACAGAAAACACAGCTGTTTTTTCCAAAGTGCCTGCCTGTACATTTTGGCCTCTAGCTCAGCCGGCACCTAGGGAAACCTACCAAACCTGTGCCATTTCGAAAACTAGAGACCTAGGGGAATCCAAGATGGGGTGACTTGTGGGGCTCTGACCAGGTTCTGTTACCCAGAATCCTTTGCAAACCTCAAAAAGTGGCTAAAAAAACAAGTTTTCCTCACATTTCGGTGACAGAAAGTTCTGGAATCTGAGAGGAGCCACAAATTTCCTTCCTCCCAGCGTTCCCCCAAGTCTCCAGATAAAAATGATACCTCACTTGTGTGGGTAGGCCTAGCGCACGCGACAGGAAATGCCTCAAAACACAACATGGACACATCCCATTTTTGACAGAAAACACAGCTGTTTTTTCCAAAGTGCCTGCCTGTACATTTTGGCCTCTAGCTCAGCCGGCACCTAGGGAAACCTACCAAACCTGTGCCATTTCGAAACCTAGAGATCTATGGGAATCCAAGATGGGGTGACTTGTGGGGCTCTGACTAGGTTCTGTTACCCAGAATCCTTTGCAAACTTAAAAAAGTGGCTAAAAAAACAAGTTTTCCTCACATTTCGGTGACAGAAAGTTCTGGAATCTGAGAGGAGCCACGAATTTCTTTCCACCCAGCGTTCCCCCAAGTCTCCTGATAAAAATGATACCTCACTTGTGTGGGGAGGCCTAGCGCCCGCGACAGGAAATGCCCCAAAACACAACATGGACACATCCCATTTTTTCATGGAAAACAGTGCCTACCTGTGGATTTTGGCCTCTAGCTCAGCCGGCACCTAGGGAAACCTACCAAACCTGTGCATTTTCGAAAACTAGAGACCTAGGGGAATCCAAGATGGGGTGACTCGTGGGGCTCTGACCAGGTTCTGTTACCCAGAATCCTTTGCAAACCTCAAAAAGTGGCTAAAAAAACAAGTTTTCCTCACATTTCGGTGACAGAAAGTTCTGGAATCTGAGAGGAGCCACGAATTTCCTTCCTCCCAGCGTTCCCCTAAGTCTACCGATAAAAATGATACCTCACTTGTGTGGGTAGGCCTAGCGCCCGCGACAGGAAAAGGCCCAAAACACAACGTTGGCACATCCCATTTTTTGACAGAAAACACAGCTGTTTTTTCCAAAGTGCCTGCCTGTACATTTTGGCGTCTAGCTCAGCCGGCACCTAGGGAAACCTACCAAACCTGTGCCATTTCGAAAACTAGAGACCTAGGGGAATCCAAGATGGGGTGACTTGTGGGGCTCTGACCAGGTTCTCTTACCCAGAATCCTTTGCAAACCTAAAAAAGTGGCTAAAAAAACAAGTTTTCCTCACATTTCGGTGACAGAAAGTTCTGGAATCTGAGAGGAGCCACGAATTTCTTTCCACCCAGCGTTCCCCCAAGTCTCCTGATAAAAATGATACCTCACTTGTGTGGGGAGGCCTAGCGCCCGCGACAGGAAATGCCCCAAAACACAACGTGGACACATCCCATTATTTCATAGAAAACAGTGCCTACCTGTGGATTTTGGCCTCTAGCTCATCCGGCACCTAGGGAAACCTACCAAACCTGTGCATTTTCGAAAACTAGAGACCTAGGGGAATCCAAGATGGGGTGACTTGTGGGGCTCTGACCAGGTTCTGTTACCCAGAATCCTTTGCAAACCTCAAAAAGTGGCTAAAAAAACAAGTTTTCCTCACATTTCGGTGACAGAAAGTTCTGGAATCTGAGAGGAGCCACAAATTTCCTTCCACCCAGCGTTCCCCCAAGTCTCCAGATAAAAATGATACCCTCACTTGTGTGGGTAGGCCTAGCGCACACGACAGGAAATGCCCCAAAACACAACATGGACACATCCCATTTTTTGACAGAAAACACAGCTGTTTTTTCCAAAGTGCCTGCCTGTACATTTTGGCCTCTAGCTCAGCCGGCACCTAGGGAAACCTACCAAACCTGTGCCATTTCGAAAACTAGAGACCTAGGGGAATCCAAGATGGGGTGACTTGTGGGGCTCTGACCAGGTTCTGTTACCCAGAATCCTTTGCAAACCTAAAAAAGTGGCTAAAAAAACAAGTTTTCCTCCCATTTCGGTGACAGAAAGTTCTGGAATCTGAGAGGAGCCACGAATTTCTTTCCACCCAGCGTTCCCCCAAGTCTCCTGATAAAAATGATACCTCACTTGTGTGGGGAGGCCTAGCGCCCGCGACAGGAAATGCCCCAAAACACAACGTGGACACATCCCATTATTTCATAGAAAACAGTGCCTACCTGTGGATTTTGGCCTCTAGCTCATCCGGCACCTAGGGAAACCTACCAAACCTGTGCATTTTCGAAAACTAGAGACCTAGGGGAATCCAAGATGGGGTGACTTGTGGGGCTCTGACCAGGTTCTGTTACCCAGAATCCTTTGCAAACCTCAAAAAGTGGCTAAAAAAACAAGTTTTCCTCACATTTCGGTGACAGAAAGTTCTGGAATCTGAGAGGAGCCACAAATTTCCTTCCACCCAGCGTTCCCCCAAGTCTCCAGATAAAAATGATACCTCACTTGTGTGGGGAGGCCTAGCGCCCGCGACAGGAAATGCCCCAAAACACAACGTGGACACATCCCATTATTTCATAGAAAACAGTGCCTACCTGTGGATTTTGGCCTCTAGCTCATCCGGCACCTAGGGAAACCTACCAAACCTGTGCATTTTCGAAAACTAGAGACCTAGGGGAATCCAAGATGGGGTGACTTGTGGGGCTCTGACCAGGTTCTGTTACCCAGAATCCTTTGCAAACCTCAAAAAGTGGCTAAAAAAACAAGTTTTCCTCACATTTCGGTGACAGAAAGTTCTGGAATCTGAGAGGAGCCACAAATTTCCTTCCACCCAGCGTTCCCCCAAGTCTCCAGATAAAAATGATACCTCACTTGTGTGGGTAGGCCTAGCGCACACGACAGGAAATGCCCCAAAACACAACATGGACACATCCCATTTTTTGACAGAAAACACAGCTGTTTTTTCCAAAGTGCCTGCCTGTAGATTTTGGCCTCTAGCTCAGCCGGCACCTAGGGAAACCTACCAAACCTGTGCCATTTCGAAAACGAGAGACCTAGGGGAATCCAAGATGGGGTGACTTGTGGGGCTCTGACCAGGTTCTGTTACCCAGAATCCTTTGCAAACCTCAAAAAGTGGCTAAAAAAACAAGTTTTCCTCACATTTCGGTGACAGAAAGTTCTGGAATCTGAGAGGAGCCACAAATTTCCTTCCACCCAGCGTTCCCCCAAGTCTCCAGATAAAAATGATACCTCACTTGTGTGGGTAGGCCTAGCGCACGCGACAGGAAATGCCCCAAAACACAACATGGACACATCCCATTTTTGACAGAAAACACAGCTGTTTTTTCCAAAGTGCCTGCCTGTACATTTTGGCCTCGAGCTCAGCCGGCACCTAGGGAAACCTACCAAACCTGTGCCATTTCGAAAACTAGAGACCTAGGGGAATCCAAGATGGGGTGACTTGTGGGGCTCTGACCAGGTTCTGTTACCCAGAATCCTTTGCAAACCTAAAAAAGTGGTTAAAAAAACAAGTTTTCCTCACATTTCGGTGACAGAAAGTTCTGGAATCTGAGAGGAGCCACGAATTTCTTTCCACCCAGCGTTCCCCCAAGTCTCCTGATAAAAATGATACCTCACTTGTGTGGGGAGGCCTAGTGCCCGCGACAGGAAATGCCCCAAAACACAACGTGGACACATCCCATTTTTTCATAGAAAACAGTGCCTACCTGTGGATTTTGGCCTCTAGCTCAGCCGGCACCTAGGGAAACCTACCAAACCTGTGCATTTTCGAAAACTAGAGACCTAGGGGAATCCAAGATGGGGTGACTTGTGGGGCTCTGACCAGGTTCTGTTACCCAGAATCCTTTGCAAATCTCAAAAAGTTGCTAAAAAAACAAGTTTTCCTCACATTTCGGTGACAGAAACTTCTAGAATCTGATAGGAGCCACGAATTTCCTTCCTCCCAGCGTTCCCCTAAGTCTACCGATAAAAATGATACCTCACTTGTGTGGGTAGGCCTAGCGCCCGCGACAGGAAAAGCCCCAAAACACAACGTGGACACTTCCCATTTTTTGACAGAAAACACAGCTGTTTTTTCAAAGTGCCTGCCTGTAAGCTTTGGCCTCCAGCTCAGCCGGCACCTAGGGAAACCTACCAAACCTGTGCATTTTCGAAAACTAGAGACCCAGGGGAATCCAAGATGGGGTGACTTGTGGGGCTGTGACCAGGTTCTGTTACCCAGAATCCATAGCAAACCTCAAAAAGTGGCTAAAAAAATAAGTTTTCCTCACATTTCGGTGACAGAAAGTTCTGGAATCTCAGAGGAGCCACACATTTCCTTCCTCCCAGCGTTCCCCTAAGTCTACCGATAAAAATGATACCTCACTTGTGTGGGTAGGCCTAGCGCCCGCGACAGGAAATGCCCCAAAACACAACATGGACACATCCCATTTTTGACAGAAAACACAGCTGTTTTTTCCAAAGTGCCTGCCTGTACATTTTGGCCTCTAGCTCAGCCGGCACCTAGGGAAACCTACCAAACCTGTGCCATTTCGAAAACTAGAGACCTAGGGGAATCCAAGATGGGGTGACTTGTGGGGCTCTGACCAGGTTCTGTTACCCAGAATCCTTTGCAAACCTCAAAAAGTGGCTAAAAAATAAGTTTTCCTCACATTTCGGTGACAGAAAGTTCTGGAATCTCAGAGAAGCCACACATTTCCTTCCTCCCAGCGTTCCCCTAAGTCTACCGATAAAAATGATACCTCACTTGTGTGGGTAGGCCTAGCGCCCGCGACAGGAAAAGCCCCAAAACACAACGTGGACACATCCCATTTTTTGACAGAAAACACAGCTGTTTTTTCCAAAGTGCCTGCCTGTACATTTTGGCCTCTAGCTCAGCCGGCACCTAGGGAAACCTACCAAACCTGTGCCATTTCGAAAACTAGAGACCTAGGGGAATCCAAGATGGGGTGACTTGTGGGGCTCTGACCAGGTTCTGTTACCCAGAATCCTTTGCAAACCTCAAAAAGTGGCTAAAAAAACAAGTTTTCCTCACATTTCGGTGACAGAAAGTTCTGGAATCTGAGAGGAGCCACAAATTTCCTTCCACCAAGCGCTCCCCCAAGTCTCCAGATAAAAATGATACCTCACTTGTGTGGGTAGGCCTAGCGCACGCGACAGGAAATGCCCCAAAACACAACATGGACACATCCCATTTTTTGACAGAAAACACAGCTGTTTTTTCCAAAGTGCCTGCCTGTAGATTTTGGCCTCTAGCTCAGCCGGCACCTAGGGAATCCTACCAAACCTGTGCCATTTCGAAAACTAGAGACCTAGGGGAAACCAAGATGGGGTGACTTGTGGGGCTCTGACCAGGTTCTGTTACCCAGAATCCTTTGCAAACCTCAAAAAGTGGCTAAAAAAACAACTTTTCCTCACATTTCGGTGACAGAAAGTTCTGGAATCTGAGAGGAGCCACAAATTTCCTTCCACCCAGCGTTCCCCCAAGTCTCCAGATAAAAATGATACCTCACTTGTGTGGGTAGGCCTAGCGCACGCGACAGGAAATGCCCCAAAACACAACATGGACACATCCCATTTTTGACAGAAAACACAGATTTTTTTTCCAAAGTGCCTGCCTGTACATTTTGGCCTCTAGCTCAGCCGGCACCTAGGGAAACCTACCAAGCCTGTGCCATTTCGAAAACTAGAGACCTAGGGGAATCCAAGATGGGGTGACTTGTGGGGCTCTGACCAGGTTCTGTTACCCAGAATCCTTTGCAAACCTAAAAAAGTGGCTAAAAACACAAGTTTTCCTCACATTTCGGTGACAGAAAGTTCTGGAATCTGAGAGGAGCTACGAATTTCTTTCCACCCAGCGTTCCCCCAAGTCTCCTGATAAAAATGATACCTCACTTGTGTGGGGAGGCCTAGCGCCCGCGACAGGAAATGCCCCAAAACACAACGTGGACGCATCCCATTTTTTCATAGAAAACAGTGCCTTCCTGTGGATTTTGGCCTCTAGCTCAGCCGGCACCTAGGGAAACCTACCAAACCTGTGCATTTTCGAAAACTAGAGACCTAGGGGAATCCAAGATGGGGTGACTTGTGGGGCTCTGACCAGGTTCTGTTACCCAGAATCCTTTGCAAACCTAAAAAAGTGGCTAAAAAAACAAGTTTTCCTCACATTTCGGTGACAGAAAGTTCTGGAATCTGAGAGGAGCCACGAATTTCTTTCCACCGAGCGTTCCCCCAAGTCTCCTGATAAAAATGATACCTCACTTGTGTGGGTAGGCCTAGCGCCCGCGACAGGAAAAGCCCCAAAACACAACGTGGACACATCCCATTTTTTGACAGAAACCACAGCTGTTTTTTCTAAAGTGCCTGCCTGTACATTTTGGCCTCTAGCTCAGCCGGCACCTAGGGAAACCTGCCAAACCTGTGCCATTTCGAAAACTAGAGACCTAGGGGAATCCAAGATGGGGTGACTTGTGGGGCTCTGACCAGGTTCTGTTACCCAGAATCCTTTGCAAACCTAAAAAAGTGGCTAAAAAAACAAGTTTTCCTCACATTTCGGTGACAGAAAGTTCTGGAATCTGAGAGGAGCCACGAATTTCCTTCCTCCCAGCGTTCCCCTAAGTCTCCCGATAAAAATGATACCTCACTTGTGTGGGTAGGCCTAGCGCCCACGACAGGAAAAGCCCCAAAACACAACGTGGACACATCCCATTTTTTGACAGAAAATACAGCTGTTTTTTCCAAAGTGCCTGCCTGTAGATTTTGGCCTCTAGCTCAGCCGGCACCTAGGGAAACCTACCAAACCTGTGCCATTTCGAAAACTAGAGACCTAGGGGAATCCAAGATGGGGTGACTTGTGGGGCTCTGACCAGGTTCTGTTACCCAGAATAATTTGCAAAACTCAAAAAGTGGCTAAAAAAACAAGTTTTCCTTACATTTCGGTGACAGAAAGTTCTGTAATCTGAGAGGAGCCATAAATTTCTTTCCACCCAGCGTTTCCCCAAGTCTCCTGATAAAAATGATACCTCACTTGTGTGGGGAGGCCTAGCGCCCGCGACAGGAAATGCCCCAAAACACAACATGGACACATCCCATTTTTTCATGGAAAACAGTGCCTACCTGTGGATTTTGGCCTCTAGCTCAGCCGGCACCTAGGGAAACCTACCAAACCTGTGCATTTTCGAAAATAGAGACCTAGGGGAATCCAAGATGGGGTGACTTGTGGGGCTCTGACCAGGTTCTGTTACCCAGAATCCTTTGCAAACCTCAAAAAGTGGCTAAAAAAACAAGTTTTCCTCACATTTCGGTGACAGAAAGTTCTGGAATCTGAGAGTAGCCACGAATTTCCTTCCTCCCAGCGTTCCCCTAAGTCTCCCGATAAAAATGATACCTCACTTGTGTGGGTAGGCCTAGCGCCCGCGACAGGAAAAGGCCCAAAACACAACGTTGGCACTTCCCATTTTTTGACAGAAAACACAGCTGGTTTTTCCAAAGTGCCTGCCTGTGGATTTTGGCCTCTAGCTCAGCCGGCACCTAGGGAAACCTACCAAATCTGTGCATTTTCGAAAACTAGAGACCTAGGGGAATCCAAGATGGGGTGACTTGTGGGGCTCTGACCAGGTTCTGTTACCCAGAATCCTTTGCAAACCTCAAAAAGTGGCTAAAAAACAAGTTTTCCTCACATTCTGGTGACAGAAAGTTCTGGAATCTGAGAGGAGCCACACATTTCCTTCCACCCAGCGTTCCCCCAAGTCTCCTGATAAAAATGATACCTCACTTGTGTGGGTAGGCCTAGCGCCCGCGACAGGAAATGCCCTAAAACACAACGTGGACACATCCCATTTTTTGACAGAAAACACAGCTGGTTTTTCCAAAGTGCCTGCCTGTACATTTTGGCCTCTAGCTCAGCCGGCACCTAGGGAAACCTACCAAACCTGTGCCATTTCGAAAACTAGAGACCTAGGGGAATCCAAGATGGGGTGACTTGTGGGGCTCTGACCAGGTTCTGTTACCCAGAATCCTTTGCAAACCTAAAAAAGTGGCTAAAAAAACAAGTTTTCCTCACATTTCGGTGACAGAAAGTTCTGGAATCTGAGAGGAGCCACGAATTTCCTTCCTCCCAGCGTTCCCCTAAGTCTCCCGATAAAAATGATACCTCACTTGTGTGGGTAGGCCTAGCGCCCACGACAGGAAAAGCCCCAAAACACAACGTGGACACATCCCATTTTTTGACAGAAAATACAGCTGTTTTTTCCAAAGTGCCTGCCTGTAGATTTTGGCCTCTAGCTCAGCCGGCACCTAGGGAAACCTACCAAACCTGTGCCATTTCGAAAACTAGAGACCTAGGGGAATCCAAGATGGGGTGACTTGTGGGGCTCTGACCAGGTTCTGTTACCCAGAATCCTTTGCAAACCTAAAAAAGTGGCTAAAAAAACAAGTTTTCCTCACATTTCGGTGACAGAAAGTTCTGGAATCTGAGAGGAGCCACGAATTTCTTTCCTCCCAGCGTTCCCCTAAGTCTCCTGATAAAAATGATACCTCACTTGTGTGGGTAGGCCTAGCGCCCGCGACAGGAAAAGCCCCAAAACACAACGTGGACACATCCCATTTTTTGACAGAAAACACCGCTGTTTTTTCCAAAGTGCCTGCCTGTACATTTTGGCCTCTAGCTCAGCCGGCACCTAGAGAAACCTACCAAACCTGTGCATTTTCGAAAACTAGAGACCTAGTGGAACCCAAGATGGGGTGACTTGTGGGGCTCTGACCAGGTTCTGTTACCCATAATCCTTTGCAAACCTCAAAAAGTGGCTAAAAAAACAAGTTTTCCTCACATTTCGGTGACAGAAAGTTCTGGAATCTGAGAGGAGCCACAAATTTCTTTCCACCCAGCGTTCCCCCAAGTCTCCTGATAAAAATGATACCTCACTTGTGTGGGTAGGCCTCGCGCCCGCGACAGGAAAAGCCCCAAAACACAACGTGGACACATCCCATTTTTTGACAGAAACCACAGCTGTTTTTTCTAAAGTGCCTGCCTGTACATTTTGGCCTCTAGCTCAGCCGGCACCTAGGAAAACCTACCAAACCTGTGCCATTTCGAAAACTAGAGACGTAGGGGAATCCAAGATGGGGTGACTTGTGGGGCTCTGACCAGGTTCTGTTACCCAGAATCCTTTGCAAACCTAAAAAAGTGGCTAAAAAAACAAGTTTTCCTCACATTTCGGTGACAGAAAGTTCTGGAATCTGAGAGGAGCCACGAATTTCCTTCCTCCCAGCGTTCCCCTAAGTCTCCCGATAAAAATGATACCTCACTTGTGTGGGTAGGCCTAGCGCCCACGACAGGAAAAGCCCCAAAACACAACGTGGACACATCCCATTTTTTGACAGAAAATACAGCTGTTTTTTCCAAAGTGCCTGCCTGTAGATTTTGGCCTCTAGCTCAGCCGGCACCTAGGGAAACCTACCAAACCTGTGCCATTTCGAAAACTAGAGACCTAGGGGAATCCAAGATGGGGTGACTTGTGGGGCTCTGACCAGGTTCTGTTACCCAGAATAATTTGCAAAACTCAAAAAGTGGCTAAAAAAACAAGTTTTCCTCACATTTCGGTGACAGAAAGTTCTGGAATCTGAGAGGAGCCACAAATTTCTTTCCACCCAGCGTTCCCCCAAGTCTCCTGATAAAAATGATACCTCACTTGTGTGGGGAGGCCTAGCGCCCGCGACAGGAAATGCCCCAAAACACAACATGGACACATCCCATTTTTTCATGGAAAACAGTGCCTACCTGTGGATTTTGGCCTCTAGCTCAGCCGGCACCTAGGGAAACCTACCAAACCTGTGCATTTTCGAAAATAGAGACCTAGGGGAATCCAAGATGGGGTGACTTGTGGGGCTCTGACCAGGTTCTGTTACCCAGAATCCTTTGCAAACCTAAAAAAGTGGCTAAAAAAACAAGTTTTCCTCACATTTCGGTGACAGAAAGTTCTGGAATCTGAGAGGAGCCACGAATTTCCTTCCTCCCAGCGTTCCCCTAAGTCTCCCGATAAAAATGATACCTCACTTGTGTGGGTAGGCCTAGCGCCCGCGACAGGAAAAGGCCCAAAACACAACGTTGGCACATCCCATTTTTTGACAGAAAACACAGCTGGTTTTTCCAAAGTGCCTGCCTGTGGATTTTGGCCTCTAGCTCAGCCGGCACCTAGGGAAACCTACCAAATCTGTGCATTTTCGAAAACTAGAGACCTAGGGGAATCCAAGATGGGGTGACTTGTGGGGCTCTGACCAGGTTCTGTTACCCAGAATCCTTTGCAAACCTCAAAAAGTGGCTAAAAAAACAAGTTTTCCTCACATTCTGGTGACAGAAAGTTCTGGAATCTGAGAGGAGCCACACATTTCCTTCCACCCAGCGTTCCCCCAAGTCTCCTGATAAAAATGATACCTCACTTGTGTGGGTAGGCCTAGCGCCCGCGACAGGAAATGCCCTAAAACACAACGTGGACACATCCCATTTTTTGACAGAAAACACAGCTGGTTTTTCCAAAGTGCCTGCCTGTACATTTTGGCCTCTAGCTCAGCCGGCACCTAGGGAAACCTACCAAACCTGTGCCATTTCGAAAACTAGAGACCTAGGGGAATCCAAGATGGGGTGACTTGTGGGGCTCTGACCAGGTTCTGTTACCCAGAATCCTTTGCAAACCTAAAAAAGTGGCTAAAAAAACAAGTTTTCCTCACATTTCGGTGACAGAAAGTCCTGGAATCTGAGAGGAGCCACAAATTTCCTTCCTCCCAGCGTTCCCCTAAGTCTCCCGATAAAAATGATACCTCACTTGTGTGGGTAGGCCTAGCGCCCACGACAGGAAAAGCCCCAAAACACAACGTGGACACATCCCATTTTTTGACAGAAAATACAGCTGTTTTTTCCAAAGTGCCTGCCTGTAGATTTTGGCCTCTAGCTCAGCCGGCACCTAGGGAAACCTACCAAACCTGTGCCATATCGAAAACTAGAGACCTAGGGGAATCCAAGATGGGGTGACTTGTGGGGCTCTGACCAGGTTCTGTTACCCAGAATAATTTGCAAAACTCAAAAAGTGGCTAAAAAAACAAGTTTTCCTCACATTTCGGTGACAGAAAGTTCTGGAATCTGAGAGGAGCCACAAATTTCTTTCCACCCAGCGTTCCCCCAAGTCTCCTGATAAAAATGATACCTCACTTGTGTGGGGAGGCCTAGCGCCCGCGACAGGAAATGCCCCAAAACACAACATGGACACATCCCATTTTTTCATGGAAAACAGTGCCTACCTGTGGATTTTGGCCTCTAGCTCAGCCGGCACCTAGGGAAACCTACCAAACCTGTGCATTTTCGAAAATAGAGACCTAGGGGAATCCAAGATGGGGTGACTTGTGGGGCTCTGACCAGGTTCTGTTACCCAGAATCCTTTGCAAACCTAAAAAAGTGGCTAAAAAAACAAGTTTTCCTCACATTTCGGTGACAGAAAGTTCTGGAATCTGAGAGGAGCCACGAATTTCCTTCCTCCCAGCGTTCCCCTAAGTCTCCCGATAAAAATGATACCTCACTTGTGTGGGTAGGCCTAGCGCCCGCGACAGGAAAAGGCCCAAAACACAACGTTGGCACATCCCATTTTTGGACAGAAAACACAGCTGGTTTTTCCAAAGTGCCTGCCTGTGGATTTTGGCCTCTAGCTCAGCCGGCACCTAGGGAAACCTACCAAATCTGTGCATTTTCGAAAACTAGAGACCTAGGGGAATCCAAGATGGGGTGACTTGTGGGGCTCTGACCAGGTTCTGTTACCCAGAATCCTTTGCAAACCTCAAAAAGTGGCTAAAAAAACAAGTTTTCCTCACATTCTGGTGACAGAAAGTTCTGGAATCTGAGAGGAGCCACACATTTCCTTCCACCCAGCGTTCCCCCAAGTCTCCTGATAAAAATGATACCTCACTTGTGTGGGTAGGCCTAGCGCCCGCGACAGGAAATGCCCTAAAACACAACGTGGACACATCCCATTTTTTGACAGAAAACACAGCTGGTTTTTCCAAAGTGCCTGCCTGTACATTTTGGCCTCTAGCTCAGCCGGCACCTAGGGAAACCTACCAAACCTGTGCCATTTCGAAAACTAGAGACCTAGGGGAATCCAAGATGGGGTGACTTGTGGGGCTCTGACCAGGTTCTGTTACCCAGAATCCTTTGCAAACCTAAAAAAGTGGCTAAAAAAACAAGTTTTCCTCACATTTCGGTGACAGAAAGTTCTGGAATCTGAGAGGAGCCACGAATTTCCTTCCTCCCAGCGTTCCCCTAAGTCTCCCGATAAAAATGATACCTCACTTGTGTGGGTAGGCCTAGCGCCCACGACAGGAAAAGCCCCAAAACACAACGTGGACACATCCCATTTTTTGACAGAAAATACAGCTGTTTTTTCCAAAGTGCCTGCCTGTAGATTTTGGCCTCTAGCTCAGCCGGCACCTAGGGAAACCTACCAAACCTGTGCCATTTCGAAAACTAGAGACCTAGGGGAATCCAAGATGGGGTGACTTGTGGGGCTCTGACCAGGTTCTGTTACCCAGAATAATTTGCAAAACTCAAAAAGTGGCTAAAAAAACAAGTTTTCCTTACATTTCGGTGACAGAAAGTTCTGGAATCTGAGAGGAGCCACAAATTTCTTTCCACCCAGCGTTCCCCCAAGTCTCCTGATAAAAATGATACCTCACTTGTGTGGGGAGGCCTAGCGCCCGCGACAGGAAATGCCCCAAAACACAACATGGACACATCCCATTTTTTCATGGAAAACAGTGCCTACCTGTGGATTTTGGCCTCTAGCTCAGCCGGCACCTAGGGAAACCTACCAAACCTGTGCATTTTCGAAAATAGAGACCTAGGGGAATCCAAGATGGGGTGACTTGTGGGGCTCTGACCAGGTTCTGTTACCCAGAATCCTTTGCAAACCTCAAAAAGTGGCTAAAAAAACAAGTTTTCCTCACATTTCGGTGACAGAAAGTTCTGGAATCTGAGAGTAGCCACGAATTTCCTTCCTCCCAGCGTTCCCCTAAGTCTCCCGATAAAAATGATACCTCACTTGTGTGGGTAGGCCTAGCGCCCGCGACAGGAAAAGGCCCAAAACACAACGTTGGCACATCCCATTTTTTGACAGAAAACACAGCTGGTTTTTCCAAAGTGCCTGCCTGTGGATTTTGGCCTCTAGCTCAGCCGGCACCTAGGGAAACCTACCAAATCTGTGCATTTTCGAAAACTAGAGACCTAGGGGAATCCAAGATGGGGTGACTTGTGGGGCTCTGACCAGGTTCTGTTACCCAGAATCCTTTGCAAACCTCAAAAAGTGGCTAAAAAAACAAGTTTTCCTCACATTCTGGTGACAGAAAGTTCTGGAATCTGAGAGGAGCCACACATTTCCTTCCACCCAGCGTTCCCCCAAGTCTCCTGATAAAAATGATACCTCACTTGTGTGGGTAGGCCTAGCGCCCGCGACAGGAAATGCCCTAAAACACAACGTGGACACATCCCATTTTTTGACAGAAAACACAGCTGGTTTTTCCAAAGTGCCTGCCTGTACATTTTGGCCTCTAGCTCAGCCGGCACCTAGGGAAACCTACCAAACCTGTGCCATTTCGAAAACTAGAGACCTAGGGGAATCCAAGATGGGGTGACTTGTGGGGCTCTGACCAGGTTCTGATACCCAGAATAATTTGCAAAACTCAAAAAGTGGCTAAAAAAACAAGTTTTCCTCACATTTCGGTGACAGAAAGTTCTGGAATCTGAGAGGAGCCACAAATTTCTTTCCACCCAGCGTTCCCCCAAGTCTCCTGATAAAAATGATACCTCACTTGTGTGGGGAGGCCTAGCGCCCGCGACAGGAAATGCCCCAAAACACAACATGGACACATCACATTTTTTCATGGAAAACAGTGCCTACCTGTGGATTTTGGCCTCTAGCTCAGCCGGCACCTAGGGAAACCTACCAAACCTGTGCATTTTCGAAAATAGAGACCTAGGGGAATCCAAGATGGGGTGACTTGTGGGGCTCTGACCAGGTTCTGTTACCCAGAATCCTTTGCAAACCTCAAAAAGTGGCTAAAAAAACAAGTTTTCCTCACATTCTGGTGACAGAAAGTTCTGGAATCTGAGAGGAGCCACACATTTCCTTCCACCCAGCGTTCCCCCAAGTCTCCTGATAAAAATGATACCTCACTTGTGTGGGTAGGCCTAGCGCCCGCGACAGGAAATGCCCTAAAACACAACGTGGACACATCCCATTTTTTGACAGAAAACACAGCTGGTTTTTCCAAAGTGCCTGCCTGTACATTTTGGCCTCTAGCTCAGCCGGCACCTAGGGAAACCTACCAAACCTGTGCCATTTCGAAAACTAGAGACCTAGGGGAATCCAAGATTGGGTGACTTGTGGGGCTCTGACCAGGTTCTGTTACCCAGAATCCTTTGCAAACCTAAAAAAGTGGCTAAAAACACAAGTTTTCCTCACATTTCGGTGACAGAAAGTTCTGGAATCTGAGAGGAGCCACGAATTTCTTTCCTCCCAGCGTTCCCCTAAGTCTCCTGATAAAAATGATACCTCACTTGTGTGGGTAGGCCTAGCGCCCGCGACAGGAAAAGCCCCAAAACACAACGTGGACACATCCCATTTTTTGACAGAAAACACCGCTGTTTTTTCCAAAGTGCCTGCCTGTACATTTTGGCCTCTAGCTCAGCCGGCACCTAGAGAAACCTACCAAACCTGTGCATTTTCGAAAACTAGAGACCTAGTGGAACCCAAGATGGGGTGACTTGTGGGGCTCTGACCAGGTTCTGTTACCCAGAATCCTTTGCAAACCTCAAAAAGTGGCTAAAAAAACAAGTTTTCCTCACATTTCGGTGACAGAAAGTTCTGGAATCTGAGAGGAGCCACAAATTTCTTTCCACCCAGCGTTCCCCCAAGTCTCCTGATAAAAATGATACCTCACTTGTGTGGGTAGGCCTCGCGCCCGCGACAGGAAAAGCCCCAAAACACAACGTGGACACATCCCATTTTTTGACAGAAACCACAGCTGTTTTTTCTAAAGTGCCTGCCGGTACATTTTGGCCTCTAGCTCAGCCGGCACCTAGGGAAACCTACCAAACCTGTGCCATTTCGAAAACTAGAGACCTAGGGGAATCCAAGATGGGGTGACTTGTGGGGCTCTGACCAGGTTCTGTTACCCAGAATCCTTTGCAAACCTAAAAAAGTGGCTAAAAAAACAAGTTTTCCTCACATTTCGGTGACAGAAAGTTCTGGAATCTGAGAGGAGCCACGAATTTCCTTCCTCCCAGCGTTCCCCTAAGTCTCCCGATAAAAATGATACCTCACTTGTGTGGGTAGGCCTAGCGCCCACGACAGGAAAAGCCCCAAAACACAACGTGGACACATCCCATTTTTTGACAGAAAATACAGCTGTTTTTTCCAAAGTGCCTGCCTGTAGATTTTGGCCTCTAGCTCAGCCGGCACCTAGGGAAACCTACCAAACCTGTGCCATTTCGAAAACTAGAGACCTAGGGGAATCCAAGATGGGGTGACTTGTGGGGCTCTGACCAGGTTCTGATACCCAGAATAATTTGCAAAACTCAAAAAGTGGCTAAAAAATCAAGTTTTCCTCACATTTCGGTGACAGAAAGTTCTGGAATCTGAGAGGAGCCACAAATTTCTTTCCACCCAGCGTTCCCCCAAGTCTCCTGATAAAAATGATACCTCACTTGTGTGGGGAGGCCTAGCGCCCGCGACAGGAAATGCCCCAAAACACAACATGGACACATCACATTTTTTCATGGAAAACAGTGCCTACCTGTGGATTTTGGCCTCTAGCTCAGCCGGCACCTAGGGAAACCTACCAAACCTGTGCATTTTCGAAAATAGAGACCTAGGGGAATCCAAGATGGGGTGACTTGTGGGGCTCTGACCAGGTTCTGTTACCCAGAATCCTTTGCAAACCTCAAAAAGTGGCTAAAAAACAAGTTTTCCTCACATTCTGGTGACAGAAAGTTCTGGAATCTGAGAGGAGCCACACATTTCCTTCCACCCAGCGTTCCCCCAAGTCTCCTGATAAAAATGATACCTCACTTGTGTGGGTAGGCCTAGCGCCCGCGACAGGAAATGCCCTAAAACACAACGTGGACACATCCCATTTTTTGACAGAAAACACAGCTGGTTTTTCCAAAGTGCCTGCCTGTACATTTTGGCCTCTAGCTCAGCCGGCACCTAGGGAAACCTACCAAACCTGTGCCATTTCGAAAACTAGAGACCTAGGGGAATCCAAGATGGGGTGACTTGTGGGGCTCTGACCAGGTTCTGTTACCCAGAATCCTTTGCAAACCTAAAAAAGTGGCTAAAAAAACAAGTTTTCCTCACATTTCGGTGACAGAAAGTTCTGGAATCTGAGAGGAGCCACGAATTTCCTTCCTCCCAGCGTTCCCCTAAGTCTCCCGATAAAAATGATACCTCACTTGTGTGGGTAGGCCTAGCGCCCACGACAGGAAAAGCCCCAAAACACAACGTGGACACATCCCATTTTTTGACAGAAAATACAGCTGTTTTTTCCAAAGTGCCTGCCTGTAGATTTTGGCCTCTAGCTCAGCCGGCACCTAGGGAAACCTACCAAACCTGTGCCATTTCGAAAACTAGAGACCTAGGGGAATCCAAGATGGGGTGACTTGTGGGGCTCTGACCAGGTTCTGTTACCCAGAATCCTTTGCAAACCTAAAAAAGTGGCTAAAAAAACAAGTTTTCCTCACATTTCGGTGACAGAAAGTTCTGGAATCTGAGAGGAGCCACGAATTTCTTTCCTCCCAGCGTTCCCCTAAGTCTCCTGATAAAAATGATACCTCACTTGTGTGGGTAGGCCTAGCGCCCGCGACAGGAAAAGCCCCAAAACACAACGTGGACACATCCCATTTTTTGACAGAAAACACCGCTGTTTTTTCCAAAGTGCCTGCCTGTACATTTTGGCCTCTAGCTCAGCCGGCACCTAGAGAAACCTACCAAACCTGTGCATTTTCGAAAACTAGAGACCTAGTGGAACCCAAGATGGGGTGACTTGTGGGGCTCTGACCAGGTTCTGTTACCCATAATCCTTTGCAAACCTCAAAAAGTGGCTAAAAAAACAAGTTTTCCTCACATTTCGGTGACAGAAAGTTCTGGAATCTGAGAGGAGCCACAAATTTCTTTCCACCCAGCGTTCCCCCAAGTCTCCTGATAAAAATGATACCTCACTTGTGTGGGTAGGCCTCGCGCCCGCGACAGGAAAAGCCCCAAAACACAACGTGGACACATCCCATTTTTTGACAGAAACCACAGCTGTTTTTTCTAAAGTGCCTGCCTGTACATTTTGGCCTCTAGCTCAGCCGGCACCTAGGAAAACCTACCAAACCTGTGCCATTTCGAAAACTAGAGACGTAGGGGAATCCAAGATGGGGTGACTTGTGGGGCTCTGACCAGGTTCTGTTACCCAGAATCCTTTGCAAACCTAAAAAAGTGGCTAAAAAAACAAGTTTTCCTCACATTTCGGTGACAGAAAGTTCTGGAATCTGAGAGGAGCCACGAATTTCCTTCCTCCCAGCGTTCCCCTAAGTCTCCCGATAAAAATGATACCTCACTTGTGTGGGTAGGCCTAGCGCCCACGACAGGAAAAGCCCCAAAACACAACGTGGACACATCCCATTTTTTGACAGAAAATACAGCTGTTTTTTCCAAAGTGCCTGCCTGTAGATTTTGGCCTCTAGCTCAGCCGGCACCTAGGGAAACCTACCAAACCTGTGCCATTTCGAAAACTAGAGACCTAGGGGAATCCAAGATGGGGTGACTTGTGGGGCTCTGACCAGGTTCTGTTACCCAGAATAATTTGCAAAACTCAAAAAGTGGCTAAAAAAACAAGTTTTCCTCACATTTCGGTGACAGAAAGTTCTGGAATCTGAGAGGAGCCACAAATTTCTTTCCACCCAGCGTTCCCCCAAGTCTCCTGATAAAAATAATACCTCACTTGTGTGGGGAGGCCTAGCGCCCGCGACAGGAAATGCCCCAAAACACAACATGGACACATCCCATTTTTTCATGGAAAACAGTGCCTACCTGTGGATTTTGGCCTCTAGCTCAGCCGGCACCTAGGGAAACCTACCAAACCTGTGCATTTTCGAAAATAGAGACCTAGGGGAATCCAAGATGGGGTGACTTGTGGGGCTCTGACCAGGTTCTGTTACCCAGAATCCTTTGCAAACCTAAAAAAGTGGCTAAAAAAACAAGTTTTCCTCACATTTCGGTGACAGAAAGTTCTGGAATCTGAGAGGAGCCACGAATTTCCTTCCTCCCAGCGTTCCCCTAAGTCTCCCGATAAAAATGATACCTCACTTGTGTGGGTAGGCCTAGCGCCCGCGACAGGAAAAGGCCCAAAACACAACGTTGGCACATCCCATTTTTTGACAGAAAACACAGCTGGTTTTTCCAAAGTGCCTGCCTGTGGATTTTGGCCTCTAGCTCAGCCGGCACCTAGGGAAACCTACCAAATCTGTGCATTTTCGAAAACTAGAGACCTAGGGGAATCCAAGATGGGGTGACTTGTGGGGCTCTGACCAGGTTCTGTTACCCAGAATCCTTTGCAAACCTCAAAAAGTGGCTAAAAAAACAAGTTTTCCTCACATTCTGGTGACAGAAAGTTCTGGAATCTGAGAGGAGCCACACATTTCCTTCCACCCAGCGTTCCCCCAAGTCTCCTGATAAAAATGATACCTCACTTGTGTGGGTAGGCCTAGCGCCCGCGACAGGAAATGCCCTAAAACACAACGTGGACACATCCCATTTTTTGACAGAAAACACAGCTGGTTTTTCCAAAGTGCCTGCCTGTACATTTTGGCCTCTAGCTCAGCCGGCACCTAGGGAAACCTACCAAACCTGTGCCATTTCGAAAACTAGAGACCTAGGGGAATCCAAGATGGGGTGACTTGTGGGGCTCTGACCAGGTTCTGTTACCCAGAATCCTTTGCAAACCTAAAAAAGTGGCTAAAAAAACAAGTTTTCCTCACATTTCGGTGACAGAAAGTCCTGGAATCTGAGAGGAGCCACAAATTTCCTTCCTCCCAGCGTTCCCCTAAGTCTCCCGATAAAAATGATACCTCACTTGTGTGGGTAGGCCTAGCGCCCACGACAGGAAAAGCCCCAAAACACAACGTGGACACATCCCATTTTTTGACAGAAAATACAGCTGTTTTTTCCAAAGTGCCTGCCTGTAGATTTTGGCCTCTAGCTCAGCCGGCACCTAGGGAAACCTACCAAACCTGTGCCATATCGAAAACTAGAGACCTAGGGGAATCCAAGATGGGGTGACTTGTGGGGCTCTGACCAGGTTCTGTTACCCAGAATAATTTGCAAAACTCAAAAAGTGGCTAAAAAAACAAGTTTTCCTCACATTTCGGTGACAGAAAGTTCTGGAATCTGAGAGGAGCCACAAATTTCTTTCCACCCAGCGTTCCCCCAAGTCTCCTGATAAAAATGATACCTCACTTGTGTGGGGAGGCCTAGCGCCCGCGACAGGAAATGCCCCAAAACACAACATGGACACATCCCATTTTTTCATGGAAAACAGTGCCTACCTGTGGATTTTGGCCTCTAGCTCAGCCGGCACCTAGGGAAACCTACCAAACCTGTGCATTTTCGAAAATAGAGACCTAGGGGAATCCAAGATGGGGTGACTTGTGGGGCTCTGACCAGGTTCTGTTACCCAGAATCCTTTGCAAACCTAAAAAAGTGGCTAAAAAAACAAGTTTTCCTCACATTTCGGTGACAGAAAGTTCTGGAATCTGAGAGGAGCCACGAATTTCCTTCCTCCCAGCGTTCCCCTAAGTCTCCCGATAAAAATGATACCTCACTTGTGTGGGTAGGCCTAGCGCCCGCGACAGGAAAAGGCCCAAAACACAACGTTGGCACATCCCATTTTTGGACAGAAAACACAGCTGGTTTTTCCAAAGTGCCTGCCTGTGGATTTTGGCCTCTAGCTCAGCCGGCACCTAGGGAAACCTACCAAATCTGTGCATTTTCGAAAACTAGAGACCTAGGGGAATCCAAGATGGGGTGACTTGTGGGGCTCTGACCAGGTTCTGTTACCCAGAATCCTTTGCAAACCTCAAAAAGTGGCTAAAAAAACAAGTTTTCCTCACATTCTGGTGACAGAAAGTTCTGGAATCTGAGAGGAGCCACACATTTCCTTCCACCCAGCGTTCCCCCAAGTCTCCTGATAAAAATGATACCTCACTTGTGTGGGTAGGCCTAGCGCCCGCGACAGGAAATGCCCTAAAACACAACGTGGACACATCCCATTTTTTGACAGAAAACACAGCTGGTTTTTCCAAAGTGCCTGCCTGTACATTTTGGCCTCTAGCTCAGCCGGCACCTAGGGAAACCTACCAAACCTGTGCCATTTCGAAAACTAGAGACCTAGGGGAATCCAAGATGGGGTGACTTGTGGGGCTCTGACCAGGTTCTGTTACCCAGAATCCTTTGCAAACCTAAAAAAGTGGCTAAAAAAACAAGTTTTCCTCACATTTCGGTGACAGAAAGTTCTGGAATCTGAGAGGAGCCACGAATTTCCTTCCTCCCAGCGTTCCCCTAAGTCTCCCGATAAAAATGATACCTCACTTGTGTGGGTAGGCCTAGCGCCCACGACAGGAAAAGCCCCAAAACACAACGTGGACACATCCCATTTTTTGACAGAAAATACAGCTGTTTTTTCCAAAGTGCCTGCCTGTAGATTTTGGCCTCTAGCTCAGCCGGCACCTAGGGAAACCTACCAAACCTGTGCCATTTCGAAAACTAGAGACCTAGGGGAATCCAAGATGGGGTGACTTGTGGGGCTCTGACCAGGTTCTGTTACCCAGAATAATTTGCAAAACTCAAAAAGTGGCTAAAAAAACAAGTTTTCCTTACATTTCGGTGACAGAAAGTTCTGGAATCTGAGAGGAGCCACAAATTTCTTTCCACCCAGCGTTCCCCCAAGTCTCCTGATAAAAATGATACCTCACTTGTGTGGGGAGGCCTAGCGCCCGCGACAGGAAATGCCCCAAAACACAACATGGACACATCCCATTTTTTCATGGAAAACAGTGCCTACCTGTGGATTTTGGCCTCTAGCTCAGCCGGCACCTAGGGAAACCTACCAAACCTGTGCATTTTCGAAAATAGAGACCTAGGGGAATCCAAGATGGGGTGACTTGTGGGGCTCTGACCAGGTTCTGTTACCCAGAATCCTTTGCAAACCTCAAAAAGTGGCTAAAAAAACAAGTTTTCCTCACATTTCGGTGACAGAAAGTTCTGGAATCTGAGAGTAGCCACGAATTTCCTTCCTCCCAGCGTTCCCCTAAGTCTCCCGATAAAAATGATACCTCACTTGTGTGGGTAGGCCTAGCGCCCGCGACAGGAAAAGGCCCAAAACACAACGTTGGCACATCCCATTTTTTGACAGAAAACACAGCTGGTTTTTCCAAAGTGCCTGCCTGTGGATTTTGGCCTCTAGCTCAGCCGGCACCTAGGGAAACCTACCAAATCTGTGCATTTTCGAAAACTAGAGACCTAGGGGAATCCAAGATGGGGTGACTTGTGGGGCTCTGACCAGGTTCTGTTACCCAGAATCCTTTGCAAACCTCAAAAAGTGGCTAAAAAAACAAGTTTTCCTCACATTCTGGTGACAGAAAGTTCTGGAATCTGAGAGGAGCCACACATTTCCTTCCACCCAGCGTTCCCCCAAGTCTCCTGATAAAAATGATACCTCACTTGTGTGGGTAGGCCTAGCGCCCGCGACAGGAAATGCCCTAAAACACAACGTGGACACATCCCATTTTTTGACAGAAAACACAGCTGGTTTTTCCAAAGTGCCTGCCTGTACATTTTGGCCTCTAGCTCAGCCGGCACCTAGGGAAACCTACCAAACCTGTGCCATTTCGAAAACTAGAGACCTAGGGGAATCCAAGATGGGGTGACTTGTGGGGCTCTGACCAGGTTCTGATACCCAGAATAATTTGCAAAACTCAAAAAGTGGCTAAAAAAACAAGTTTTCCTCACATTTCGGTGACAGAAAGTTCTGGAATCTGAGAGGAGCCACAAATTTCTTTCCACCCAGCGTTCCCCCAAGTCTCCTGATAAAAATGATACCTCACTTGTGTGGGGAGGCCTAGCGCCCGCGACAGGAAATGCCCCAAAACACAACATGGACACATCACATTTTTTCATGGAAAACAGTGCCTACCTGTGGATTTTGGCCTCTAGCTCAGCCGGCACCTAGGGAAACCTACCAAACCTGTGCATTTTCGAAAATAGAGACCTAGGGGAATCCAAGATGGGGTGACTTGTGGGGCTCTGACCAGGTTCTGTTACCCAGAATCCTTTGCAAACCTCAAAAAGTGGCTAAAAAAACAAGTTTTCCTCACATTCTGGTGACAGAAAGTTCTGGAATCTGAGAGGAGCCACACATTTCCTTCCACCCAGCGTTCCCCCAAGTCTCCTGATAAAAATGATACCTCACTTGTGTGGGTAGGCCTAGCGCCCGCGACAGGAAATGCCCTAAAACACAACGTGGACACATCCCATTTTTTGACAGAAAACACAGCTGGTTTTTCCAAAGTGCCTGCCTGTACATTTTGGCCTCTAGCTCAGCCGGCACCTAGGGAAACCTACCAAACCTGTGCCATTTCGAAAACTAGAGACCTAGGGGAATCCAAGATTGGGTGACTTGTGGGGCTCTGACCAGGTTCTGTTACCCAGAATCCTTTGCAAACCTAAAAAAGTGTCTAAAAACACAAGTTTTCCTCACATTTCGGTGACAGAAAGTTCTGGAATCTGAGAGGAGCCACGAATTTCTTTCCTCCCAGCGTTCCCCTAAGTCTCCTGATAAAAATGATACCTCACTTGTGTGGGTAGGCCTAGCGCCCGCGACAGGAAAAGCCCCAAAACACAACGTGGACACATCCCATTTTTTGACAGAAAACACCGCTGTTTTTTCCAAAGTGCCTGCCTGTACATTTTGGCCTCTAGCTCAGCCGGCACCTAGAGAAACCTACCAAACCTGTGCATTTTCGAAAACTAGAGACCTAGTGGAACCCAAGATGGGGTGACTTGTGGGGCTCTGACCAGGTTCTGTTACCCAGAATCCTTTGCAAACCTCAAAAAGTGGCTAAAAAAACAAGTTTTCCTCACATTTCGGTGACAGAAAGTTCTGGAATCTGAGAGGAGCCACAAATTTCTTTCCACCCAGCGTTCCCCCAAGTCTCCTGATAAAAATGATACCTCACTTGTGTGGGTAGGCCTCGCGCCCGCGACAGGAAAAGCCCCAAAACACAACGTGGACACATCCCATTTTTTGACAGAAACCACAGCTGTTTTTTCTAAAGTGCCTGCCGGTACATTTTGGCCTCTAGCTCAGCCGGCACCTAGGGAAACCTACCAAAACTGTGCCATTTCGAAAACTAGAGACCTAGGGGAATCCAAGATGGGGTGACTTGTGGGGCTCTGACCAGGTTCTGTTACCCAGAATCCTTTGCAAACCTAAAAAAGTGGCTAAAAAAACAAGTTTTCCTCACATTTCGGTGACAGAAAGTTCTGGAATCTGAGAGGAGCCACGAATTTCCTTCCTCCCAGCGTTCCCCTAAGTCTCCCGATAAAAATGATACCTCACTTGTGTGGGTAGGCCTAGCGCCCACGACAGGAAAAGCCCCAAAACACAACGTGGACACATCCCATTTTTTGACAGAAAATACAGCTGTTTTTTCCAAAGTGCCTGCCTGTAGATTTTGGCCTCTAGCTCAGCCGGCACCTAGGGAAACCTACCAAACCTGTGCCATTTCGAAAACTAGAGACCTAGGGGAATCCAAGATGGGGTGACTTGTGGGGCTCTGACCAGGTTCTGATACCCAGAATAATTTGCAAAACTCAAAAAGTGGCTAAAAAATCAAGTTTTCCTCACATTTCGGTGACAGAAAGTTCTGGAATCTGAGAGGAGCCACAAATTTCTTTCCACCCAGCGTTCCCCCAAGTCTCCTGATAAAAATGATACCTCACTTGTGTGGGGAGGCCTAGCGCCCGCGACAGGAAATGCCCCAAAACACAACATGGACACATCACATTTTTTCATGGAAAACAGTGCCTACCTGTGGATTTTGGCCTCTAGCTCAGCCGGCACCTAGGGAAACCTACCAAACCTGTGCATTTTCGAAAATAGAGACCTAGGGGAATCCAAGATGGGGTGACTTGTGGGGCTCTGACCAGGTTCTGTTACCCAGAATCCTTTGCAAACCTCAAAAAGTGGCTAAAAAAACAAGTTTTACTCACATTCTGGTGACAGAAAGTTCTGGAATCTGAGAGGAGCCACACATTTCCTTCCACCCAGCGTTCCCCCAAGTCTCCTGATAAAAATGATACCTCACTTGTGTGGGTAGGCCTAGCGCCCGCGACAGGAAATGCCCCAAAACACAACGTGGACACATCCCATTTTTTGACAGAAAACACAGCTGGTTTTTCCAAAGTGCCTGCCTGTACATTTTGGCCTCTAGCTCAGCCGGCACCTAGGGAAACCTACCAAACCTGTGCCATTTCGAAAACTAGAGACCTAGGGGAATCCAAGATTGGGTGACTTGTGGGGCTCTGACCAGGTTCTGTTACCCAGAATCCTTTGCAAACCTAAAAAAGTGGCTAAAAACACAAGTTTTCCTCACATTTCGGTGACAGAAAGTTCTGGAATCTGAGAGGAGCCACGAATTTCTTTCCTCCCAGCGTTCCCCTAAGTCTCCTGATAAAAATGATACCTCACTTGTGTGGGTAGGCCTAGCGCCCGCGACAGGAAAAGCCCCAAAACACAACGTGGACACATCCCATTTTTTGACAGAAAACACCGCTGTTTTTTCCAAAGTGCCTGCCTGTACATTTTGGCCTCTAGCTCAGCCGGCACCTAGAGAAACCTACCAAACCTGTGCATTTTCGAAAACTAGAGACCTAGTGGAACCCAAGATGGGGTGACTTGTGGGGCTCTGACCAGGTTCTGTTACCCAGAATCCTTTGCAAACCTCAAAAAGTGGCTAAAAAAACAAGTTTTCCTCACATTTCGGTGACAGAAAGTTCTGGAATCTGAGAGGAGCCACAAATTTCTTTCCACCCAGCGTTCCCCCAAGTCTCCTGATAAAAATGATACCTCACTTGTGTGGGTAGGCCTCGCGCCCGCGACAGGAAAAGCCCCAAAACACAACGTGGACACATCCCATTTTTTGACAGAAACCACAGCTGTTTTTTCTAAAGTGCCTGCCTGTACATTTTGGCCTCTAGCTCAGCCGGCACCTAGGGAAACCTACCAAACCTGTGCCATTTCGAAAACTAGAGACCTAGGGGAATCCAAGATGGGGTGACTTGTGGGGCTCTGACCAGGTTCTGTTACCCAGAATCCTTTGCAAACCTAAAAAAGTGGCTAAAAAAACAAGTTTTCCTCACATTTCGGTGACAGAAAGTTCTGGAATCTGAGAGGAGCCACGAATTTCCTTCCTCCCAGCGTTCCCCTAAGTCTCCCGATAAAAATGATACCTCACTTGTGTGGGTAGGCCTAGCGCCCACGACAGGAAAAGCCCCAAAACACAACGTGGACACATCCCATTTTTTGACAGAAAATACAGCTGTTTTTTCCAAAGTGCCTGCCTGTAGATTTTGGCCTCTAGCTCAGCCGGCACCTAGGGAAACCTACCAAACCTGTGCCATTTCGAAAACTAGAGACCTAGGGGAATCCAAGATGGGGTGACTTGTGGGGCTCTGACCAGGTTCTGTTACCCAGAATAATTTGCAAAACTCAAAAAGTGGCTAAAAAAACAAGTTTTCCTCACATTTCGGTGACAGAAAGTTCTGGAATCTGAGAGGAGCCACAAATTTCTTTCCACCCAGCGTTCCCCCAAGTCTCCTGATAAAAATGATACCTCACTTGTGTGGGGAGGCCTAGCGCCCGCGACAGGAAATGCCCCAAAACACAACATGGACACATCCCATTTTTTCATGGAAAACAGTGCCTACCTGTGGATTTTGGCCTCTAGCTCAGCCGGCACCTAGGGAAACCTACCAAACCTGTGCATTTTCGAAAATAGAGACCTAGCGGAATCCAAGATGGGGTGACTTGTGGGGCTCTGACCAGGTTCTGTTACCCAGAATCCTTTGCAAACCTAAAAAAGTGGCTAAAAAAACAAGTTTTCCTCACATTTCGGTGACAGAAAGTTCTGGAATCTGAGAGGAGCCACGAATTTCCTTCCTCCCAGCGTTCCCCTAAGTCTCCCGATAAAAATGATACCTCACTTGTGTGGGTAGGCCTAGCGCCCGCGACAGGAAAAGGCCCAAAACACAACGTTGGCACATCCCATTTATTGACAGAAAACACAGCTGGTTTTTCCAAAGTGCCTGCCTGTGGATTTTGGCCTCTAGCTCAGCCGGCACCTAGGGAAACCTACCAAATCTGTGCATTTTCGAAAACTAGAGACCTAGGGGAATCCAAGATGGGGTGACTTGTGGGGCTCTGACCAGGTTCTGTTACCCAGAATCCTTTGCAAACCTCAAAAAGTGGCTAAAAAAACAAGTTTTCCTCACATTCTGGTGACAGAAAGTTCTGGAATCTGAGAGGAGCCACACATTTCCTTCCACCCAGCGTTCCCCCAAGTCTCCTGATAAAAATGATACCTCACTTGTGTGGGTAGGCCTAGCGCCCGCGACAGGAAATGCCCTAAAACACAACGTGGACACATCCCATTTTTTGACAGAAAACACAGCTGGTTTTTCCAAAGTGCCTGCCTGTACATTTTGGCCTCTAGCTCAGCCGGCACCTAGGGAAACCTACCAAACCTGTGCCATTTCGAAAACTAGAGACCTAGGGGAATCCAAGATGGGGTGACTTGTGGGGCTCTGACCAGGTTCTGTTACCCAGAATCCTTTGCAAACCTAAAAAAGTGGCTAAAAAAACAAGTTTTCCTCACATTTCGGTGACAGAAAGTCCTGGAATCTGAGAGGAGCCACAAATTTCCTTCCTCCCAGCGTTCCCCTAAGTCTCCCGATAAAAATGATACCTCACTTGTGTGGGTAGGCCTAGCGCCCACGACAGGAAAAGCCCCAAAACACAACGTGGACACATCCCATTTTTTGACAGAAAATACAGCTGTTTTTTCCAAAGTGCCTGCCTGTAGATTTTGGCCTCTAGCTCAGCCGGCACCTAGGGAAACCTACCAAACCTGTGCCATATCGAAAACTAGAGACCTAGGGGAATCCAAGATGGGGTGACTTGTGGGGCTCTGACCAGGTTCTGTTACCCAGAATAATTTGCAAAACTCAAAAAGTGGCTAAAAAAACAAGTTTTCCTCACATTTCGGTGACAGAAAGTTCTGGAATCTGAGAGGAGCCACAAATTTCTTTCCACCCAGCGTTCCCCCAAGTCTCCTGATAAAAATGATACCTCACTTGTGTGGGGAGGCCTAGCGCCCGCGACAGGAAATGCCCCAAAACACAACATGGACACATCCCATTTTTTCATGGAAAACAGTGCCTACCTGTGGATTTTGGCCTCTAGCTCAGCCGGCACCTAGGGAAACCTACCAAACCTGTGCATTTTCGAAAATAGAGACCTAGGGGAATCCAAGATGGGGTGACTTGTGGGGCTCTGACCAGGTTCTGTTACCCAGAATCCTTTGCAAACCTAACAAAGTGGCTAAAAAAACAAGTTTTCCTCACATTTCGGTGACAGAAAGTTCTGGAATCTGAGAGGAGCCACGAATTTCCTTCCTCCCAGCGTTCCCCTAAGTCTCCCGATAAAAATGATACCTCACTTGTGTGGGTAGGCCTAGCGCCCGCGACAGGAAAAGGCCCAAAACACAACGTTGGCACATCCCATTTTTTGACAGAAAACACAGCTGGTTTTTCCAAAGTGCCTGCCTGTGGATTTTGGCCTCTAGCTCAGCCGGCACCTAGGGAAACCTACCAAATCTGTGCATTTTCGAAAACTAGAGACCTAGGGGAATCCAAGATGGGGTGACTTGTGGGGCTCTGACCAGGTTCTGTTACCCAGAATCCTTTGCAAACCTCAAAAAGTGGCTAAAAAAACAAGTTTTCCTCACATTCTGGTGACAGAAAGTTCTGGAATCTGAGAGGAGCCACACATTTCCTTCCACCCAGCGTTCCCCCCAAGTCTCCTGATAAAAATGATACCTCACTTGTGTGGGTAGGCCTAGCGCCCGCGACAGGAAATGCCCTAAAACACAACGTGGACACATCCCATTTTTTGACAGAAAACACAGCTGGTTTTTCCAAAGTGCCTGCCTGTACATTTTGGCCTCTAGCTCAGCCGGCACCTAGAGAAACCTACCAAACCTGTGCATTTTCGAAAACTAGAGACCTAGTGGAACCCAAGATGGGGTGACTTGTGGGGCTCTGACCAGGTTCTGTTACCCAGAATCCTTTGCAAACCTAAAAAAGTGGCTAAAAAAACAAGTTTTCCTCACATTTCGGTGACAGAAAGTCCTGGAATCTGAGAGGAGCCACAAATTTCCTTCCTCCCAGCGTTCCCCTAAGTCTCCCGATAAAAATGATACCTCACTTGTGTGGGTAGGCCTAGCGCCCACGACAGGAAAAGCCCCAAAACACAACGTGGACACATCCCATTTTTTGACAGAAAATACAGCTGTTTTTTCCAAAGTGCCTGCCTGTAGATTTTGGCCTCTAGCTCAGCCGGCACCT
The DNA here is from genome assembly GCF_031143425.1 of Pleurodeles waltl. Lineage (NCBI taxonomy): Eukaryota > Metazoa > Chordata > Amphibia > Caudata > Salamandridae > Pleurodeles > Pleurodeles waltl. The sequence goes on along the minus strand of NC_090444.1, from coordinate 141,528,772 downwards.
AGGGAAACCTACCAAACCTGTGCCATATCGAAAACTAGAGACCTAGGGGAATCCAAGATGGGGTGACTTGTGGGGCTCTGACCAGGTTCTGTTACCCAGAATAATTTGCAAAACTCAAAAAGTGGCTAAAAAAACAAGTTTTCCTCACATTTCGGTGACAGAAAGTTCTGGAATCTGAGAGGAGCCACAAATTTCTTTCCACCCAGCGTTCCGCCAAGTCTCCTGATAAAAATGATACCTCACTTGTGTGGGGAGGCCTAGCGCCCGCGACAGGAAATGCCCCAAAACACAACATGGACACATCCCATTTTTTCATGGAAAACAGTGCCTACCTGTGGATTTTGGCCTCTAGCTCAGCCGGCACCTAGGGAAACCTACCAAACCTGTGCATTTTCGAAAATAGAGACCTAGGGGAATCCAAGATGGGGTGACTTGTGGGGCTCTGACCAGGTTCTGTTACCCAGAATCCTTTGCAAACCTCAAAAAGTGGCTAAAAAAACAAGTTTTCCTCACATTTCGGTGACAGAAAGTTCTGGAATCTGAGAGGAGCCACGAATTTCCTTCCTCCCAGCGTTCCCCTAAGTCTCCCGATAAAAATGATACCTCACTTGTGTGGGTAGGCCTAGCGCCCGCGACAGGAAAAGGCCCAAAACACAACGTTGGCACATCCCATTTTTTGACAGAAAACACAGCTGGTTTTTCCAAAGTGCCTGCCTGTGGATTTTGGCCTCTAGCTCAGCCGGCACCTAGGGAAACCTACCAAATCTGTGCATTTTCGAAAACTAGAGACCTAGGGGAATCCAAGATGGGGTGACTTGTGGGGCTCTGACCAGGTTCTGTTACCCAGAATCCTTTGCAAACCTCAAAAAGTGGCTAAAAAAACAAGTTTTCCTCACATTCTGGTGACAGAAAGTTCTGGAATCTGAGAGGAGCCACACATTTCCTTCCACCCAGCGTTCCCCCAAGTCTCCTGATAAAAATGATACCTCACTTGTGTGGGTAGGCCTAGCGCCCGCGACAGGAAATGCCCTAAAACACAACGTGGACACATCCCATTTTTTGACAGAAAACACAGCTGGTTTTTCCAAAGTGCCTGCCTGTACATTTTGGCCTCTAGCTCAGCCGGCACCTAGGGAAACCTACCAAACCTGTGCCATTTCGAAAACTAGAGACCTAGGGGAATCCAAGATGGGGTGACTTGTGGGGCTCTGACCAGGTTCTGTTACCCAGAATCCTTTGCAAACCTAAAAAAGTGGCTAAAAAAACAAGTTTTCCTCACATTTCGGTGACAGAAAGTCCTGGAATCTGAGAGGAGCCACAAATTTCCTTCCTCCCAGCGTTCCCCTAAGTCTCCCGATAAAAATGATACCTCACTTGTGTGGGTAGGCCTAGCGCCCACGACAGGAAAAGCCCCAAAACACAACGTGGACACATCCCATTTTTTGACAGAAAATACAGCTGTTTTTTCCAAAGTGCCTGCCTGTAGATTTTGGCCTCTAGCTCAGCCGGCACCTAGGGAAACCTACCAAACCTGTGCCATATCGAAAACTAGAGACCTAGGGGAATCCAAGATGGGGTGACTTGTGGAGCTCTGACCAGGTTCTGTTACCCAGAATAATTTGCAAAACTCAAAAAGTGGCTAAAAAAACAAGTTTTCCTCACATTTCGGTGACAGAAAGTTCTGGAATCTGAGAGGAGCCACAAATTTCTTTCCACCCAGCTTTACCCCAAGTCTCCTGATAAAAATGATACCTCACTTGTGTGGGGAGGCCTAGCGCCCGCAACAGGAAATGCCCCAAAACACAACATGGACACATCCCATTTTTTCATGGAAAACAGTGCCTACCTGTGGAGTTTGGCCTCTAGCTCAGCCAGCACCTAGGGAAACCTACCAAACCTGTGCATTTTCGAAAATAGAGACCTAGGGGAATCCAAGATGGGGTGACTTGTGGGGCTCTGACCAGGTTCTGTTACCCAGAATCCTTTGCAAACCTCAAAAAGTGGCTAAAAAAACAAGTTTTTCTCACATTTCGGTGACAGAAAGTTCTGGAATCTGAGAGGAGCCACGAATTTCCTTCCTCCCAGCGTTCCTCTAAGTCTCCCGATAAAAATGATACCTCACTTGTGTGGGTAGGCCTAGCGCCCGCGACAGGAAAAGGCCCAAAACACAACGTTGGCACATCCCATTTTTTGACAGAAAACACAGCTGGTTTTTCCAAAGTGCCTGCCTGTGGATTTTGGCCTCTAGCTCAGCCGGCACCTAGGGAAACCTACCAAACCTGTGCCATTTCGAAAACTAGAGACCTAGGGGAATCCAAGATGGGGTGACTTGTGGGGCTCTGACCAGGTTCTGTTACCCAGAATAATTTGCAAAACTCAAAAAGTGGCTAAAAAAACAAGTTTCCCTCACATTTCGATGACAGAAAGTTCTGGAATCTGAGAGGAGCCACAAATTTCTTTCCACCCAGCGTTCCCCCAAGTCTCCTGATAAAAATGATACCTCACTTGTGTGGGGAGGCCTAGCGCCCGCGACAGGAAATGCCCCAAAACACAACATGGACACATCCCATTTTTTCATGGAAAACAGTGCCTACCTGTGGATTTTGGCCTCTAGCTCAGCCGGCAACTAGGGAAACCTACCAAACCTGTGCATTTTCGAAAATAGAGACCTAGGGGAATCCAAGATGGGGTGACTTGTGGGGCTCTGACCAGGTTCTGTTACCCAGAATCCTTTGCAAACCTCAAAAAGTGGCTAAAAAAACAAGTTTTACTCACATTCTGGTGACAGAAAGTTCTGGAATCTGAGAGGAGCCACACATTTCCTTCCACCCAGCATTCCCCCAAGTCTCCTGATAAAAATGATACCTCACTTGTGTGGGTAGGCCTAGCGCCCGCGACAGGAAATGCCCTAAAACACAACGTGGACACATCCCATTTTTTGACAGAAAACACAGCTGGTTTTTCCAAAGTGCCTGCCTGTACATTTTGGCCTCTAGCTCAGCCGGCACCTAGGGAAACCTACCAAACCTGTGCCATTTCGAAAACTAGAGACCTAGGGGAATCCAAGATTGGGTGACTTGTGGGGCTCTGACCAGGTTCTGTTACCCAGAATCCTTTGCAAACCTAAAAAAGTGGCTAAAAAAACAAGTTTTCCTCACATTTCGGTGACAGAAAGTTCTGGAATCTGAGAGGAGCCACGAATTTCTTTCCTCCCAGCGTTCCCCTAAGTCTCCTGATAAAAATGATACCTCACTTGTGTGGGTAGGCCTAGCCCCCACGACAGGAAAAGCCCCAAAACACAACGTGGACACATCCCATTTTTTGACAGAAAACACTGCTGTTTTTTCCAAAGTGCCTGCCTGTACATTTTGGCCTCTAGCTCAGCCGGCACCTAGAGAAACCTACCAAACCTGTGCATTTTCGAAAACTAGAGACCTAGTGGAACCCAAGATGGGGTGACTTGTGGGGCTCTGACCAGGTTCTGTTACCCAGAATCCTTTGCAAACCTCAAAAAGTGGCTAAAAAAACAAGTTTTCCTCACATTTCGGTTACAGAAACTTCTGGAATCTGAGAGGACCACAAATTTCCTTCCACCCAGCGTTCCCCCAAGTCTACCGATAAAAATGATGCCTCACTTGTGGTGGTAGGCCTAGTGCCCGCGACAGGAAAAGCCCCAAAACACAAAGTAGACACATCCCATTTTTTGACAGAAAACACAGCTGTTTTTTCCAAAGTGCCTGCCTGTAAAGTTTGGCCTCCAGCTCAGCCGGCACCTGGGGAAACCTACCAAACCTGTGCATTTCCGAAAACTAGAGACCTAGGGGAATCCAAGATGGGGTGACTTGTGGGGCTGTGACCAGGTTCTGTTACCCAGAATCCATAGCAAACCTCAAAAAGTGGCTAAAAAAATAAGTTTTCCTCACATTTCGGTGACAGAAAGTTCTGGAATCTGAGAGGAGCCACACATTTCCTTCCACCCAGCATTCCCCCAAGTCTCCTGATAAAAATGATACCTCACTTGTGTGGGTAGGCCTAGCGCCCGCGACAGGAAATGCCCTAAAACACAACGTGGACACATCCCATTTTTTGACAGAAAACACAGCTGGTTTTTCCAAAGTGCCTGCCTGTACATTTTGGCCTCTAGCTCAGCCGGCACCTAGGGAAACCTACCAAACCTGTGCCATTTCGAAAACTAGAGACCTAGGGGAATCCACGATTGGGTGACTTGTGGGGCTCTGACCAGGTTCTGTTACCCAGAATCCTTTGCAAACCTAAAAAAGTGGCTAAAAAAACAAGTTTTCCTCACATTTCGGTGACAGAAAGTTCTGGAATCTGAGAGGAGCCATGAATTTCTTTCCTCCCAGCGTTCCCCTAAGTCTCCTGATAAAAATGATACCTCACTTGTGTGGGTAGGCCTAGCGCCCGCGACAGGAAAAGCCCCAAAACACAACGTGGACACATCCCATTTTTTGACAGAAAACACCGCTGTTTTTTCCAAAGTGCCTGCCTGTACATTTTGGCCTCTAGCTCAGCCGGCACCTAGGGAAACCTACCAAACCTGTGCATTTTCGAAAACTAGAGACCTAGGGGAATCCAAGATGGGGTGACTTGTGAGGCTCTGACCAGGTTCTGTTACCCAGAATCCTTTGCAAACCTCAAAAAGTGGCTAAAAAACAAGTTTTCCTCACATTCTGGTGACAGAAAGTTCTGGAATCTGAGAGGAGCCACACATTTCCTTCCACCCAGCGTTCCCCCAAGTCTCCTGATAAAAATGATACCTCACTTGTGTGGGTAGGCCTAGCGCCCGCGACAGGAAATGCCCTAAAACACAACGTGGACACATCCCATTTTTTGACAGAAAACACAGCTGGTTTTTCCAAAGTGCCTGCCTGTACATTTTGGCCTCTAGCTCAGCCGGCACCTAGGGAAACCTACCAAACCTGTGCCATTTCGAAAACTAGAGACCTAGGGGAATCCAAGATGGGGTGACTTGTGGGGCTCTGACCAGGTTCTGTTACCCAGAATCCTTTGCAAACCTAAAAAAGTGGCTAAAAAAACAAGTTTTCCTCACATTTCGGTGACAGAAAGTTCTGGAATCTGAGAGGAGCCACGAATTTCTTTCCACCCAGCGTTCCCTCAAGTCTCCTGATAAAAATGATACCTCACTTGTGTGGGTAGGCCTAGCGCCCGCGACAGGAAAAGCCCCAAAACACAACGTGGACACATCCCATTTTTTGACAGAAACCACAGCTGTTTTTTCTAAAGTGCCTGCCTGTACATTTTGGCCTCTAGCTCAGCCGGCACCTAGGGAAACCTACCAAACCTGTGCCATTTCGAAAACTAGAGACCTAGGGGAATCCAAGATGGGGTGACTTGTGGGGCTCTGACCAGGTTCTGTTACCCAGAATCCTTTGCAAACCTAAAAAAGTGGCTGAAAAAACAAGTTTTCCTCACATTTCGGTGACAGAAAGTTCTGGAATCTGAGAGGAGCCACGAATTTCCTTCCTCCCAGCGTTCCCCTAAGTCTCCCGATAAAAATGATACCTCACTTGTGTGGGTAGGCCTAGCGCCCACGACAGGAAAAGCCCCAAAACACAACGTGGACACATCCCATTTTTTGACAGAAAATACAGCTGTTTTTTCCAAAGTGCCTGTCTGTAGATTTTGGCCTCTAGCTCAGCCGGCACCTAGGGAAACCTACCAAACCTGTGCCATTTCGAAAACTAGAGACCTAGGGGAATCCAAGATGGGGTGACTTGTGGGGCTCTGACCAGGTTCTGTTACCCAGAATAATTTGCAAAACTCAAAAAGTGGCTAAAAAAACAAGTTTTCCTCACATTTCGGTGACAGAAAGTTCTGGAATCTGAGAGGAGCCACAAATTTCTTTCCACCCAGCGTTCCCCCAAGTCTCCTGATAAAAATGATACCTCACTTGTGTGGGGAGGCCTAGCGCCCGCGACAGGAAATGCCCCAAAACACAACATGGACACATCCCATTTTTTCATGGAAAACAGTGCCTACCTGTGGATTTTGGCCTCTAGCTCAGCCGGCACCTAGGGAAACCTACCAAACCTGTGCATTTTCGAAAATAGAGACCTAGGGGAATCCAAGATGGGGTGACTTGTGGGGCTCTGACCAGGTTCTGTTACCCAGAATCCTTTGCAAACCTAAAAAAGTGGCTAAAAAAACAAGTTTTCCTCACATTTCGGTGACAGAAAGTTCTGGAATCTGAGAGGAGCCACGAATTTCCTTCCTCCCAGCGTTCCCCTAAGTCTCCCGATAAAAATGATACCTCACTTGTGTGGGTAGGCCTAGCGCCCGCGACAGGAAAAGGCCCAAAACACAACGTTGGCACATCCCATTTTTTGACAGAAAACACAGCTGGTTTTTCCAAAGTGCCTGCCTGTGGATTTTGGCCTCTAGCTCAGCCGGCACCTAGGGAAACCTACCAAATCTGTGCATTTTCGAAAACTAGAGACCTAGGGGAATCCAAGATGGGGTGACTTGTGGGGCTCTGACCAGGTTCTGTTACCCAGAATCCTTTGCAAACCTCAAAAAGTGGCTAAAAAAACAAGTTTTCCTCACATTCTGGTGACAGAAAGTTCTGGAATCTGAGAGGAGCCACACATTTCCTTCCACCCAGCGTTCCCCCAAGTCTCCTGATAAAAATGATACCTCACTTGTGTGGGTAGGCCTAGCGCCCGCGACAGGAAATGCCCTAAAACACAACGTGGACACATCCCATTTTTTGACAGAAAACACAGCTGGTTTTTCCAAAGTGCCTGCCTGTACATTTTGGCCTCTAGCTCAGCCGGCACCTAGAGAAACCTACCAAACCTGTGCATTTTCGAAAACTAGAGACCTAGTGGAACCCAAGATGGGGTGACTTGTGGGGCTCTGACCAGGTTCTGTTACCCAGAATCCTTTGCAAACCTAAAAAAGTGGCTAAAAAAACAAGTTTTCCTCACATTTCGGTGACAGAAAGTCCTGGAATCTGAGAGGAGCCACAAATTTCCTTCCTCCCAGCGTTCCCCTAAGTCTCCCGATAAAAATGATACCTCACTTGTGTGGGTAGGCCTAGCGCCCACGACAGGAAAAGCCCCAAAACACAACGTGGACACATCCCATTTTTTGACAGAAAATACAGCTGTTTTTTCCAAAGTGCCTGCCTGTAGATTTTGGCCTCTAGCTCAGCCGGCACCTAGGGAAACCTACCAAACCTGTGCCATATCGAAAACTAGAGACCTAGGGGAATCCAAGATTGGGTGACTTGTGGGGCTCTGACCAGGTTCTGTTACCCAGAATCCTTTGCAAACCTAAAAAAGTGGCTAAAAAAACAAGTTTTCCTCACATTCTGGTGACAGAAACTTCTGGAATCTGAGAGGACCACAAATTTCCTTCCACCCAGCGTTCCCCCAAGTCTACCGATAAAAATGATACCTCACTTGTGGTGGTAGGCCTAGTGCCCGCGACAGGAAAAGCCCCAAAACACAAAGTAGACACATCCCATTTTTTGACAGAAAACACAGCTGTTTTTTCCAAAGTGCCTGCCTGTAAAGTTTGGCCTCCAGCTCAGCCGGCACCTGGGGAAACCTACCAAACCTGTGCATTTCCGAAAACTAGAGACCTAGGGGAATCCAAGATGGGGTGACTTGTGGGGCTGTGACCAGGTTCTGTTACCCAGAATCCATAGCAAACCTCAAAAAGTGGCTAAAAAAATAAGTTTTCCTCACATTTCGGTGACAGAAAGTTCTGGAATCTGAGAGGAGCCACACATTTCCTTCCACCCAGCGTTCCCACTAGTCTCCTGATAAAAATGATACCTCACTTGTGTGGGTAGGCCTAGCGCCCGCGACAGGAAATGCCCTAAAACACAACGTGGACACATCCCATTTTTTGACAGAAAACACAGCTGGTTTTTCCAAAGTGCCTGCCTGTACATTTTGGCCTCTAGCTCAGCCGGCACCTAGGGAAACCTACCAAACCTGTGCCATTTCGAAAACTAGAGACCTAGGGGAATCCAAGATTGGGTGACTTGTGGGGCTCTGACCAGGTTCTGTTACCCAGAATCCTTTGCAAACCTAAAAAAGTGGCTAAAAAAACAAGTTTTCCTCACATTTCGGTGACAGAAAGTTCTGGAATCTGAGAGGAGCCACGAATTTCTTTCCTTCCAGCGTTCCCCTAAGTCTCCTGATAAAAATGATACCTCACTTGTGTGGGTAGGCCTAGCGCCCGTGACAGGAAAAGCCCCAAAACACAACGTGGACACATCCCATTTTTTGACAGAAAACACCGCTGTTTTTTCCAAAGTGCCTGCCTGTACATTTTAGCCTCTAGCTCAGCCGGCACCTAGAGAAACCTACCAAACCTGTGCATTTTCGAAAACTAGAGACCTAGTGGAACCCAAGATGGGGTGACTTGTGGGGCACTGACCAGGTTCTGTTACCCAGAATCCTTTGCAAACCTCAAAAAGTGGCTAAAAAAACAAGTTTTCCTCACATTTCGGTTACAGAAACTTCTGGAATCTGAGAGGACCACAAATTTCCTTCCACCCAGCGTTCCCCCAAGTCTACCGATACAAATGATACCTCACTTGTGGTGGTAGGCCTAGTGCCCGCGACAGGAAAAGCCCCAAAACACAAAGTAGACACATCCCATTTTTTGACAGAAAACACAGCTGTTTTTTCCAAAGTGCCTGCCTGTAAAGTTTGGCCTCCAGCTCAGCCGGAACCTGGGGAAACCTACCAAACCTGTGCATTTTCGAAAACTAGAGACCTAGGGGAATCCAAGATGTGGTGACTTGTGGGGCTGTGACCAGGTTCTGTTACCCAGAATCCATAGCAAACCTCAAAAAGTGGCTAAAAAAATAAGTTTTCCTCACATTTCGGTGACAGAAAGTTCTGGAATCTGAGAGGAGCCACACATTTCCTTCCACCCAGCGTTCCCCCAAGTCTCCTGATAAAAATGATACCTCACTTGTGTGGGTAGGCCTAGCGCCCGCGACAGGAAATGCCCTAAAACACAACGTGGACACATCCCATTTTTTGACAGAAAACACCGCTGTTTTTTCCAAAGTGCCTGCCTGTACATTTTGGCCTCTAGCTCAGCCGGCACCTAGAGAAACCTACCAAACCTGTGCATTTTCGAAAACTAGAGACCTAGTGGAACCCAAGATGGGGTGACTTGTGGGGCTCTGACCAGGTTCTGTTACCCAGAATCCTTTGCAAACCTCAAAAAGTGGCTAAAAAAACAAGTTTTCCTCACATTTCGGTTACAGAAACTTCTGGAATCTGAGAGGACCACAAATTTCCTTCCACCCAGCGTTCCCCCAAGTCTACCGATAAAAATGATACCTCACTTGTGGTGGTAGGCCTAGTGCCCGCGACAGGAAAAGCCCCAAAACACAAAGTAGACACATCCCATTTTTTGACAGAAAACACAGCTGTTTTTTCCAAAGTGCCTGCCTGTAAAGTTTGGCCTCCAGCTCAGCCGGCACCTAGGGAAACCTACCAAACCTGTGCCATTTCGAAAACTAGAGACCTAGGGGAATCCAAGATGGGGTGACTTGTGGGGCTCTGACCAGGTTCTGTTACCCAGAATCCTTTGCAAACCTAAAAAAGTGGCTAAAAAAACAAGTTTTCCTCACATTTCGGTGACAGAAAGTTCTGGAATCTGAGAGGAGCCACGAATTTCTTTCCACCCAGCGTTCCCCCAAGTCTCCTGATAAAAATGATACCTCACTTGTGTGGGTAGGCCTAGCGCCCGCGACAGGAAAAGCCCCAAAACACAACGTGGACACATCCCATTTTTTGACAGAAACCACAGCTGTTTTTTCTAAAGTGCCTGCCTGTACATTTTGGCCTCTAGCTCAGCCGGCACCTAGGGAAACCTACCAAACCTGTGCATTTTTGAAAACTAGAGACCTAGGGGAATCCAAGATGGGGTGACTTGTGGGGCTCTGACCAGGTTCTGTTACCCAGAATCCTTTGCAAACCTCAAAAAGTGGCTAAAAAAACAAGTTTTCCTCACATTTCGGTGACAGAAAGTTCTGGAATCTGAGAGGAGCCACGAATTTCTTTCCTCCCAGCGTTCCCCTAAGTCTCCTGATAAAAATGATACCTCACTTGTGTGGGTAGGCCTAGCGCCCGCGACAGGAAAAGCCCCAAAACACAACGTGGACACATCCCATTTTTTGACAGAAAACACCGCTGTTTTTTCCAAAGTGCCTGCCTGTACATTTTAGCCTCTAGCTCAGCCGGCACCTAGAGAAACCTACCAAACCTGTGCATTTTCGAAAACTAGAGACCTAGTGGAACCCAAGATGGGGTGACTTGTGGGGCACTGACCAGGTTCTGTTACCCAGAATCCTTTGCAAACCTCAAAAAGTGGCTAAAAAAACAAGTTTTCCTCACATTTCGGTTACAGAAACTTCTGGAATCTGAGAGGACCACAAATTTCCTTCCACCCAGCATTCCCCCAAGTCTACCGATAAAAATGATACCTCACTTGTGGTGGTAGGCCTAGTGCCCGCGACAGGAAAAGCCCCAAAACACAAAGTGGACACATCCCATTTTTTGACAGAAAACACAGCTGTTTTTTCCAAAGTGCCTGCCTGTAAAGTTTGGCCTCCAGCTCAGCCGGCACCTGGGGAAACCTACCAAACCTGTGCATTTTCGAAAACTAGAGACCTAGGGGAATCCAAGATGGGGTGACTTGTGGGGCTGTGACCAGGTTCTGTTACCCAGAATCCATAGCAAACCTCAAAAAGTGGCTAAAAAAATAAGTTTTCCTCACATTTCGGTGACAGAAAGTTCTGGAATCTGAGAGGAGCCACACATTTCCTTCCACCCAGCGTTCCCCCAAGTCTCCTGATAAAAATGATACCTCACTTGTATGGGTAGGCCTAGCGCCCGCGACAGGAAATGCCCTAAAACACAACGTGGACACATCCCATTTTTTGACAGAAAACACCGCTGTTTTTTCCAAAGTGCCTGCCTGTACATTTTGGCCTCTAGCTCAGCCGGCACCTAGAGAAACCTACCAAACCTGTGCATTTTCGAAAACTAGAGACCTAGTGGAACCCAAGATGGGGTGACTTGTGGGGCTCTGACCAGGTTCTGTTACCCAGAATCCTTTGCAAACCTCAAAAAGTGGCTAAAAAAACAAGTTTTCCTCACATTTCGGTTACAGAAACTTCTGGAATCTGAGAGGACCACAAATTTCCTTCCACCCAGCGTTCCCCCAAGTCTACCGATAAAAATGATACCTCACTTGTGGTGGTAGGCCTAGTGCCCGCGACAGGAAAAGCCCCAAAACACAAAGTAGACACATCCCATTTTTTGACAGAAAACACAGCTGTTTTTTCCAAAGTGCCTGCCTGTAAAGTTTGGCCTCCAGCTCAGCCGGCACCTGGGGAAACCTACCAAACCTGTGCATTTCCGAAAACTAGAGACCTAGGGGAATCCAAGATGGGGTGACTTGTGGGGCTGTGACCAGGTTCTGTTACCCAGAATCCATAGCAAACCTCAAAAAGTGGCTAAAAAAATAAGTTTTCCTCACATTTCGGTGACAGAAAGTTCTGGAATCTGAGAGGAGCCACACATTTCCTTCCACCCAGCGTTCCCCCAAGTCTCCTGATAAAAATGATACCTCACTTGTGTGGGTAGGCCTAGCGCCCGCGACAGGAAATGCCCTAAAACACAACGTGGACACATCCCATTTTTTGACAGAAAACACAGCTGGTTTTTCCAAAGTGCCTGCCTGTACATTTTGGCCTCTAGCTCAGCCGGCACCTAGGGAAACCTACCAAACCTGTGCCATTTCGAAAACTAGAGACCTAGGGGAATCCACGATTGGGTGACTTGTGGGGCTCTGACCAGGTTCTGTTACCCAGAATCCTTTGCAAACCTAAAAAAGTGGCTAAAAAAACAAGTTTTCCTCACATTTCGGTGACAGAAAGTTCTGGAATCTGAGAGGAGCCATGAATTTCTTTCCTCCCAGCGTTCCCCTAAGTCTCCTGATAAAAATGATACCTCACTTGTGTGGGTAGGCCTAGCGCCCGCGACAGGAAAAGCCCCAAAACACAACGTGGACACATCCCATTTTTTGACAGAAAACACCGCTGTTTTTTCCAAAGTGCCTGCCTGTACATTTTGGCCTCTAGCTCAGCCGGCACCTAGGGAAACCTACCAAACCTGTGCATTTTCGAAAACTAGAGACCTAGGGGAATCCAAGATTGGGTGACTTGTGGGGCTCTGACCAGGTTCTGTTACCCAGAATCCTTTGCAAACCTAAAAAAGTGGCTAAAAAAACAAGTTTTCCTCACATTTCGGTGACAGAAAGTTCTGGAATCTGAGAGGAGCCACGAATTTCTTTCCTCCCAGCGTTCCCCTAAGTCTCCTGAGAAAAATGATACCTCACTTGTGTGGGTAGGCCTAGCGCCCGCGACAGGAAAAGCCCCAAAACACAACGTGGACACATCCCATTTTTTGACAGAAAACACCGCTGTTTTTTCCAAAGTGCCTGCCTGTACATTTTAGCCTCTAGCTCAGCCGGCACCTAGAGAAACCTACCAAACCTGTGCATTTTCGAAAACTAGAGACCTAGTGGAACCCAAGATGGGGTGACTTGTGGGGCACTGACCAGGTTCTGTTACCCAGAATCCTTTGCAAACCTCAAAAAGTGGCTAAAAAAACAAGTTTTCCTCACATTTCGGTTACAGAAACTTCTGGAATCTGAGAGGACCACAAATTTCCTTCCCCCCAGCGTTCCCCCAAGTCTACCGATAAAAATGATACCTCACTTGTGGTGGTAGGCCTAGTGCCCGCGACAGGAAAAGCCCCAAAACACAAAGTGGACACATCCCATTTTTTGACAGAAAACACAGCTGTTTTTTCCAAAGTGCCTGCCTGTAAAGTTTGGCCTCCAGCTCAGCCGGCACCTGGGGAAACCTACCAAACCTGTGCATTTTCGCAAACTAGAGACCTAGGGGAATCCAAGATGGGGTGACTTGTGGGGCTGTGACCAGGTTCTGTTACCCAGAATCCATAGCAAACCTCAAAAAGTGGCTAAAAAAATAAGTTTTCCTCACATTTCGGTGACAGAAAGTTCTGGAATCTGAGAGGAGCCACACATTTCCTTCCACCCAGCGTTCCCCCAAGTCTCCTGATAAAAATGATACCTCACTTGTGTGGGTAGGCCTAGCGCCCGCGACAGGAAATGCCTTAAAACACAACGTGGACACATCCCATTTTTTGACAGAAAACACAGCTGGTTTTTCCAAAGTGCCTGCCTGTACATTTTGGCCTCTAGCTCAGCCGGCACCTAGGGAAACCTACCAAACCTGTGCCATTTCGAAAACTAGAGACCTAGGGGAATCCAAGATTGGGTGACTTGTGGGGCTCTGACCAGGTTCTGTTACCCAGAATCCTTTGCAAACCTAAAAAAGTGGCTAAAAAAACAAGTTTTCCTCACATTTCGGTGACAGAAAGTTCTGGAATCTGAGAGGAGCCACGAATTTCTTTCCTCCCAGCGTTCCCCTAAGTCTCCTGATAAAAATGATACCTCACTTGTGTGGGTAGGCCTAGCGCCCGCGACAGGAAAAGCCCCAAAACACAACGTGGACACATCCCATTTTTTGACAGAAAACACCGCTGTTTTTTCCAAAGTGCCTGCCTGTACATTTTAGCCTCTAGCTCAGCCGGCACCTAGAGAAACCTACCAAACCTGTGCATTTTCGAAAACTAGAGACCTAGTGGAACCCAAGATGGTGTGACTTGTGGGGCACTGACCAGGTTCTGTTACCCAGAATCCTTTGCAAACCTCAAAAAGTGGCTAAAAAAACAAGTTTTCCTCACATTTCGGTTACAGAAACTTCTGGAATCTGAGAGGACCACAAATTTCCTTCCACCCAGCGTTCCCCCAAGTCTACCGATAAAAATGATACCTCACTTGTGGTGGTAGGCCTAGTGCCCGCGACAGGAAAAGCCCCAAAACACAAAGTAGACACATCCCATTTTTTGACAGAAAACACAGCTGTTTTTTCCAAAGTGCCTGCCTGTAAAGTTTGGCCTCCAGCTCAGCCGGCACCTGGGGAAACCTACCAAACCTGTGCATTTTCGAAAACTAGAGACCTAGGGGAATCCAAGATGGGGTGACTTGTGGGGCTGTGACCAGGTTCTGTTACCCAGAATCCATAGCAAACCTCAAAAAGTGGCTAAAAAAATAAGTTTTCCTCACATTTCGGTGACAGAAAGTTCTGGAATCTGAGAGGAGCCACACATTTCCTTCCACCCAGCGTTCCCCCAAGTCTCCTGATAAAAATGATACCTCACTTGTGTGGGTAGGCCTAGCGCCCGCGACAGGAAATGCCCTAAAACACAACGTGGACACATCCCATTTTTTGACAGAAAACACCGCTGTTTTTTCCAAAGTGCCTGCCTGTACATTTTGGCCTCTAGCTCAGCCGGCACCTAGAGAAACCTACCAAACCTGTGCATTTTCGAAAACTAGAGACCTAGTGGAACCCAAGATGGGGTGACTTGTGGGGCTCTGACCAGGTTCTGTTACCCAGAATCCTTTGCAAACCTCAAAAAGTGGCTAAAAAAACAAGTTTTCCTCACATTTCGGTTACAGAAACTTCTGGAATCTGAGAGGACCACAAATTTCCTTCCACCCAGCATTCCCCCAAGTCTACCGATAAAAATGATACCTCACTTGTGGTGGTAGGCCTAGTGCCCGCGACAGGAAAAGCCCCAAAACACAAAGTAGACACATCCCATTTTTTGACAGAAAACACAGCTGTTTTTTCCAAAGTGCCTGCCTGTAAAGTTTGGCCTCCAGCTCAGCCGGCACCTAGGGAAACCTACCAAACCTGTGCCATTTCGAAAACTAGAGACCTAGGGGAATCCAAGATGGGGTGACTTGTGGGGCTCTGACCAGGTTCTGTTACCCAGAATCCTTTGCAAACCTAAAAAAGTGGCTAAAAAAACAAGTTTTCCTCACATTTCGGTGACAGAAAGTTCTGGAATCTGAGAGGAGCCACGAATTTCTTTCCACCCAGCGTTCCCCCAAGTCTCCTGATAAAAATGATACCTCACTAGTGTGGGTAGGCCTAGCGCCCGCAACAGGAAAAGCCCCAAAACACAACGTGGACACATCCCATTTTTTGACAGAAACCACAGCTGTTTTTTCTAAAGTGCCTGCCTGTACATTTTGGCCTCTAGCTCAGCCGGCACCTAGAGAAACCTACCAAACCTGTGCATTTTCGAAAACTAGAGACCTAGTGGAACCCAAGATGGGGTGACTTGTGGGGCTCTGACCAGGTTCTGTTACCCAGAATCCTTTGCAAACCTAAAAAAGTGGCTAAAAAAACAAGTTTTCCTCACATTTCGGTGACAGAAAGTTCTGGAATCTGAGAGGAGCCACGAATTTCTTTCCACCCAGCGTTCCCCCAAGTCTCCTGATAAAAATGATACCTCACTTGTGTGGGTAGGCCTAGCGCCCGCAACAGGAAAAGCCCAAAACACAACGTGGACACATCCAATTTTTGACAGAAAACACAGCTGGTTTTTCCAAAGTGCCTGCCTGTGGATTTTGGCCTCTAGCTCAGCCGGCACCTAGGAAACCTACCAAACCTGTGCATTTTCGAAAACTAGAGACCTCGGGGAATCCAAGATGGGGTGACTTGTGGGGCTCTGACCAGGTTCTGTTACCCAGAATCCTTTGCAAACCTCAAAAAGTGGCTAAAAAAACAAGTTTTCCTCACATTCTGGTGACAGAAAGTTCTGGAATCTGAGAGGAGCCACACATTTCCTTCCACCCAGCGTTCCCCCAAGTCTCCTGATAAAAATGATACCTCACTTGTGTGGGTAGGCCTAGCGCCCGCGACAGGAAATGCCCTAAAACACAACGTGGACACATCCCATTTTTTGACAGAAAACACAGCTGGTTTTTCCAAAGTGCCTGCCTGTACATTTTGGCCTCTAGCTCAGCCGGCACCTAGGGAAAACCTACCAAACCTGTGCCATTTCGAAAACTAGAGACCTAGGGGAATCCAAGATTGGGTGACTTGTGGGGCTCTGACCAGGTTCTGTTACCCAGAATCCTTTGCAAACCTAAAAAAGTGGCTAAAAAAACAAGTTTTCCTCACATTTCGGTGACAGAAAGTTCTGGAATCTGAGAGGAGCCACGAATTTCTTTTCCTCCCAGCGTTCCCCTAAGTCTCCTGAGAAAAATGATACCTCACTTGTGTGGGTAGGCCTAGCGCCCGCGACAGGAAAAGCCCCAAAACACAACGTGGACACATCCCATTTTTTGACAGAAAACACGCTGTTTTTTCCAAAGTGCCTGCCTGTACATTTTAGCCTCTAGCTCAGCCGGCACCTAGAGAAACCTACCAAACCTGTGCATTTTCGAAAACTAGAGACCTAGTGGAACCCAAGATGGGGTGACTTGTGGGGCACTGACCAGGTTCTGTTACCCAGAATCCTTTGCAAACCTCAAAAAGTGGTTAAAAAAACAAGTTTTCCTCACATTTCGGTTACAGAAACTTCTGGAATCTGAGAGGACCACAAATTTCCTTCCACCCAGCGTTCCCCCAAGTCTACCGATAAAAATGATACCTCACTTGTGGTGGTAGGCCTAGTGCCCGCGACAGGAAAAGCCCCAAAACACAAAGTAGACACATCCCATTTTTTGACAGAAAACACAGCTGTTTTTTCCAAAGTGCCTGCCTGTAAAGTTTGGCCTCCAGCTCAGCCGGCACCTGGGGAAACCTACCAAACCTGTGCATTTTCGAAAACTAGAGACCTAGGGGAATCCAAGATGGGGTGACTTGTGGGGCTGTGACCAGGTTCTGTTACCCAGAATCCATAGCAAACCTCAAAAAGTGGCTAAAAAAATAAGTTTTCCTCACATTTCGGTGACAGAAAGTTCTGGAATCTGAGAGGAGCCACACATTTCCTTCCACCCAGCGTTCCCCCAAGTCTCCTGATAAAAATGATACCTCACTTGTGTGGGTAGGCCTAGCGCCCGCGACAGGAAATGCCCTAAAACACAACGTGGACACATCCCATTTTTTGACAGAAAACACTGCTGTTTTTTCCAAAGTGCCTGCCTGTACATTTTGGCCTCTAGCTCAGCCGGCACCTAGAGAAACCTACCAAACCTGTGCATTTTCGAAAACTAGAGACCTAGTGGAACCCAAGATGGGGTGACTTGTGGGGCTCTGACCAGGTTCTGTTACCCAGAATCCTTTGCAAACCTCAAAAAGTGGCTAAAAAAACAAGTTTTCCTCACATTTCGGTTACAGAAACTTCTGGAATCTGAGAGGACCACAAATTTCCTTCCACCCAGCGTTCCCCCCAAGTCTACCGATAAAAATGATACCTCACTTGTGGTGGTAGGCCTAGTGCCCGCGACAGGAAAAGCCCCAAAACACAAAGTAGACACATCCCATTTTTTGACAGAAAACACAGCTGTTTTTTCCAAAGTGCCTGCCTGTAAAGTTTGGCCTCCAGCTCAGCCGGCACCTGGGGAAACCTACCAAACCTGTGCATTTCCGAAAACTAGAGACCTAGGGGAATCCAAGATGGGGTGACTTGTGGGCTGTGACCAGGTTCTGTTACCCAGAATCCATAGCAAACCTCAAAAAGTGGCTAAAAAAATAAGTTTTCCTCACATTTCGGTGACAGAAAGTTCTGGAATCTGAGAGGAGCCACACATTTCCTTCCACCAGCGTTCCCCCAAGTCTCCTGATAAAAATGATACCTCACTTGTGTGGGTAGGCCTAGCGCCCGCGACAGAAATGCCCTAAAACACAACGTGGACACATCCCATTTTTTGACAGAAAACACAGCTGGTTTTTCCAAAGTGCCTGCCTGTACATTTTGGCCTCTAGCTCAGCCGGCACCTAGGGAAACTACCAAACCTGTGCCATTTCGAAAACTAGAGACCTAGGGGAATCCAAGATTGGGTGACTTGTGGGCTCTGACCAGGTTCTGTTACCCAGAATCCTTTGCAAACCTAAAAAAGTGGCTAAAAAAACAAGTTTTCCTCACATTTCGGTTACAGAAACTTCTGGAATCTGAGAGGACCACAAATTTCCTTCCACCCAGCGTTCCCCCAAGTCTACCGATAAAAATGATACCTCACTTGTGGTGGTAGGCCTAGTGCCCGCGACAGGAAAAGCCCCAAAACACAAAGTAGACACATCCCATTTTTTGACAGAAAACACAGCTGTTTTTTCCAAAGTGCCTGCCTGTAAAGTTTGGCCTCCAGCTCAGCCGGCACCTGGGGAAACCTACCAAACCTGTGCATTTTCGAAAACTAGAGACCTAGGGGAATCCAAGATGGGGTGACTTGTGGGGCTGTGACCAGGTTCTGTTACCCAGAATCCATAGCAAACCTCAAAAAGTGGCTAAAAAAATAAGTTTTCCTCACATTTCGGTGACAGAAAGTTCTGGAATCTGAGAGGAGCCACACATTTCCTTCCACCCAGCGTTCCCCCAAGTCTCCTGATAAAAATGATACCTCACTTGTGTGGGTAGGCCTAGCGCCCGCGACAGGAAATGCCCTAAAACACAACGTGGACACATCCCATTTTTTGACAGAAAACACCGCTGTTTTTTCCAAAGTGCCTGCCTGTACATTTTGGCCTCTAGCTCAGCCGGCACCTAGAGAAACCTACCAAACCTGTGCATTTTCGAAAACTAGAGACCTAGTGGAACCCAAGATGGGGTGACTTGTGGGGCTCTGACCTGGTTCTGTTACCCAGAATCCTTTGCAAACCTCAAAAAGTGGCTAAAAAAACAAGTTTTCCTCACATTTCGGTTACAGAAACTTCTGGAATCTGAGAGGACCACAAATTTCCTTCCACCCAGCGTTCCCCCAAGTCTACCGATAAAAATGATACCTCACTTGTGGTGGTAGGCCTAGTGCCCGCGACAGGAAAGCCCCAAAACACAAAGTAGACACATCCCATTTTTGACAGAAAACACAGCTGTTTTTTCCAAAGTGCCTGCCTGTAAAGTTTGGCCTCCAGCTCAGCCGGCACCTAGGGAAACTACCAAACCTGTGCCATTTCGAAAACTAGAGACCTAGGGGAATCCAAGATGGGGTGACTTGTGGGGCTCTGACCAGGTTCTGTTACCCAGAATCCTTTGCAAACCTAAAAAAGTGGCTAAAAAAAACAAGTTTCCTCACATTTCGGTGACAGAAAGTTCTGGAATCTGAGAGGAGCCACGAATTTCTTTCCACCCAGCGTTCCCCCAAGTCTCCTCATAAAAATGATACCTCACTTGTGTGGGTAGGCCTAGCGCCCGCAACAGGAAAAGCCCCAAAACACAACGTGGACACATCCCATTTTTTGACAGAAACCACAGCTGTTTTTTCTAAAGTGCCTGCCTGTACATTTTGGCCTCTAGCTCAGCCGGCACCTAGGGAAACCTACCAAACCTGTGCATTTTCGAAAACTAGAGACCTAGGGGAATCCAAGATGGGGTGACTTGTGGGGCTCTGACCAGGTTCTGTTACCCAGAATCCTTTGCAAAACTCAAAAAGTGGCTAAAAAAACAAGTTTTCCTCACATTCTGGTGACAGAAAGTTCTGGAATCTGAGAGGAGCCACACATTTCCTTCCACCCAGCATTCCCCCAAGTCTCCTGATAAAAATGATACCTCACTTGTGTGGGTAGGCCTAGCGCCCGCGATAGGAAATGCCCTAAAACACAACGTGGACACATCCCATTTTTTGACAGAAAACACAGCTGGTTTTTCCAAAGTGCCTGCCTGTACATTTTGGCCTCTAGCTCAGCCGGCACCTAGGGAAACCTACCAAACCTGTGCCATTTCGAAAACTAGAGACCTAGGGGAATCCAAGATGGGGTGACTTGTGGGGCTCTGACCAGGTTCTGTTACCCAGAATCCTTTGCAAACCTAAAAAAGTGGCTAAAAAAACAAGTTTTCCTCACATTTCGGTGACAGAAAGTTCTGGAATCTGAGAGGAGCCACGAATTTCTTTCCTCCAGCGTTCCCCTAAGTCTCCTGAGAAAAATGATACCTCACTTGTGTGGGTAGGCCTAGCGCCCGCGACAGGAAAAGCCCCAAAACACAACGTGGACACATCCCATTTTTTGACAGAAAACACAGCTGTTTTTTCCAAAGTGCCTGCCTGTACATTTTAGCCTCTAGCTCAGCCGGCACCTAGAGAAACTTACCAAACCTGTGCATTTTCGAAAACTAGAGACCTAGTGGAACCCAAGATGGGGTGACTTGTGGGCACTGACCAGGTTCTGTTACCCCCAGAATCCTTTGCAAACCTCAAAAAGTGGCTAAAAAAACAAGTTTTCCACACATTTCGGTGACAGAAAGTTCTGGAATCTGAGAGGAGCCATGAATTTCTTTCCTCCCAGCGTTCCCCTAAGTCTCCTGATAAAAATGATACCTCACTTGTGTGGGTAGGCCTAGCGCCCGCGACAGGAAAAGCCCCAAAACACAACGTGGACACATCCCATTTTTTGACAGAAAACACCGCTGTTTTTTCCAAAGTGCCTGCCTGTACATTTTGGCCTCTAGCTCAGCCGGCACCTAGGGAAACCTACCAAACCTGTGCATTTTCGAAAACTAGAGACCTAGGGGAATCCAAGATGGGGTGACTTGTGAGGCTCTGACCAGGTTCTGTTACCCAGAATCCTTTGCAAACCTCAAAAAGTGGCTAAAAAACAAGTTTTCCTCACATTCTGGTGACAGAAAGTTCTGGAATCTGAGAGGAGCCACACATTTCCTTCCACCCAGCGTTCCCCCAAGTCTCCTGATAAAAATGATACCTCACTTGTGTGGGTAGGCCTAGCGCCCGCGACAGGAAAAGCCCCAAAACACAACGTGGACACATCCCATTTTTTGACAGAAACCACAGCTGTTTTTTCTAAAGTGCCTGCCTGTACATTTTGGCCTCTAGCTCAGCCGGCACCTAGGGAAACCTACCAAACCTGTGCCATTTCGAAAACTAGAGACCTAGGGGAATCCAAGATGGGGTGACTTGCGGGGCTCTGACCAGGTTCTGTTACCCAGAATCCTTTGCAAACCTAAAAAAGTGGCTAAAAAAACAAGTTTTCCTCACATTTCGGTGACAGAAAGTTCTGGAATCTGAGAGGAGCCACGAATTTCCTTCCTCCCAGCGTTCCCCTAAGTCTCCCGATAAAAATGATACCTCACTTGTGGGGGTAGGCCTAGCGCCCGCGACAGGAAAAGGCCCAAAACACAACGTTGG
This sequence comes from Pleurodeles waltl, assembly GCF_031143425.1. NCBI lineage: Eukaryota > Metazoa > Chordata > Amphibia > Caudata > Salamandridae > Pleurodeles > Pleurodeles waltl. The sequence goes on along the minus strand of NC_090444.1, from coordinate 141,507,505 downwards.
CACATCCCATTTTTTGACAGAAAACACAGCTGGTTTTTCCAAAGTGCCTGCCTGTGGATTTTGGCCTCTAGCTCAGCCGGCACCTAGGGAAACCTACCAAACCTGTGCATTTTCGAAAACTAGAGACCTAGGGGAATCCAAGATGGGGTGACTTGTGGGGCTCTGACCAGGTTCTGTTACCCAGAATCCTTTGCAAACCTCAAAAAGTGGCTAAAAAACAAGTTTTCCTCACATTCTGGTGACAGAAAGTTCTGGAATCTGAGAGGAGCCACACATTTCCTTCTACCCAGCGTTCCCCCAAGTCTCCTGATAAAAATGATACCTCACTTGTGTGGGTAGGCCTAGCGCCTGCAACAGGAAATGCCCTAAAACACAACGTGGACACATCCCATTTTTTGACAGAAAACACAGCTGGTTTTTCCAAAGTGCCTGCCTGTACATTTTGGCCTCTAGCTCAGCCGGCACCTAGGGAAACCTACCAAACCTGTGACATTTCGAAAACTAGAGACCTAGGGGAATCCAAGATTGGGTGACTTGTGGGGCTCTGACCAGGTTCTGTTACCCAGAATCCTTTGCAAACCTAAAAAAGTGGCTAAAAAAACAAGTTTTCCTCACATTTCGGTGACAGAAAGTTCTGGAATCTGAGAGGAGCCACGAATTTCTTTCCTCCCAGCGTTCCCCTAAGTCTCCTGATAAAAATGATACCTCACTTGTGTGGGTAGGCCTAGCGCCCGCGACAGGAAAAGCCCCAAAACACAACGTGGACACATCCCATTTTTTGACAGAAAACACCGCTGTTTTTTCCAAAGTGCCTGCCTGTACATTTTAGCCTCTAGCTCTGCCGGCACCTAGAGAAACCTACCAAACCTGTGCATTTTCGAAAACTAGAGACCTAGTGGAACCCAAGATGGGGTGACTTGTGGGGCACTGACCAGGTTCTGATACCCAGAATCCTTTGCAAACCTCAAAAAGTGGCTAAAAAAACAAGTTTTCCTCACATTTCGGTTACAGAAACTTCTGGAATCTGAGAGGACCACAAATTTCCTTCCACCCAGCGTTCCCCCAAGTCTACCGATAAAAATGATACCTCACTTGTGGTGGTAGGCCTAGTGCCCGCGACAGGAAAAGCCCCAAAACACAAAGTGGACACATCCCATTTTTTGACAGAAAACACAGCTGTTTTTTCCAAAGTGCCTGCCTGTAAAGTTTGGCCTCCAGCTCAGCCAGCACCTGGGGAAACCTACCAAACCTGTGCATTTTCGAAAACTAGAGACCTAGGGGAATCCAAGATGGGGTGACTTGTGGGGCTGTGACCAGGTTCTGTTACCCAGAATCCATAGCAAACCTCAAAAAGTGGCTAAAAAAATAAGTTTTCCTCACATTTCGGTGACAGAAAGTTCTGGAATCTGAGAGGAGCCACACATTTCCTTCCACCCAGCGTTCCCCCAAGTCTCCTGATAAAAATGATACCTCACTTGTGTGGGTAGGCCTAGCGCCCGCGACAGGAAATGCCCTAAAACACAACGTGGACACATCCCATTTTTTGACAGAAAACACAGCTGGTTTTTCCAAAGTGCCTGCCTGTACATTTTGGCCTCTAGCTCAGCCGGCACCTAGGGAAACCTACGAAACCTGTGCCATTTCGAAAACTAGAGACCTAGGGGAATCCACGATTGGGTGACTTGTGGGGCTCTGACCAGGTTCTGTTACCCAGAATCCTTTGCAAACCTAAAAAAGTGGCTAAAAAAACAAGTTTTCCTCACATTTCGGTGACAGAAAGTTCTGGAATCTGAGAGGAGCCACGAATTTCTTTCTCCCAGCGTTCCCCTAAGTCTCCTGATAAAAATGATACCTCACTTGTGTGGGTAGGCCTAGCGCCCGCGACAGGAAAAGCCCCAAAACACAACGTGGACACATCCCATTTTTTGACAGAAAACACCGCTGTTTTTTCCAAAGTGCCTGCCTTTACATTTTGGCCTCTAGCTCAGCCGGCACCTAGAGAAACCTACCAAACCTGTGCATTTTTGAAAACTAGAGACCTAGAGGAACCCAAGATGGGGTGACTTGTGGGGCTCTGACCAGGTTCTGTTACCCAGAATCCTTTGCAAACCTCAAAAAGTGGCTAAAAAAACAAGTTTTCCTCACATTTCGGTGACAGAAAGTTCTGGAATCTGAGAGGAGCCACAAATTTCCTTCCACCCAGCGTTCCCCCAAGTCTCCAGATAAAAATGATACCTCACTTGTGTGGGTAGGCCTAGCGCACGCGACAGGAAATGACCCAAAACACAACATGGACACATCCCATTTTTGACAGACAACACAGCTGTTTTTTCCAAAGTGCCTGCCTGTACATTTTGGCCTCTAGCTCAGCCGGCACCTATGGAAACCTACCAAACCTGTGCCATTTCGAAAACTAGAGACCTATGGGAATCCAAGATGGGGTGACTTGTGGGGCTCTGACCAGGTTCTGTTACCCAGAATCCTTTGCAAACCTAAAAAAGTGGCTAAAAAAACAAGTTTTCCTCACATTTCGGTGACAGAAAGTTCTGGAATCTGAGAGAAGCCACAAATTTCTTTCCATCCAGCGTTCCCCTAAGTCTCCTGATAAAAATGATACCTCACTTGTGTGGGGAGGCCTAGCGCCCGCGACAGGAAATGCCCCAAAACACAACGTGGACACATCCCATTTTTTCATAGAAAACAGTGCCTACCTGTGGATTTTGGCCTCTAGCTCAGCCGGCACCTAGGGAAACCTACCAAACCTGTGCATTTTCGAAAACTAGAGACCTAGGGGAATCCAAGATGGGGTGACTTGTGGGGCTCTGACCAGGTTCTGTTACCCAGAATCCTTTGCAAACCTCAAAAAGTGGCTAAAAAAACAAGTTTTCCTCACATTTCGGTGACAGAAAGTTCTGGAATCTGAGAGGACCGCAAATTTCCTTCCACCCAGCGTTCCCCCAAGTCTACCGATAAAAATGATACCTCACTTGTGTGGGTAGGCGTAGCGCCCGCGACAGGAAAAGCCCCAAAACACAACGTGGACACATCCCATTTTTTGACAGAAAACACCGCTGTTTTTTCCAAAGTGCCTGCCTATACATTTTGGCCTCTAGCTCAGCCGGCACCTAGAGAAACCTACCAAACCTGTGCATTTTCAAAAACTAGAGACCTAGTGGAACCCAAGATGGGGTGACTTGTGGGATCTGACCAGGTTCTGTTACCCAGAATCCTTTGCAAACCTCAAAAAGTGGCTAAAAAAACAAGTTTTCCTCACATTTCGGTTACAGAAACATCTGGAATCTGAGAGGACCACAAATTTCCTTCCACCCAGCGTTCCCCCAAGTCTACCGATAAAAATTATACCTCACTTGTGGTGGTAGGCCTAGCGCCCGCGACAGGAAAAGCCCCAAAACACAACGTGGACACATCCCATTTTTTGACAGAAAACACAGCTGTTTTTTCCAAAGTGCCTGCCTGTAAAGTTTGGCCTCCAGCTCAGCCAGCACCTAGGGAAACCTACCAAACCTGTGCATTTTCGAAAACTAGAGACCCAGGGGAATCCAAAATGGGGTGACTTGTGGGGCTGTGACCAGGTTCTGTTACCCAGAATCCATAGCAAACCTCAAAAAGTGGCTTAAAAAATAAGTTTTCCTCACATTTTGGTGACAGAAAGTTCTGGAATCTCAGAGGAGCCACACATTTCCTTCCACCCAGCGTTCCCCCAAGTCTCCTGATAAAAATGATACCTCACTTGTGTGGGTAGGCCTAGCGCCCGCGACAGGAAATGCCCTAAAACACAACGTAGAAACATCCCATTTTTTGACAGAAAACACAGCTGGTTTTTCCAAAGTGCCTGCCTGTACATTTTGGCCTCTAGCTCAGCCGGCACCTAGGGAAACCTACCAAACCTGTCCCATTTCGAAAACTAGAGACCTAGGGGAATCCAAGATGGGGTGACTTGTGGGGCTCTGACCAGGTTCTGTTACCCAGAATCCTTTGCAAACCTAAAAAAGTGGCTAAAAATACAAGTTTTCCTCACATTTCGGTGACAGAAAGTTCTGGAATCTGAGAGGAGCCACGAATTTCTTTCCACCCAGCGTTCCCCCAAGTCTCCTGATAAAAATGATACCTCACTTGTGTGGGTAGGCCTAGCGCCCGCGACAGGAAAAGCCCCAAAACACAACGTGGACACATCCCATTTTTTGACAGAAACCACAGCTGTTTTTTCTAAAGTGCCTGCCTGTACATTTTGGCCTCTAGCTCAGCCGGCACCTAGGGAAACCTACCAAACCTGTGCCATTTCGAAAACTAGAGACCTAGGGGAATCCAAGATGGGGTGACTTGTGGGGCTCTGACCAGGTTCTGTTACCCAGAATCCTTTGCAAACCTAAAAAAGTGGCTAAAAAAACAAGTTTTCCTCACATTTCGGTGACAGAAAGTTCTGGAATCTCAGAGGAGCCACAAATTTCCTTCCTCCCAGCGTTCCCCTAAGTCTACCGATAAAAATGATACCTCACTTGTGTGGGTAGGCCTAGCGCCCGCGACAGGAAAAGCCCCAAAACACAACGTGGACACATCCCATTTTTTGACAGAAAACACAGCTGTTTTTTCCAAAGTGCCTGCCTGTAAAGTTTGGCCTCCAGCTCAGCCGCAACCTAGGGAAACCTACCAAACCTGTGCATTTTCGAAAACTAGAGACCTATCGGAATCCAAGATGGGGTGACTTGTGGGGCTGTGACTAGGTTCTGTTACCCAGAATCCATAGCAAACCTCAAAAAGTGGCTAAAAAAACAAGTTTTCCTCACATTCTGGTGACAGAAAGTTCTGTAATCTGAGAGGAGCCACAAATTTCCTTCCACCCAGCGTTCCCCCAAGTCTCCTGATAAAAATGATACCTCACTTGTGTGGGTAGGCCTAGCGCCCGCGACAGGAAATGCCCTAAAACACAACGTGGACACATCCCATTTTTTGACAGAAAACACAGCTGTTTTTTCCAAAGTGCCTGCCTGTACATTTTGGCCTCTAGCTCAGCCGGCACCTAAGGAAACGTACCAAACCTGTGCCATTTCGAAAACTAGAAACCGAGGGGAATCCAAGATGGGGTGGCTTGTGGGGCTCTGACCAGGTTCTGTTACCCAGAATCCTTTGCAAACCTCAAAAAGTGGCTAAAAAAACAAGTTTTCCTCACATTCTGGTGACAGAAAGTTCTGGAATCTGAGAGGAGCCACACATTTCCTTCCACCCAGCGTTCCCCCAAGTCTCCTGATAAAAATGATACCTCACTTGTGTGGGTAGGCCTAGCGCCCACGACAGGAAATGCCCTAAAACACAACGTGGACACATCCCATTTTTTGACAGAAAACACAGCTGGTTTTTCCAAAGTGCCTGCCTGTGGATTTTGGCCTCTAGCTCAGCCGGCACCTAGGGAAACCTACCAAACCTGTGCATTTTCGAAAACTAGAGACCTAGGGGAATCCATGATGGGGTGACTTTTGAGGCTCTGACCAGGTTCTGTTACCCAGAATCCTTTGCAAACCTCAAAAAGTGGCTAAAAAACAAGTTTTCCTCACATTCTGGTGACAGAAAGTTCTGTAATCTGAGAGGAGCCACAAATTTCCTTCCACCCAGCGTTCCCCCAAGTCTCCTGATAAAAATGATACCTCACTTGTGTGGGTAGGCCTAGCGCCCGCGACAGGAAATGCCCTAAAACACAACGTGGACACATCCCATTTTTTGACAGAAAACACAGCTGTTTTTTCCAAAGTGCCTGCCTGTACATTTTGGCCTCTAGCTCAGCCGGCACCTAAGGAAACGTACCAAACCTGTGCCATTTCGAAAACTAGAAACCGAGGGGAATCCAAGATGGGGTGACTTGTGGGGCTCTGACCAGGTTCTGTTACCCAGAATCCTTTGCAAACCTCAAAAAGTGGCTAAAAAAACAAGTTTTCCTCACATTCTGGTGAGAGAAAGTTCTGGAATCTGAGAGGAGCCACACATTTCCTTCCACCCAGCGTTTCCCCAAGTCTCCTGATAAAAATGATACCTCACTTGTGTGGGTAGGCCTAGCGCCCGCGACAGGAAATGCCCTAAAACACAACGTGGACACATCCCATTTTTTGACAGAAAACACAGCTGGTTTTTCCAAAGTGCCTGCCTGTGGATTTTGGCCTCTAGCTCAGCCGGCACCTAGGGAAACCTACCAAACCTGTGCATTTTCGAAAACTAGAGACATAGGGGAATCCAAGATGGGGTGACTTGTGAGGCTCTGACCAGGTTCTGTTACCCAGAATCCTTTGCAAACCTCAAAAAGTGGCTAAAAAACAAGTTTTCCTCACATTCTGGTGACAGAAAGTTCTGGAATCTGAGAGGAGCCACAAATTTCCTTCCACCCAGCGTTCCCCCAAGTCTCCTGATAAAAATGATACCTCACTTGTGTGGGTAGGCCTAGCGCCCGCGACAGGAAATGCCCTAAAACACAACGTGGACACATCCCATTTTTTGACAGAAAACACAGCTGGTTTTTCCAAAGTGCCTGCCTGTACATTTTGGCCTCTAGCTCAGCCGGCACCTAGGGAAACCTACCAAACCTGTGCCATTTCGAAAACTAGAGACCTAGGGGAATCCAAGATGGGGTGACTTGTGGGGCTCTGACCAGGTTCTGTTACCCAGAATCCTTTGCAAACCTAAAAAAGTGGCTAAAAAAACAAGTTTTCCTCACATTTCGGTGACAGAAAGTTCTGGAATCTGAGAGGAGCCACGAATTTCTTTCCACCCAGCGTTCCCCCAAGTCTCCTGATAAAAATGATACCTCACTTGTGTGGGGAGGCCTAGCGCCCGCGACAGGAAATGCCCCAAAACACAACGTGGACACATCCCATTTTTTCATAGAAAACAGTGCCTACCTGTGGATTTTGGCCTCTAGCTCAGCCGGCACCTAGGGAAACCTACCAAACCTGTGCATTTTCGAAAACTAGAGACCTAGGGGAATCCAAGATGGGGTGACTTGTGGGGCTCTGACCAGGTTCTGTTACCCAGAATCATTTGCAAACCTCAAAAAGTGGCTAAAAAAACAAGTTTTCCTCACATTCTGGAATCTGGAATCTGAGAGGAGCCACACATTTCCTTCCACCCAGCGTTCCCCCAAGTCTCCTGATAAAAATGATACCTCACTTATGTGGGTAGGCCTAGCGCCCACGACAGGAAATGCCCCAAAACACAACGTGGACACATCCCATTTTTTGACAGAAAACACAGCTGTTTTTTCCAAAGTGCCTGCCTGTAAAGTTTGGCCTCCAGCTCAGCCGGCACCTAGGGAAACCTACCAAACCTGTGCATTTTCGAAAACTAGAGACCTATGGGAATCCAAGATGGGGTGACTTGTGGGGCTGTGACTAGGTTCTGTTACCCAAAATCCATAGCAAACCTCAAAATGTGGCTAAAAAAACAAGTTTTCCTCACATTCTGGTGACAGAAAGTTCTGGAATCTGAGAGGAGCCACAAATTTCCTTCCACCCAGCGTTCCCCCAAGTCTCCTGATAAAAATGATACCTCACTTGTGTGGGTAGGCCTAGCGCCCGCGACAGGAAATGCCCTAAAACACAACGTGGACACATCCCATTTTTTGACAGAAAACACAGCTGTTTTTTCCAAAGTGCCTGCCTGTACATTTTGGCCTCTAGCTCAGCCGGCACCTAGGGAAACGTACCAAACCTGTGCCATTTCGAAAACTAGAGACCGAGGGAATCCAAGATGGGGTGACTTGTGGGGCTCTGACCAGGTTCTGTTACCCAGAATCCTTTGCAAACCTCAAAAAGTGGCTAAAAAAACAAGTTTTCCTCACATTCTGGTGACAGAAAGTTCTGGAATCTGAGAGGAGCCACACATTTCCTTCCACCCAGCGTTCCCCCAAGTCTCCTGATAAAAATGATACCTCACTTGTGTGGGTAGGCCTAGCGCCCGCGACAGGAAATGCCCTAAAACACAACGTGGACACATCCCATTTTTTGACAGAAAACACAGCTGGTTTTTCCAATGTGCCTGCCTGTACATTTTGGCCTCTAGCTCAGCCGGCACCTAGGGAAACTTACCAAACCTGTGCCATTTCGAAAACTAGAGACCTAGGGGAATCCAAGATTGGGTGACTTGTGGGGCTCTGACTAGGTTCTGTTACCCAGAATCCTTTGCAAACCTAAAAAAGTGGCTAAAAAAACAAGTTTTCCTCACATTTCGGTGACAGAAAGTTCTGGAATCTGAGAGGAGCCACGAATTTCTTTCCTCCCAGCGTTCCCCTAAGTCTCCTGATAAAAATGATACCTCACTTGTGTGGGTAGGCCTAGCGCCCGCGACAGGAAAAGCCCCAAAACACAACGTGGACACATCCCATTTTTTTGACAGAAAACACCGCTGTTTTTTCCAAAGTGCCTGCCTGTACATTTTGGCCTCTAGCTCAGCCGGCACCTAGAGAAACCTACCAAACCTGTGCATTTTCGAAAACTAGAGACCTAGTGGAACCCAAGATGGGGTGACTTGTGGGGCTCTGACCAGGTTCTGTTACCCAGAATCCTTTGCAAACCTCAAAAAGTGGCTAAAAAACAAGTTTTCCTCACATTTCGGTTACAGAAACTTCTGGAATCTGAGAGGACCACAAATTTCCTTCCACCCAGCGTTCCCCCAAGTCTACCGATAAAAATGATACCTCACTTGTGGTGGTAGGCCTAGTGCCCGCGACAGGAAAAGCCCCAAAACACAAAGTGGCCACATCCCATTTTTTGACAGAAAACACAGCTGTTTTTTCCAAAGTGCCTGCCTGTAAAGTTTGGCCTCCAGCTCAGCCGGCACCTAGGGAAACCTACCAAACCTGTGCCATTTCGAAAACTAGAGACCTAGGGGAATCCAAGATGGGGTGACTTGTGGGGCTCTGACCAGGTTCTGTTACCCAGAATCCTTTGCAAACCTAAAAAAGTGGCTAAAAAAACAAGTTTTCCTCACATTTCGGTGACAGAAAGTTCTGGAATCTGAGAGGAGCCACGAATTTCTTTCCACCCAGCGTTCCCCCAAGTCTCCTGATAAAAATGATACCTCACTTGTGTGGGTAGGCCTAGCGCCCGCGACAGGAAAAGCCCCAAAACACAACGTGGACACATCCCATTTTTTGACAGAAAACACCGCTGTTTTTTCCAAAGTGCCTGCCTGTACATTTTGGCCTCTAGCTCAGCCGGCACCTAGAGAAACCTACCAAACCTGTGCATTTTCGAAAACTAGAGACCTAGTGGAACCCAAGATGGGGTGACTTGTGGGGCTCTGACCAGGTTCTGTTACCCAGAATCCTTTGCAAACCTCAAAAAGTGGCTAAAAAAACAAGTTTTCCTTACATTCTGGTGACAGAAAGTTCTGGAATCTGAGAGGAGCCACACATTTCCTTCCACCCAGCGTTCCCCCAAGTCTCCTGATAAAAATGATACCTCACTTGTGTGGGTAGGCCTAGCGCCCGCGACAGGAAATGCCCTAAAACACAACGTGGACACATCCCATTTTTTGACAGAAAACACAGCTGGTTTTTCCAAAGTGCCTGCCTGTACATTTTGGCCTCTAGCTCAGCCGGCACCTAGGGAAACCTACCAAACCTGTGCCATTTCGAAAACTAGAGACCTAGGGGAATCCAAGATGGGGTGACTTGTGGGGCTCTGACCAGGTTCTGTTACCCAGAATCCTTTGCAAACCTAAAGAAGTGGCTAAAAAAACAAGTTTTCCTCACATTTCGGTGACAGAAAGTTCTGGAATCTGAGAGGAGCCACGAATTTCTTTCCACCCAGCGTTCCCCCAAGTCTCCTGATAAAAATGATACCTCACTTGTGTGGGGAGGCCTAGCGCCCGCGACAGGAAATGCCCCAAAACACAACGTGGACACATCCCATTTTTTCATAGAAAACAGTGCCTACCTGTGGATTTTGGCCTCTAGCTCAGCCGGCACCTAGGGAAACCTACCAAACCTGTGCATTTTCGAAAACTAGAGACCTAGGGGAATCCAAGATGGGGTGACTTGTGGGGCTCTGACCAGGTTCTGTTACCCAGAATCCTTTGCAAACCTCAAACAGTGGCTAAAAAAACAAGTTTTCCTCACATTCTGGAATCTGGAATCTGAGAGGAGCCACACATTTCCTTCCACCCAGCGTTCCCCCAAGTCTCCTGATAAAAATGATACCTCACTTGTGTGGGTAGGCCTAGCGCCCGCGACAGGAAATGCCCCAAAACACAACGTGGACACATCCCATTTTTTGACAGAAAACACAGCTGTTTTTTCCAAAGTGCCTGCCTGTAAAGTTTGGCCTCCAGCTCAGCCGGCACCTAGGGAAACCTACCAAACCTGTGCATTTTCGAAAACTAGAGACCTATGGGAATCCAAGATGGGGTGACTTGTGGGGCTGTGACTAGGTTCTGTTACCCAAAATCCATAGCAAACCTCAAAAAGTGGCTAAAAAAACAAGTTTTCCTCACATTCTGGTGACAGAAAGTTCTGGAATCTGAGAGGAGCCACAAATTTCCTTCCACCCAGCGTTCCCCCAAGTCTCCTGATAAAAATGATACCTCACTTGTGTGGGTAGGCCTAGCGCCCGCGACAGGAAATGCCCTAAAACACAACGTGGACACATCCCATTTTTTGACAGAAAACACAGCTGTTTTTTCCAAAGTGCCTGCCTGTACATTTTGGCCTCTAGCTCAGCCGGCACCTAGGGAAACGTACCAAACCTGTGCCATTTCCAAAACTAGAGACCGAGGGGAATCCAAGATGGGGTGACTTGTGGGGCTCTGACCAGGTTCTGTTACCCAGAATCCTTTGCAAACCTCAAAAAGTGGCTAAAAAAACAAGTTTTCCTCACATTCTGGTGACAGAAAGTTCTGGAATCTGAGAGGAGCCACACATTTCCTTCCACCCAGCGTTCCCCCAAGTCTCCTGATAAAAATGATACCTCACTTGTGTGGGTAGGCCTAGCGCCCGCGACAGGAAATGCCCTAAAACACAACGTGGACACATCCCATTTTTTGACAGAAAACACAGCTGGTTTTTCCAAAGTGCCTGCCTGTACATTTTGGCCTCTAGCTCAGCCGGCACCTAGGGAAACCTACCAAACCTGTGCCATTTCGAAAACTAGAGACCTAGGGGAATCCAAGATTGGGTGACTTGTGGGGCTCTGACCAGGTTCTGTTACCCAGAATCCTTTGCAAACCTAAAAAAGTGGCTAAAAAAACAAGTTTTCCTCACATTTCGGTGACAGAAAGTTCTGGAATCTGAGAGGAGCCACGAATTTCTTTCCTCCCAGCGTTCCCCTAAGTCTCCTGATAAAAATGATACCTCACTTGTGTGGGTAGGCCTAGCGCCCGCGACAGGAAAAGCCCCAAAACACAACGTGGACACATCCCATTTTTTGACAGAAAACACCGCTGTTTTTTCCAAAGTGCCTGCCTGTACATTTTGGCCTCTAGCTCAGCCGGCACCTAGAGAAACCTACCAAACCTGTGCATTTTCGAAAACTAGAGACCTAGTGGAACCCAAGATGGGGTGACTTGTGGGGCTCTGACCAGGTTCTGTTACCCAGAATCCTTTGCAAACCTCAAAAAGTGGCTAAAAAAACAAGTTTTCCTTACATTCTGGTGACAGAAAGTTCTGGAATCTGAGAGGAGCCACACATTTCCTTCCACCCAGCGTTCCCCCAAGTCTCCTGATAAAAATGATACCTCACTTGTGTGGGTAGGCCTAGCGCCCGCGACAGGAAATGCCCTAAAACACAACGTGGACACATCCCATTTTTTGACAGAAAACACAGCTGTTTTTTCCAAAGTGCCTGCCTGTACATTTTGGCCTCTAGCTCAGCCGGCACCTAGGGAAACCTACCAAACCTGTGCCATTTCGAAAACTAGAGACCTAGGGGAATCCAAGATGGGGTGACTTGTGGGGCTCTGACCAGGTTCTGTTACCCAGAATCCTTTGCAAACCTAAAGAAGTGGCTAAAAAAACAAGTTTTCCTCACATTTCGGTGACAGAAAGTTCTGGAATCTGAGAGGAGCCACGAATTTCTTTCCACCCAGCGTTCCCCCAAGTCTCCTGATAAAAATGATACCTCACTTGTGTGGGGAGGCCTAGCGCCCGCGACAGGAAATGCCCCAAAACACAACGTGGACACATCCCATTTTTTCATAGAAAACAGTGCCTACCTGTGGATTTTGGCCTCTAGCTCAGCCGGCACCTAGGGAAACCTACCAAACCTGTGCATTTTCGAAAACTAGAGACCTAGGGGAATCCAAGATGGGGTGACTTGTGGGGCTCTGACCAGGTTCTGTTACCCAGAATCCTTTGCAAACCTCAAACAGTGGCTAAAAAAACAAGTTTTCCTCACATTCTGGAATCTGGAATCTGAGAGGAGCCACACATTTCCTTCCACCCAGCGTTCCCCCAAGTCTCCTGATAAAAATGATACCTCACTTGTGTGGGTAGGCCTAGCGCCCGCGACAGGAAATGCCCCAAAACACAACGTGGACACATCCCATTTTTTGACAGAAAACACAGCTGTTTTTTCCAAAGTGCCTGCCTGTAAAGTTTGGCCTCCAGCTCAGCCGGCACCTAGGGAAACCTACCAAACCTGTGCATTTTCGAAAACTAGAGACCTATGGGAATCCAAGATGGGGTGACTTGTGGGGCTGTGACTAGGTTCTGTTACCCAAAATCCATAGCAAACCTCAAAAAGTGGCTAAAAAAACAAGTTTTCCTCACATTCTGGTGACAGAAAGTTCTGGAATCTGAGAGGAGCCACAAATTTCCTTCCACCCAGCGTTCCCCCAAGTCTCCTGATAAAAATGATACCTCACTTGTGTGGGTAGGCCTAGCGCCCGCGACAGGAAATGCCCTAAAACACAACGTGGACACATCCCATTTTTTGACAGAAAACACAGCTTTTTTTTCCAAAGTGCCTGCCTGTACATTTTGGCCTCTAGCTC